>NW_006921962.1:1449797-1465076 GCF_000298275.1 Orycteropus afer afer
GCTATGAGTCGGAAACGACTCGACGGCACTTAACAACAACAACAACAAAAGAAAAATCTTTCATGAATATTAATTCCAGATAATTTATGTAGACACTCTACCCTCAAGGAAGTGGAGAACAATTTCTCGCTCTTTATGGGTGAGTTGTACATAGTGACTTCTTTCCAAAGAGTACAGTACAGAAAGGGGAGGGAGGTGAGCAGCCTGACAGTGGACAGAGTGACACACACCATCTTATCCAACTATCATGGTTAACATCAACAGCGATAAGTCACTTGATAGCACATAGTCCTGATGTGATGAGAATGGCATTTCATCTCTTTGGTCTTCCACTCCAAAATACACCTGTCCAATCTAATCATGAGGAAAACATAAGAAAAATCCTAATTGATAGATATTCTAAAAAATACGTGACCAGTACTCCTCAAAACTGTAAAGGTCATAAAAAAAAGTATGAAAAGCTGTCACAGCCAAGAGAAGTCTAAGCAGACAAAATTCGAACCCACTGCCATCAAATCAATTCTGACTCATAGTGACCATTTAGGATAGAGTAGAACTGTCCCATAGGGTTTCCAAGTCTATAAAGTTTAAGGAGGCAGACTGCCTCATTTTTCTCTTGTGAGCAGCTGGTGGATTCAAACTGCCAACCTTTTGGTTAGCAGCCTAATGCTTTCACAGCTACACCATCAGAGCGCCTATAAAAAGAAAAGACAGCTAAATGTAATGTGGTATCTTGGATGGGATCTTGGGGCAAAAAAAAACAGGTAAAAACTAATGACATCTGGATAAAATAATGATGTATCAGTATTGATTTATTAATTGTAACAAATATATCATAATAATATAAGATATCAGTAATAGGGGAAACTGTGTCTGGGGAATAAATACACTCTCTTGCCTATCTTTGTAATTTTTCTGTTTGCCTAAAATTATTATAAAATGAAAAGTTTACTCAAATTTTTTTCAGAAAACATCCAAGAAGGTATTATATTTGGATGGGTATGCCTTACACAATGAAGTGTAGAAATCATTTTACTAATAATTTTGTTAATAGAACCAAATAGCAAAAGAGTCCAAACATGTTTATTCTCTTACAGTAATGTTCAGTACTGAAATGTTTTAATTGAAAGCTGTCACAACTTTTCATTTATAGCTAATGGAGTCCAATCCAAAAAATATCAGAGAAATGAGAAACTCTATTTCGAGTAGAAAATTAAAAAAAAAAAAAAAAATCAAGAAATAACAGTCACACACTGAAGTACAATAAAGTCATTCAGAAGTTCTATGTAATAATTAGTACATAAAAGAAAGACATAGTTAGAAGGTAAAATCTACTGGGGACATATTAATTCAAGTATTGCATTTTGGAAACTACCCAAAAGCAGTAAGAGAATTGGCACAACTTCTGGGAAATCATAGTGGGCAATACAGTGAAATGGCAGTTCATTTGTATATTTGGAGGGAAATATCAGCATAATAAGAAAGAAAACAAATTTCCCTACATGTGAAGAAAAAATACTCTAAATTACAATCATATTTCCTTCAGAAATACAGTTACTATCTCCAGATAGAAAATGTACAGCTTATATTACAAGGATGATTCTATATGAAGAATAAATCTAAAACTGACACACTGTTCATTCTAGAGATTATTAAATTTTGAATGCTTGAAAAACTTAAGCAAAAATTTCCAAAGCTATCATCCCAAGTATTTTAAATCCATGACAACATGCTAAATTATAAGATGACAGTTCTAAGCCAAATTAAGCTATACTAGCAGTCCTTCTGAATGGAAAACTGATAGTGCATAAGGGCTGTGTCAGGTCATGTTGGGATAAGATGACAGACACCCTGGGCCTCTGATGCTAGAAGCAAAGGTAGTAGACCCTTATTCAATTCTCAGGATATACCTTTTGCAACCTTTACAAATATAAGGAGGTAAAGCAATCATTTGGAAAACTGATGACATTTCTGTTGTGAATGTAATTAACTCTACATTAATACTTTATGCATCTTGGGTGACGGAAACCATTAAGCACTCAACTACCAGCCAAACGTTAGTGGTTTGAACCCACCCAGAGGCTCCTGAGAGGAGAGGCCTAAGTAATGATCGGCTTCTGAAAGGTCACAGCTTTGTAAACTCCATGGAGCAGTTCTACTTCACACACGTGAGGTCTCCATGAGTCAGAATCAACTTGGTGGCAACTAACAGCAACAATACAATCATTTGGAAGACTCATGGTATTTCCACAAAAGATACATCACCGTAACTGCTTTTAACCATAAGTTTATTCTTTCAAAGATGTTCCCCTATACACTAAAGAAACATTTAGGATCATCCTGCTTTTCCTGGGAAAATATTTTTCAAGCCACTAATAGTCTTTGAACAAATCTAGGTAGTAAAATGATTCCACTTATCTATTTCATGACACTAGGTCAGACAAAAAATCTGTTAAATAGAGGAATATTTATTAGATTATTAGTACTATATATTGATATTTATAACTAACTGCCATCGAGTCAATTCAGACCCATAGCGACCCCTCCTTGGTTTCTGAGGCAGTATCTCTATGGAAGTAGATTGCCCACTCTTCCTTCTGAGGAGTGGCTGGTGGGTTTGAACCAGTACCTTCTGGTTAGCTGTCAAATGCCTTAGGTTACGCCAAATAGTTACTACAAATAGATAAGTATATCTCAACTAAGCCTCTTGCTGTTGGGTCAATTCCAACATATGTTACTGCATTTGTTACAGAGTAACATTGCTCCATGGAGTTTTCTTGGCCATAATTTTTACAGAAGCAGATCACCCTGTCTTCCTCAGTGCCTCTGGGTGGATTTGAACTGCTAACCTTTAGATTAATAGTAAAATGTAAATCATTTCTGCTGCTCCGGACTCTATATAGTCATTAGTTTGGCTAAGATTAATAGACAATCACAATAACAGGTGTTGATTAGATTGTGGAGAAACTGAAACCCTCATACATTGTTAGTAGGATTGTAAAGTGATGCACCTACTTTAGAAAACAGTTTGGTAGTTCCTCAAAATATTAAAAAGAGTTATCATAAGATCAAACAATTCAAATCCTAAGTATATAACCAAAACAATTGAAAACCATGTCCACATGAAATTTGTACATGAATGTTCATAGCAGTATTATTCTTAATAAAAAGTGAAAGAAACCCAAATATCCATACACTGATGAATGAATAAACAAAATGTGGTATATAGAATACACATACAATGGAATATTATTTAGCCATAAAAAAGAATGAAGTAATGATAAATGCCACACAACGAATGAATATTGGAAACATTATGCTAGATTAATTAAGCCAGCCACAAAAGGACACATATTGTTTTATGATCCTATTTCTATAACATGTCCAGAACAGGTAAAGCTGTAGAGATGGAACATTCGTGGTTGCCAGTGGTTGGAGGAAATGGGGAAATGTGGAGTGATTACTAGTGAATATGGGGCTACTATTTTGGGCAATGAAAACATTCTAAAATTAGTTAGCAGTGAACACACTTAAGACCAGTGAGTTGTGCCTTTAGTCACCCTTCAAGCCTGGAACAGAACTCACCCCTGTGACTCAACTTTTAGACAAACAATACAGAACTCTATCCTGTAAACAATAGCACCAGGGAAGTGCACACTCCTTAGAGTAATGCCCCAATTCAAGATCAAAAGGGCAGTATTTGCCCAAGGACAAAGTTTACAAGGCAGGTTGTTATTAGATGCCACTGAGTAATTTCTGACTCATAGCTACCCTATAGACAACAGAAGGAAACACTGCAAGATCCCGTGCCATCTTCCCAATAGTTGCTATGCTTAAAGTGATGATTGTGGTTGCTATGTCAATCCATCTCATTGAGGGTCTTCTGCTTTTTCACTGACCCCCTACTTTACCGAGCATTATATCCTTCTTCAGGAACTGGTCCCTTCTGATAACATGACCAAAATATGTGAGATGAAGTCTGGCCTTACTCACCCCCAAGGAGCATTCTACTGTACTTCTTCCCATATAGATTTGTTCAATCTTCTAACAGTCTATGCTATGTTCAATATTCTTCACCAGCACCTACATTCAAATGCATTAATTCTGCAGTCTTCCTCAGTCATTGTCCAGCTTTCGCATGCATATAAGTCTGTTGAAAATACCATAGCGGGGGCAGGCACACTTTAGTCTTCAAAGTGACATCTTTGCTCTTCAGCACTTTAAAGAGGTGTTTTGCAGTAAAGATCCTGGGTGTAATACATCCTTTGATTTCATCAAAATTTCAACATCCTGCTGTTTCCATGGCTATTGATTCTGAATCCAACTAAAATAAAATCCCTAGTCCAGTTTTGAGGGTTTTTATTTTCTTTATGCTGAGGTTTAATTCATACAGAAGGCTGTGATCTTTGATTTTCATCAATAAGTGCTTCAAATCTTTATTTTCAGCAAGCAATGTTGTATCATCTGCAGGTCGTAGGTTGTTGATGAATCTTTCTCCAATTCTGATGCCACATTTCTCTTCAGACAGTTCAGTTTCTCAGATTATTTGCTCAGCATACAGATTGAATAATTATAGTGAAAGGATACAATCTAACACATACTTTCCTGATTGTAAACCACACAGTATTCCTTCATGCTGATTGAATGAATGCCTCTTCTTCTATGTAGAGTTTCCTCGTGATCACAATTATGTGTCTGCAGTTCCCATGTTTCATAATATTATTCATAATTTGTTATAGTCCTCAAATGACACACTCAAATGACTTTGCATAGTCAGTAAAATGCAGGTAAACATCTTTCTGTATTCTCTGCTTACAGCAAGATCCTCTTACATCAGTGATAATATCCTGTGTTCCACATCCTCTTCCTAAACCAGCACGAATTTCTGACAGTTCCCTGTGGATGTACTGCTGCAACAACTTTTTGAATTATTTCCAGCCAAAGTTGATTTGCATGTGATATTAATGATATTGTTAGATAATTTCTGCATTATCTTGGATAGTCTTTCTTTGGAATGGGTACAAACATGGATTTCTTCTAGTCAATGGACCAGGTAGCTGTCTTCCAAATATCTTGGCATAAATGAGTGAGGGATTTCAGCATTGCATCGGTTTGTGGAAACATCTATTCTGTGGAAACAAGTATTCTGTCAATTCCTAGAGATTTTTTTATTTTTGCCAATTCCTTCAGTGCAGTTTGGACTTGCTCCTTTAGTACTGTGAGTTTTTGATCATATACTACCTCCTGAAATGGTTGTACACTGACCAGTTCTTTTTGGTACAGTGACTCTCTGTGCCATCTTCTTTTGATACTTCCTGCATCATTCAATATTTTGCCCATAGAATCCTCCAATATTGCAACTTGAGGCTTGACAGCAGAAAGGGATTGGAAAGAAAGAAGAATGGAAATGGGAAATACAGGGAGGAAGTGGGATGGGAGCTGTTACATTTTAGGAAGTTCAATCAATGGCATGAAACAAAATTTGTATGAACGGTTGAATAGAAAACTACTTTTTTGTGTAAATCTTCACCCAAATTGCAATAAAAACTTTTTTTTTTTTTTAATTGGTTGGTTCAGTTGTGAGGATTTTTATTTCCTTTATGCTGAGGTTTAATTTTGTATGCTGAGGTAAATTTTGTAGGTGAATCATATCTCAATAAAACTGTTATAAAAGCAAAAAAGATTGAAAGACAATTGTCAGATTAACTTATAATATAAAAGAAACACTAACTTCAGATGTCTGTTAAAATTTCTGTCAAATTAAAAAAAAACATGTTGATAAACAAAAATCATAATGGTGAAGTTACAGTGCACAATTTTTATAAAGAATATAGACAATAAAATGGGGGACATATGGGTCTAGAGACTGTATGAGGAAACGTTTGCAGAGAACATCTAGAAGATACTGTATATATGCCTCTGGTTTATAGTGGCTTAATGCTACCATGTTAAAGAACATAAATATATCAAAAGTTACCTTGAGATTAGTTGAGAAATATTCAGATAAAAGGAGTCATACAAGAAGATCAAAGTATATGGCCCTTTGCTATTTCCCAAATATCTCAAACTTTTAAAAGATGTTTGATTAATTGAACAAAACATACAAAGCAAAAACTAAAGGGAGGCATGCACACTAACTGAAATAAAAACTCACTGCCATTGAGTCGATTCCAACTCATAGTGACTCCACTGGGTTTTTGAGACTATAAATCTTTACAGAAGTAGATTTCCCCATCTTCCTTCTGCAGGGTGGCTAATGGGTTTGAACCTTCTGGTTAACAGTCAAATGCCATAAATGCAAATAAGTTTTAAGGCTTTAGTTCTCTGCCTCAAGAATTTTTGGTTTTTCATAAAGAAGCTAGAGATGCGCATGGATATGGGTATCCATAGCCATATAAAGAGAGGAAGGAGATTTATATGAAAAAGTAACAGTATTTCTCTATGTAGTGCTTTCACATGGCTACTGAATCTTGGAGACAATCACCTACACCTGTAAGAAAGCTAAAGAAAATATTTTGGGTGTGTTTTTACAAGAAGTACATTGCTGCAGCAAGTTAGTCAATCTATATCCTCATTGTCTTAGTTATAGTGTATCTATCTGCTTTGTCCACATTAGAGTCTTATTCAAAGACGTATTCATATCAATTATGTCCTCTTGGCCAAAGGTAAGATGCTGGCATTAAAATAATTGCCAACCCTGAATACTAATAACAGAACTACCAACAAGGAAGAGGCTAAAGTAGGATGGTAATATGTGAATTAGCTTTGAACAATGGATTAAAACTTTGTATGGTCCACATATGTTTTGGAATGAAGATTTTGGGAGGTTGAAGTGGGATAGGGTAGAAGAAAGGTAGGTTTGGATTCCTGCTTTTTTGGAAAATGGTTATTTTCCTTAGCCCCCCTGTGTAATGATTTTCTTATCTGTAAATAAACAATAGTAATATCTTTTTCATAGAGATGTAGTGAAGATTAAAATGTTAGTGAAATACTATGCATGTACCTAGCAAATAATAGACCCCAATTAATGGAGCTATCATTATTTATGTTATTATTGAATATTATTTTATATTATAACAAAACACAGAATAAAAGCAAATATTATTTTATAGCATTGTTAAATGACCATACATTTATAAATCATTGTAATAAACTTTGGCCAACACTATTTAATGTTTTAGGAGCTTGGCTCATAGTTGAATAGGAATAGGTGATGGAAAAATAATAATCTGTTTTTTAAATATGGGACAATGGGTCAGGCTTGTTGTTGTGTTGTTGTTAAGTGCCATCAAGTCATTTCTGACTCATAGCGACCCCATGCACAGCAGGCTTATGAACAGTATATTCCCTATTTTCCAATTTAGATATAAAGGAAAGATTCATCTAGAATGAGAATGTATGGCAACTGGGAAAATAAGAAAAATGTATGGAAAAAATGCCAAAATCTTTCTGACCTTCTCTTCTTCACACATAAAAAGTAGAACAAGGAGACGTGATTATTTGCCAAATGATTATTCTTGCCACTCAAGTAAGAATAGTACATATATTTGGATACTCATATGTATTTCATATTTATGTAAGGATGTGTTCTGGTATTACCACCTTTCACATAAAAGAATTAGCTACAGAGATGCATTGTTGGTATATATTCAAGCACATTTTTATTAAAATAATATTCACATTGCCAATTCATAGGCTTCATGAAGTCAGTTTAGCTTGTTCACCTGTTAGTATCATTAATGCACAACACAATCTATAATACACCACAATGACGAGTAAAGACATTCAGACCAGACATGCTAGGAATACATCCACTGCTACTCTTTCAGTACGTAAGGATACAGTTCACCTTAAATAGCAAGGACAGAAACTTTCCCAAGTCTGAAGGCTCTATTAAAGAAAAGCCCAAAGAAGATGATGGTGACAGAGCGACAGAAGTTGAAATAACTGGTGGTATAGATTGTGTCGGGGGGAGGGCCAGGAAGAGCAGAGTGGGTGGAGGAGGCCAAAGGTTTTAAGGTAGAGCACCTGGAAGAACCATTCCATTGGGGATTCTAGCTAGAGTTGGATGTGTGATTGAAGGGCAGCCAGGTATAGTAGTTGGGGAGGCATTTGGGACAAAAGGAGCCAAAAAGATGATTTGGGAAAGAACTGATAGATCTTATTGAAGTGGCCTTACATCATATTGCTGTTATTAGTTCTGTCTGGTTGGCTTCGACTCCTGAGAACCTTATATGTAACAGAAGGAAGTGTGGCCTGGCCTTGTGCCATCTTCACGATCATTAGTATGTTTGAGTCCAGTGTTCTAGCTATTGTGTCAATTCACCTCATTGAAGGTTTCTCTTATTTTGACTGATCCTCTACTGTATACCAAACATGATATCCTTTTGTAGCAAACTTTCCTGATGACATGTCTTAAGTAAGCAAGCTGCAATCTGGCTGTTCTTACGACTTGGAGCATTCTGGTTGTATTCTAAGACTGATGTGATAATTCTTCTGGCAATCCATAGTATATACAATGTTCTTCACCAAAACCACAATTGAAATGCATCAATATTTCTTGTCTTCCTTCTCCATTGTCAGGCTTTCACATGCATATGAGGAAACTGAAAAGACTAACTAAGGCTTGGATCAAGCACACCTGAATCATTAAAGTGACATCTCTGCTTTTGCAAACTTTGAAGAGGTCTTTTTCAACAGATTTGCCCAATGTAATATATCATTAGGTTTCCTGACTGCTATTTCCGTGAACATTGATTGTTGATCTAAGTAAAATAAAATCACTGCCACCTTCAATTTCTTCTTCATTTGTCATAATGTTGTTTACCAGTCTAGCTGCAAGGATTTTTGTTTTCTTTTCATTCACTTGTAGTCCATAATGAAGGCTATGGTCATTAACCCTCATCAGTAACTCTTTCAAATCACGTTCATTTTTGGAAAGCAAGATTGTGTCATCTGCATTTCAAAGGTTATTAATGACTCTTCCTCCACTCCTGATGTCACATTCTTCTTTATATAATCACCTATGAGCTCCATGATAGGTGCATTTAACTTTTGAGCTGGATTTAGAAGCTAACCCTCACTTCTATTGCATTTAATGCCTAAAAGCATGAGACTCCTATTGTTCAAAAAGGCTTCAAAAGGTGCTGACAGACCAGAAAGGCAGGATCCAGTCAGCCAAAGTCATCTCTATATCTTTTCCTGAGGCAATATATATGTCAATCTCAAGCAAGATTTAGATTAAAATCCAGTAAACATCACCTACTATGTGCAAGGTGACATTTTATCTTGTTACCTGGTCCCAGGAAATATTTTATTTACATTCATTAAGTTTACATTTTGTTTTACTTAAAACAAAATGTAGTAAATCTTCAGGCAAATAGAAGCACTTTAGTACACTCATCTATCATTTGTTCTGTATTAGAACTTTTACAGTTATCATAAACTTGGGAAGAATAGTAAATACACTTACTGTATGCCAACCTCTCTTCCAAACAATTTACACAGCTTATCTCTTTTGATCCTCACAACTTATTCCATAAGTACAATTATAATTTATTTTGAAGATACAGAAACCATATTAATTCATCCTGCCAAGGTCACACAGCTTCTAAGCCATGGATTTGAGATTCAGAAGCAGCAGCCTGACTTCAAAGTTGGTGCTCTGAACTTCCAAACTGTCACTGAGCACTAAGTCACTCCTGACTGAGGAACTCTACTTTATTTTGTCTTATGTTTAGCATAATATTCCTCAAACTTTAGTGTACTTGTTAATTACAGCATAAGAATGTAGAACCCAATTCAAGTGTACTGTATTTTGTGAGTGATTTAAGGGGTTTTGAGGGCAATTGTGCCTTATTAGCTGACTTTCCACCACCCATCTGTGAGTTTGTTGTATCATGGTGGCTTGTGTGTTGCTATGATACTGGAAGCTATACCACTGATACTTCGTATCCTGGTACAGTCACCCACGGCAAAAAAGATTTCAGTGAAGCTTCCAGAATAAGAAAGGCTAGGAAGAAAGGTCTGAAAATCCACTTTTGAAAATTAGCCAATGACAACCTTATGTATCACAACAGAACACCGTTGAGTATTGTGCTCGAAGATGAGGCCCTTAGGTTGGAAGGCACTACACAACAGCAGCAACCATGAACTCAGGAATACTAACAATCATAGAGGTAGTGCAGGATGGGGCAACAGTTGGTTCTATTATCTGTAAGGTTATCATGAGTTGAAGTCTACTTGATGACAACTAATAGCAACAACAACAAAGCTGCTGGAAGTTAGGCCATAAGAAGCAATCTTGTATAATTTGCAACGTTAGACAGCCTGGAAAACAAAGGTCATTTAAGTAGAAGCCATCAAGTTGGCCCCTAATACCTGGCAATGCTATATGTGTAGCACTGGACAGATCGGCTGCGAAGGAACTCTTTCAAGTGCTGAGGAGCAAGGATGTCTCCTTGAGGACTAAGGTGCACCTGACATAAGCCATGATGTTTCCAATCGCCTGGTACGCATGTGAGAGCTGGACAATGAATAAGGAAGAATGTAGAAGAGTTGAGAGCTGGACAATGAATAAGGAAGAATGAAGAAGAGTTGATGCTTTTGAGTTTTGTGGTGCTGGGGAAGAATGCTGAAGGTACCATGGACTGCCAAAAGAACTAACAGATATGTCCTCGAGAAAGTACAGCCAAGATGCTCCTTGGAATAGAGATGACCAGACTTCATCTCACCTACTTTGGTCATGTTGTCAGAGGGGACCATTTCCTGGAGAAGGATGTCATGCTTGGTAAGGTGGAGGGTCGACGAAAGAGGGGAAGGCCTTCGAAGAGATGAATTGACACAGTGGCTGCGACAATGGGCTCAAGTATAGCAAGGATCGTGGAGTTGGCGCGGGATCAGGTAGTGTTTCGTTCTGCTGTGCATGGGGTCTCCATGAGTCGGAAATGACTCAATGGCACCTAACAACAACAACAACAACCTAGCAAGGCCTTCAACAACAGAATGAAACACTGCCAGGTCCTATGTTGTTCCCATGATCAGTTGTAGACTGTGTGATCCATAGGACTTCATTGACTGGCATTCAGAAGTAGATCTCCAGACCTTTTTCCTAGTTTAACTTAGTCAGGAAGCTCTGCTGTAACCTTTTCAGCATCGTGTGTTGTTGTTTTTTGCCGTTGAGTCGGCCCCGACTCATAACGACCCCTCCTTGGGTTTCCGAGGCAGTATCACTACAGAAGTAGGATTGCCCAACCTTCCTTCTGAGGAGTGGCTGGTGGGTTTGAACTGCCAGCCTTCTGGTGAGCAGTCAAGTGCCTTAGGCACTATGCTACCAGACCTCCTTTCAGCATCTTAGAACTGCACAAGTTTTCAACTGACAGACCATTGGTGGTTCTGCATTAGGTGCATTGCTAAGAATTTCCCACATGGAAGGTGAGAATTCTGTCACTGAACCATCATTGTGCTCCCTAAAAAGAGGATTACAAGTATCTGCTACAGCTTAGGCTCATTAGGTAACAGCAGTTTCCTTGGTATATAGAATGTGAGATATAAAACACTTAGAAATATGTTTTATTAGAATTGTCACCTAATCAGACAAGCCTTAATGACTCTTCATTCCTTTGCCTTTCTTCTTTCTTTCTCTTCTTCTCATCTACCCATTCCTCATTATTTGTTCACCACTGATTGTGTGTTAGGCTTTGTGGACAGAACAAATAAAATTCAAAACATTGTTTTGTCTATATGTAGTTTATACACTTTGAATGAGTAGAGTGCACACATTTTTCAATATTAGCTTAGCTTCTATAAATATGCCCAATATTAATCAGTGAAGCCGAGTCTTTATCTAAAACTAAAGAAAATTTTAAGATGCATAGAATTATGTCTTGATATTTATGTTTTAGAATTCAAATGGATAAAATTCTGGTATAAGATGAAGATTATAAGAATCTCATTTGAATCATCTTCATGTTTACCTTTTGTGGCAAGATAATAGAAGTAATGTGTTTAGCTCTAAAAATGTCCATCTGGCCTCAAGCTGGGGAATCAGATGCAGTTGTCCATATTCTATTTCAATATTACCACATTTAAAATTTTCTTAATAAGAATTCCTGGATTTTAGCTTCTTAATGCTTCGATGATGCAAATAGAATTAGATGGAAGTTTGATGTCCAGTTGCTATGGATTCCAAATGAAAACTTCTAAGTCATGAGGAATACCAGAACAGTATTATTTAATCCTCTATGAAGAAGGTATTCCAGACCAAGGATATGAGAAAGCTCAATCTACATTTCAGTTCATAGGAAACATATTTAAAATCCCTCCTTGAAACCAAACACCAACCAGTCGCCATCTGGTCAATGTGTTGTAGAGTAGAACTGCACTCCATAAGGTTTTCAACGTTACGCATAACCTTTCAGAAACGGGTCACCACACCCTTCTTCTCAGGTGCCTCTGAGTGAATTCAAATTGACAACCCTTTTTCAGTAGCCAAGAGCTTAACCATTTATATCAGCCAGGGACTCCTATTCCCTCATTGTTGTTGCTGCTGTTAGGTGCCATCAGCTAGTTCTGATTCATAGTGACCCCATGCACACCAGTCTTGTGCCACCCTCACAATCATTGCAGGCGCTGTGTCAATCCATCTTGTTTGGTCTTCCTGTTTTTTGCTGACCCCTCTATTTTACCAAATACAATACCTTTCTACAGGGCGTGGTTTTTCCTACTAACATGTCCAAAGCATATGAGACAAAGCCTCTCCATCCTCGCTTCTCTTTTTTTTTTTTTTCCTGTTTTAGTCTTCTTATCTATTTTCTTCTTTTAATTTATTATTATTATTATTATTTAATTTTTACTGTGATTTGGGTGAAAATTTACAGAGCAAAATTCATTTTCCATATAGCAGATCATGTACATTTTGTTTCATGACATTGACTGTAATTCCCCACAATGTAACTGCTCTTTTCCCACTTCCTTCCTATAGTTACCTCTTCCCTGTGTCCTTCTTTCTTATGCATTCCTGCTCCCTGAACTATCTTGTTGTGCAGATACTGCCAGTTTTTCCATGATTGATTGTTCTAAGGAGTATACCTACTTGATGTAAATGTTCACCCCATATGCCTGTCTGTTTGGCTGGAAGCCACAGGAGTGAGTTCAGTTCCAGACCAGAAGGATAACCAGGGGCCATAGTCTCGTGGATCTTATCAGGCTCTATCAGAACAGTAAACCTAATCTTTTTTTTTTTTTCTTTCCTTTTATGATTTTGAGTTTTGTTCCACATAGTTCTCCCACATTATCCAGGATCTCCTGCACTGATCCCGTTCTGAGTGATTGACATTGGTAGCTGGGCACCATCTAGTTCTTCTGGTCTCAGGGTTATATAGGCTGAGGTTCACATGGTCCATTAGTCCCTTGCACTAACTACTTTGATACATCTTTGGTTTCCTTAATTCTTCTTTGCTCTGGATGAGGATAGACCCACTGTTGCATCTGGATGGCTCCTTGCAAGTTTTTAAGACTCCAGTTACTACCCACCAAAGTAGGATGTAGAAAAATATTTTTGTGTAGTAAGTTATGCCAGTTGAGCTTGTTGTCCCCTGAGACCATGGTCTCAGGCCCACAAGTCCAACTACTCGCTCCCTAGGGATGGTTGGCTGAAGGTAAGAAGTTAACATAATTTTTTCCCTTGTTAGCTCTATTAAATGTATGGACATTCTAATGTTGTTGTTGTTGTTGTTATGTGCTGTCGAGTTGGACCCGACTCGTAGTGACCCCTCCTTGGGTTTCTGAGGCAGTATCACTACGGAAGTAGATTGCTCCATCTTCCTTCTGAGGAGTTGCTGGTGGGTTTGAACCGCCAGCCCTCTGGTTAGCAGTCCAGTGCCTTAGGCACTATGTTACCAGAGCTTACAAGTATGTATGTAGAAACATCATCTGCCAACCTTATATATGATCATGGGTATATTCCCTTTTGCCTAGAAATACCTCATCATTCAGCCTGTCTATTCATCTATTTACCCATAAATTAATGTTTATTATCACTGAAAATACAATATTGTACATGTAAAAGAGTTTATCATTGTTGTCTTCACCCTCACTTCTAAGGAGCATTCTGGCTGTACTTTTTCCATGACAGATTTGTTTATTCTTCTGGCAAAACAAAATGGGAGCTCTGGTGGCATAGTGCCTAGGCATTTTACTGCTAACCAAGGCTGGTGGTTCAAACCTGCCAGCCACTCCTCAGAAGGAAGTTTAGGCAATCTACTTCCATAGTGATACTGCCTCGGAAACCCAAGGAGAGCATCCTGGCTGCACTTTTTCCAAGGCAGATTTGTTTATTCTACTGGCAGTCCCTAGTATATTCAATATTTTTCACCAACACCATAATTCAAAGGCATCAGTTCTTCTTTAGTCTCCCTTATTCATTCCTTGGTCTTCCTTATTTCAGCTTTCACATGCATATGAAGCAATTGAAAGTACCCTGGCTTTAATCAGGTGTACCTTAGTCCTCAAAGTGACATCTTTGCTTCTAAAACTTTAAAGAGCACTTGCACAGCAAATTTTCTCATTGCACATGTCGTTTTATTTCTTGACTGCTGTCTCCATGGGTGTTGATTGTGGTTCCAAGTAAAATGAAATCCTTGACAACTTCAAAATTTTATCCATTTGTCATGATGTTGCTTATTGGTCTAGTTGTGAGCATTTTTATTTTGTTTATGAGGTGTACATACTGAAGTCTGTAGTCTTTAATTTTCATCAGTAAGTGCTTCAAGTCTTCTTCACTGATAGCAAGGAAGATTATTTTACAGGATATCACAGGTTGCTGATTAGTCTTCCTCTGCCACATTCTTCTTCATATACTCCTGCTTCTCAGATTATTTGGTCAACATACAGATGGAATAAGCATGGTCAAAGGATATAACTCTGATACATATCTTTTCTGATTTTTAACTGCACAGTTTTCCTTTTCCTTTTTTCCCAATGGCTGCCTTTTTGCCTGTGATCCATAGGAACACATGTCAGTGTTTGGAATTCCCCTTCTTTGCAATGTCATCCAAAGTTTGTTATGGTACATACAGTGGCATGCCTTTTCATACTCAATAAAACACAGGTAAATATCATTCTGGTGTTCTTTGCTTTCAGCCATGATCCATTTGACATCAGCAATGATATCCCTCACTCCATGTCCTGTTCTGAATCTGGCTTGCATTCTGGCAGTTCCTTGTTGATATGTTACTGCAATCATTTTTTAATTACCAAACTCAAAAAAAAAAAAAAAAA
>NW_006921962.1:1465323-1474757 GCF_000298275.1 Orycteropus afer afer
AATCATCACCTATTTGGATCTGTCTTTTCTAATTGATTAGCCAGGTAGCTGTCTTCCAACCTTCTTGGAATAGATGAGTGAGCATTTCCAGTGTTGCATCTTTTTGTTGAAACATCTCAAATGGTACCCCATCAATTCCTGGAGACTTGGTTTTTGCCAATGCTTCCAGTGCAGCTTATACTTCTTCCTTTAGTACCAATTGTTTCTTGATCACATTCTACATCCTGAAATGGTTGAATGCCAGATGATTCTATTTACTCACTGCAGTAGTTCTAGTCCATCTTTGATTGACCAGATGGATATTGCCTTACTGACTTATTCTCTCACTGCATAAAACAGCACCTGCCTGCGCAGATCTAATCTAACAGAAATAAGGATGTTGCCAAGTTTCAAAAGATGTGTCAGCATACTTTGATTTGTTTATATTTTATAATGAACTTGGATCTTGAAAATGAATAAATGACTCATAGTTTCCCTACAATTAACAAGAAAATCTCCAATATCATCAGTAAGCATAAGAATAAATGTAACTATATAAACTGTTTTGGTTATTTTGTGTTGCTCTACCAGTCACTCCTCGGAAGGAAGACTGGGTAATCTACTTCCACAGTGATACTGCCTCGGCAACCCAAGGAGGGGTTGCTATGAGTCGGGACCAACACGATGGCACATAACAACAACAACAACTACTAGAAAATACTACAAATGGGTGGCTTTAATAGGAGTTTATTCTCTTAAAATTTTTGAGACTAGAAGTCTGAGTTCAAAGTGCCAAACTCTAGGCCCTGGAGAAAAGTCCCCTGTTCTGGTTACCTGGTGCTGCACTGACAGGAATATACCACAAATAGGATGGCTTGAACAAATAGGAGTTTAGCCTCTTATATAGTTCAGGAGGCTAGAAGTCCGAGTTCAAAGTGCCAGGCTCTAGGGGCTGTGTGAAAGCCCCTTGACCTTGGGCTTCAGCTCTGCCTCTTGCTCCTGGCCCACTGAAGCTAGAGGCATCTCTTCACTCAGGCAGCTACTGGCTGCTGAGACTAACAAGCCCAAAGTTGACAAATAAAATGACACAGTCCCCATGTTACCAAACCACATGGCAAGCCATTAATTCAAATCCATTGAAAGTCCCAAGGTCGACAGAGCATGGCAGGCTACTGAACAACAACACAGCTACACGCAGGGTTCAAGTGTGCCGTAAGGTAGAGACCATTCCCAAAGCTGCTGCTTATATATGGGAAGCAGGCCGCATCCTTAAGGCAGCTACTTAGTTGCTTGTGGTAGATCTTATCATGGAGTTGATTGCCATTCTCGTCATGGGCAATAACTACCACCAACTGCCCAGCCACTCAACCAGGCCAACTAAGTTTACATACAACTTTAACTAACACATCTCCTGACCTTGGGCTTTAGCTCTGCCTCTTGCTATCAGCCCACTGGAGCTAGAGGTGTATCTTTTTTCAGGCAGAGCCTGGCTGCTGAGGCTAACAAGCCCAAGATCGACAGATAAAATGGCATAATCCCATTACCAAACAACATTGCAGGCCACTAGTTCAAGTCCAGAAATAGTCCCAAGAACAGCAGGAAACACATCAAGCTGCAAAATGAAGACTCAACTACATGCAGGGTCCAAGTGTGCCAAAAAGCTACAGATCATTTCCAAAGCTTCTCCTTATATACTAGAAGCAGCCCACATCCCTAAAGCAGTTACTACGCTGCTTGCAGAAGGTTTTGCCATAGAGGTGATTGCCAATCTCATCATGGGGAATAACTACAACCAGCTGTCCAGCCACTCCAAACCAGGCCTAGCCAAGCTGACTCACAACCTTAACTACCACATAAACCTTTCTGCCATAGAAGGCTCTTGAGTTTACAAAAGTTAAAAGGCATTTTTTTTCCTTATTTTTTTAAAATAACTTTTCATTATGATTTGGCTGGAAGTTTACAGAGTAAATTGGTTTTCTATTCAACAATTCATACATATTTTGTTTCATGATGTTGATTGCAATCCCCACAAAGTAACAGCACTTTTTACACTTCCACTCTGTTTACCATTTCTAATCATCCTTCTTTCCTATCCCTTCCTGCCTTCTGAGCTTATAGGACAAATGCTGCCCTTTTATCTCACATGGTTGATTTTCTAAGGAGTGTGTAACTTCCTTAGTGTTATTGCTCACCTAATAATGGTTATCTTTAGCCAAAATAGGCTATTTTTGTCAGAAAACTAAATTATGAGGTAAAAACAACTATGACAATTTTAAACATATATGTATGATGTTGTCTCAGGCTGGGTTCTCTAGAGGAGTAAAACCAGTGAAGTGAATATATAAAAATCTATAAACAGAGATTTATCTCATGGAAATGGCTCACACAATCATGGAAGCTGGCAAGTCTCAAATCCAAGAGTCAAGTGTCAGTCTGGAGTCTTTCCTAACATGAGTATAGGGGCTAAGAATCCAAAATCAATACAGAAGATCGCACAGAAGTTTTCTGGCTCATGAGATTGTGGGAGCTGGTGAATCCCAAAATCTTTGGGTCAGGAGGCAAGTTGCTGGCTCATGTCCCAAGAACTAGAGGTCAGAGGATGATGAGTTAAATGCAGAATCAAGGGTTAGGGAAATTTGCCAGAACATCCATACATATTGAATGCAGGCCACACACCCAAGGAAACTCCCCTTACCTCTGGTCATAAAATGAAGGATAATTACATAGTTATAAGAATCATGGCCTAGCCAAGTTGATACACATAACTTTTATAGTCCACCCCTTGTCAACTTGGCACTTATGCATATCTCCTTAAACTATACATAATCTCTAAATAAAGACAATTATAAAGTCATACTTGCACTTAACATTATACAACTAACATGTACACAACTGAAAATTCACTGTCCCCATTTACATCTTATATTTTATATTAAGTAATGGTATAAGGGAGGGAAAAAAAGAAAAATATTTTATATTTTAATATATATTGTCTTAGGCTGGGTTCTCTAGAGAAGCAAGACCAGTGAAGCTTAAATACATGGATGATAGATAGGTAGAGAAACAGAGAAATTTATCTCAAAGAAATGGCTCACATAGTTGTAGAGACTGGCAAGTCCTAAGTCTATGGGTCAGATGTCAAGCTGGAGCCTCTCCTGATTCACATAAGTGCAGAGGTTAATGAACCAAAGATAAGCAGGCAATATGGTAAGCTACTGGTTCACATCCAGGAACTAGAAGTCAGATGATGATAAGCCAGATGCATAATCCAGTTCAAGCAAAATGCCAGAGATCTTTGCCTGAACATCCATATATATCGGAAGCAGGCTACACCCCTGAGGAAACTCCCTTTCAACTTATTGACTGTTCATAATGAAGCTCATCATGGATGCGATTACATTATATCAGATCTTATCATGGGGAATGACTACATCATAACTGCTAAACCACTGAGAATCACTGCCCAGGTAAGTTGACATATGACCTTAACTCTCTCTCTCTCTCTCAAACACATACACACACACACACACACAACAACAACAACAAAACAAGAAGGAAATACTCATAATAATTTACAGGCCTCATTTCTGCATTGATCATTGAGGCATAGCTTATATTTAGCACTGCCTTCTTCTACCACCCATTCCATATTCCATTTGCCCTCAGCAAGTAACTAGATGGGCATGGTTCTTTGCCTGGTGAGGTGATCCAAACCTTCATTTGAAGGGTCTGGGCTATTTGTAGTATATGTCAAAATTGGGTTGTTGTAGTTTTCCACTGACTTTAATCATGGGTCATGGTTGTACTAAGAGACACTGTAATAGATCTCCTATATTCCAGACACATTCTTTTTTATTGCCATTATATAATAACAATCCAATTTCCTCTTGATCATGAGGATCAAGCACACAAACCAATATGGAAACTGCCTTCATTACCTGTTGCTAAAGAGGCATGAGGAGCCCAAAGTGGCTAGGTGGCATTCTTAACATCCAGCTCAGTGGAGTCAGTGTTGTGTCTCCAGGTGGAACCATTCCTCCCATTGGTACTAAGATCTTTAGGTCTGCAGAGCATAAGGTCACAGAGACAGGAAACCAAAAATTTGTGAGTAGGTCACTAGGGTTAATAGTGAGTGGTGGCACTCCCATTTCTACCTCTTTAGTCTTGGACTCATGAATCCTGGCTATGGTAGAAAAAACAGTATGTATTGTATGCTGGTTTAGAGAATACACATTTTCTTGGAGAACATTGTCCATCCCTACAAAGTATAACCACCTAGCTGGTGCCGTAATTTTGTCTTTAGAAGTCTATTCCATCATTCTATCAAGCCAGCTGCTTCAGGATGATGGGAATCATGGTAATACCAGTGAATTCCGTGAGCATGGGCCCATTGTCACCCTTCATATGCTGTGAAATGAGTCTCTTGATCCAAGACAATGCTTGGTAGGATACCATGATGGTGGATAAGGCATTCTATAAGTCCATGGATGGTAATTTTGGCAAATGCATTACATGCAGGGAAAGAAAATCTATCCAAACTAAGTATCTATTGCATTAAGAGCAAAATGCTGCCCTTTTCAACATGGAAGTGGCCCAAGGTAATCAACCTGACACAAGGTTGTGGGCTGATAGCCCATAAGAATGGTGCCATGTGGGGAACTCAGTGTTGGTTTCTGCTTCTGACAGATTGGACAGTCAACAGTGGCTGTAGCCAAGTTGTCCTTGATAAGTAGAAGTCCATGTTACTGAGCCCATGCATAACCTTCATCCTTGCCACAATGGATATTTTATTCATAAGCCCGTTGGACAATGACAGGAGTGACTAGGGAAAGAGGATTACTGGTTTCCACAGAACATATCATCATGCCTTAGGCACTATGCTACCAGAGAGCCAAGATGAATAAGTTGTTAGTCCATTTGATTATTGAAATACTTCTCTGCTGAGGTCACCATTTGGTGAGCATTGACAAGAGACACAAATATCTTCACTTCTTTGGTCCACTCAGAAAGGTCTATTCATATACCTCTTTCCTATACCACCTTGTCACCAATTTTCCAATCATATTCCTTCCATGTCACTGAACTTCCAGCCAAATCATTTACCACTACCCATGAATCAGTATACAATTACACATCTGGCTATTTCTCTTTCCAAGCAAAGTGAACAACTAGGTGCACTGCTTGAAGTTCTGCCCACTAGAAGAATTTCCTTTCACCACTGTCCTCCTAGGAGGTCCTTTCTCCTCCTAGAAGGGGGAGAGTGCTACCACTGTCCACTTTGAGCAGTTCCTTCATATCATATAGAACCATCTGTAACCAAGCATGAGTTTTCTCTTCCTCCATCAACTGATCTTAAGTAACTCTCCTTGAGGCCATAGGTACAGACTGAAAATGGTAAGGTAATTTGACAGGAGTAGAGACCAGAGGTATTTGGACCACTTCCTCATGTAACTTTCTTGCACTTTCAGGTCCTGCTTGAGCTCAATCTTGTATGTACCACTTCCATTTAATGATGGAATGCTGCTGTGTATGTCTGACTTTATGACTCTGTGGATCAGACAACACCCAGTTCATGAGGGGTAGCTCAAACTGTATGGACTAGGTGGCCATGGTTGAGTGTTCAATCTCCACTAAGCCCTAGTAACAAGCCAAAAGCTGTTTCCAAAAGAAGAGTAGTTATTTGCAGTGAATGGCAGGGCTTTGCTCCAAAATCCCAAAGTTTGTGATTCATGGGTAGAGGTTTGCCAAACACTTAGACAACATCTCTATCTGTGACTGACATTTCAAGCACCATTGATCAGCTGGATGACATTTATAAAGTGGCAGAGCAGCTTGCATGGAAACCTGAACCTATTATAGAGCTTGCTATTGTTCTTGGCCCCACTCAAAAGCAGCAGCTTTTCAAGTCACTTGATAAATGGGCAAGAGAAGCACATTCCCATGATGGATATATTGCCTCCAGAATTCAAAGAGGCCCATCAGGCATCTTGCCTCCTATTTAGTTGTAGGAGGAGCCAGATGAAACAACTTATTCTTCAAGTTAGAAGGAACATCTCAACATGTTCCATATCACTGAACTATTCTAAATTTCACTAAGGTGGGAGCCACTTGACTTTTGGTTGGGTTAATTTGCCACCCTCTACCTCATAAATTGAGTTCTGGGTATTCCACCTGGTGTGGTCCACATGCACATATAGCCCCTGTTCATGTTGTTGAAAAAGTACTTGCAATGAATAAGTTATTGTTGTTGCTGTTGTTGTTATGTGCTGTCGAGTCGGACCCAACTGATAGCAACCTCTCCTTGGGTTTCCAAAGTGGTATCACTATGGAAGTAGATTGCCCAACCTTTCTTCTGAGGAGTGGCTAGTGGTTTGAACTGCCAGCCTTCTGTTTAGCAGTCAAGTGCCTTAGGCACTATGCTACCAGAGCTCTAAGATGAATAAGTTTTTAGTCTTGTAAAATTCTATCACGTGATCTCTAGATCATTTCTATCACCAAAGTCATATTTTCCAACTATGGATACTTCTTTGTTTCCAACTTCTGCATTCTAATCACCAGTATTTATCAAAGCATCTTGATTACATATTTGGCTAATTTCAGACTGCAGAAGTTGGTAAAGATAATTTTCAATTTCTTCATTTTTGGCTTTAGTGTTTGGTGCTCAAATTTGAATAATAGTAGTATTAACCAACCTTCCTTTTAGATATATGGATACTATCCTATCACTGACAGAATAATACTTCAGGGTAGATATTGAAATGTTCTGTTAGAGGATGAATGCAACACCATTCCTCTTTAATCTGTCATTCCAAGCATATGGTAGACCATATGATTTTCTGATTCAAAATGGCCAATAGCAGTCTATTTCAGCTCACTAATGTCTAAGATACCAATCTTTATGTATTCAATTTCATTTTTGATGACTTCCAATTTTCCTAGACTCATACATCATACATTCCAAGTTCTGTGTATTAATGGATGGTTAGAGCTATTTCTTCTCATTTTGAGTCATTTCAGGTCAGCAAATGAAGGTCCCGAAAGCTTTACTCCATCCATGTCATTAAGGTCACCTCTAATTTAAGGAGTCAGGTCTTCCCCTATCATCTTTTTAGTGCCTTTCACACTGAGGGACTCATCTTCTGGCACTTTATTGAACAAAGCTTCACTGCTGTTCATAAAATTTTCAGTGGCCAATTTATTCACAAGTGGACTATCCTTTCCTTCTTCCTAGTCTTTCTTTGTCCAGTAGATCCACTGAAACCTGTTCACCATGGGTAAATCTGCTGGTATTTGAAATACCAGTGGCATAGCTTCCAGCATCACAGCAAACATGCAAGCTACCACAGTATGACAAACTGACAGATGAATGGTTTAATTTAAGCTGGAGAAAATTAAAACAAGTCCACAAGAGCTAAAATATGACCTTGAGTATATCTTACCTGAATTTAGAGACCATCTGAAGAATAAAGTTTATACTTTGAACTCCAGTGACTGAAGACCAGGCAAGTTGTGGAATGTATGAAGGATATCATAAATGAAGAAAGCAATAGGTCATTTAAAAGACAGGAAAGGAAGTAAAAACAAAAAGCGGATGTCAGAAGAGACCCTAAAACTTGCTCTTGAACAGAGAGTACCCAAAGTAAATGGAAGAAATGATGAAGTAAAAGAGCTGAATAGATTTCAAAAGGTGTCTACAGAAGACAAAGTAAAGTGGAGTTAGAAAATCAAAAGAAAAGAACACACTAGGCATTTCTCAAACAGAAAGAATTGAAGAAAAAACTCAAGCTTCATGTTACAACATTGAAGGATTCTGTGGGCAAAATAATGAACAATGCAGGACCCATCAAAAGAACATGGAAGAAATACACAGAATCACTGTGCCAAAAAGAATTGTTTTGTGTTCAGTCATTTCAAGAGGTAGCTTATGACCAAAAAACAATGCTATTGAAGGAAGAAGTCCAATTTACAATAGAGGCACTGACAAAAAAATACAAGACTCCAAGAATTGATGGACTATACAATGAGAAATTTCAATAAACTTACGCAATACTGGAAGCACTCACTCATTTGTACCAAGAAATTTGGAAGACAGTTACCTGGCCAACTGACTGGAAGATTCCATGTTTGTGGTCATTCCAAAGAAAAGTGATCCAACAGAATGCAGAAATCATCTAACAATATCATTATCACATGCAAGTAAAATTTTGGTCAAAATAATTTAAAAAACAGTTGCAGCAGTACATTGACAGGGAACTGCCAAAAATACAAACTGGATTCAGAAGAGGACATGGAACAAAGAATATCATTGCTGATGTCAGATGTATCTTGGCTGAAAGCAGAGAATAACAGAAATATGTTTGTGTGTGTTTTATTGACTATGCAAACACTATGCAAAGTGTGTAGATCATAAATTTTGAATAACATTGTGAAGAATAGGAACTCCAAAACACTTAATTGTGATCACAAGGAACCTGTACACAGATCAAGATTCAGTCATTCAAACAGAACAAGGGCATACTTCATGGGTTAAAATCAATAAAGATGTGTCAAGTCTGAGTCTTTTCTCTATATTTATTAAATCAGTTTGCTGAGCAAATAATTCGAGAAGCTGAATTATATGAAGAAGAATGTGGCATCAGGATTGGAGGAAGACTCATTAACAACCAGCCATATGCAGATACCAATACTTTGCTTGCTGAAAGTGAAGAGGACTTGAAGCACTTACTGATGAAGATCAAAGACTAAAGCCTTCAGTATAGACTATACCTCAACATAAAGAAAACAAAAATTTTTACAACTGGACTAATAAGCAACATGATGATAAATGGAGAAAAGAATGAAGTTATCAAGGATTTTCTTTTACTTGGATCCACAATCAACACTCTTGAAAGGAGCAGTCAATAATCAAATGATGTATTGCATTGGGGAAATTTGTTGCAAAATCCTCTTTAAAGAGTTAAAGAACAAAAGTATCCCTTTGAAGACTAGGGTGTTCCTGACCCAAGCCATGGTATGGTTTTTCACATGCATGGGAAAGTTGGATAAGGAATAAGGAAGACTGTAGAAGAATTGATACATATGAATTACTGTGTTGGAAAAAAAAAAAATTGAATATACCATGAACTGCCAGAAGAATGAAAAAATCTGTCTTGAAAGAAGTGCAGCCAGACTACTCTTCAAAAGGGAGAATTGCCAACTTTGTCTCTCATACTTTGCTCATGTTATTAGGAGAGTATACAGTTCTTGGCAAAGGATATCATGTTTGGTAAAGTAAATGCTCAGCAAAAAAGAGGAAGACCCACAATGAGATGCATTGGCACAGTGGTTGCAACAGTGGGCTCAAGCATAGAGATGATTGTGAGGATGGTACACGATCCGGAAGCATATTGTTCAGTTGTACATAGAGTACTGTAAATGGGATGTAACTTGATGTTGTTGTTGTTGTTGTTAAGTGC
>NW_006921962.1:1478482-1483461 GCF_000298275.1 Orycteropus afer afer
GTAGGGTAACAAGGGAACATGTTCAGTGCAGATCAGTGAGTAAGCACAAGCCCGCCTTGTTTCAGTGCCTATGCTTAAACTGGCCCCTGGCTGAACACTCTTCTCTTTGGCTTCCTGGGTTCCACCCCTTCCTCCTGCTCTTCCGGCCTGCTACTCTGTGCTACGCCTGTGCTTAACTTGATAGTGTGTAACTTGATAGTGTGTGTAACTTGATAGTTCTTCCTTATTAGGTCCAATTACCATAATGTCATCAATGTAACAGACCAGTGTGATATTTCATTGAAGGGAAAGGCGATTAAGGTCCCTGAGGATTCAATTATGAAGTGGGGATGCAAAAAGGATATACCCATGAAGTAGGAGAGTGAAGGTGTGTTGCTGGCCTAACCAGCTGAAGGAAAACTGCTTCTAGTGGTATTTCAAACCAGGTATGAAGGTAAAGGCATTAGCCAGATCAATAGCTGTTTCTCGGGCAATGGGAGATACATTAATTTGCTTAAGCAATAAAACCACATCAGGAACAGCAGCTGAAATTGGAGTCACCACCTGGTTAAGTTTACGAAATTGATTCTCATTCTCCAAGATCCATCTGAGGGATCCAGGTAAGGGGAGGATGGAGAAGTTTAGACAGCTAAGGGAGACAAACTTGTCTGTCAGTTTCTTGTATTGTGGTGGCTTGCATGTTGCTGTGAGGCTTGAGGCTGTGCCACCAGTGTTTCAGATGTCAGCAGGGTTGCACATGGTGCACAGGTTTCAATGCAGCTTACAGACTGAGACAGACTAGAAAAAAGGAAGAAGCCATCCACTTCTCAAAGAATTGGCCAGGGAAAACATTAAGAATAGCAGAAAAACACTGTCTGATATATTACTAAACAACTTTATGAATACCCAGAAACATTGTCCAATATAGTGCAGGAGTACAAGCACTTAGGTCGGAAGGCTCTCAAAATACAACTGGGAAAGAACTGCATCATTAGAGTAGAACCAGCCTTACTGATAAGGATAAAGTAAAGCTTCTGAGACCTCTATTTGCTGATGTGGCACAGCTCAAATTGAGGAAAAACAGCTACAAACATCCATTACTAATCAGAACATGGAATGTAGGAAGTATGAATCTAGGAAAATTGGAAGTTTTCAAAAATGAAATGGAATACATAAAGATTGATATCGTAGGCATTAGTGAGCTGAAATGGACAGATTTTGGCCATTTTGAATCAGACAACCATGTGATCTACTATGCTGGGAATGACAATTTGAAGAGGAATGGTGTGGCATTCATCATCACAAAGGATGTTTCAAGATCTATCTGGAAGTACATTGCTGTCAGTGATAGGATAATATCCATATGCCTATAAGAAAGACCAGCTAATACAACTATTATTCAAATTTAAGCACCAACCACCAAAGCCAAAGATGAGGAAATTTAAGACTTCTTCCAAATTCTGCAGTCTGAAATTGACCAAACATACAATCAAGATGTGTTTATTATCACTGGTGACTGGAAGCAAAAGTTGGAAACAAAGAAGAATTAACAGTAGTTGGAAAATTTGGCCTTGGTGACAGAATAATGCTGGAGATTGCATGATAAAATTTTGCAAGACCAATGACTTACTCATTGCAAATACCTTTTTTTCAACAACACAAATGGCAGCTATACACATGGACTTTGCCAGATGGAATACACAGGAATCAGACTGACTACATCTGTGGCAAGAGGCAATGGAAAAGCTCAATATCTTCAGCCAAAACAAGGCCAGAAACTCATTGTGGAACAGATAATCAACTGCTCATATGCAAGTTCAACGTGAAGTTGAAGACAATAAAACAAGCCCATTAGAGTCAAAATATGACCTTGAATATATCCCTCCTGAATTTAGAGACCATCTAAAGAATACATTTGATCCACTGAACACCAATGATAGAAAACCAGAAGAGTTGTGAGATGACATCAAGAACATCATCTATGAAGAAAGCAAGAGGTCATTAAAAAGATGAGAAAAGAAGAAAATACCAAAATGGATGACAGAAGAGACTCTGAAACTTGCCCTTGAGTGGAGAGTAGCTAAAGCAAATGGAAGAAATGACAAGATAAAAGAGCTGAAGTCAAGATTTCAAAGAACAGCTCAAGGAGATAAAGATGATTAGTATAATGAAATGTGCAAAGACCTGGAGTTAGAAAACCAAAAAGGAAGAACATGCTCGACGTTTTTCAAACTGAAAGAACTGAGGAAAAAATTTAAGCCTCGAGTTGCAGTATTGAAAGATTCTATGGGCAAAATATTGTATGATGCAAGAAACATCAAAAGAAGATAGAAGGAGTGCATAGAGTCACTGTACCAAAAAGAACTGGTCGATCTTCATCCATTTCAGGAGGTGGCATATGGCCAAGAACCGATGGTACTGAAGGAAGAAGTTGAAGCTGCACTGAAGAAATTGGGTAAGAACAGGAATCGACAGAACACCCATTGACATGTTTCAACAAGCAGATGCTGTGCTGGGGGCACTCACTCGGCTATGCCAAGTGATTGGAAAGACAGCTACCTGGCCAACTGACTGGAAGAGATCCATATTTGTACCCATTTCAATGAAAGGTGATTCTGTAGAATGTGGAAATTATCCAACAATATCATTAATATTGCATGCAAGTAAAATATTACTAAGGATAATTCAAAAATGATTGCAGCAGTATATTGACAGAAAACTTCCAGAAATGCAAGCTGGATTCAGAAGAGGACATGGAACGAGGGATATCATTGCTGATGTCAGATGGATCTTGGCTCAAAGCAAAAAATACCAGAAAGATGTTTTATTGACTATGCCAAAGCATTTGATTGTGTGGATCATAACAAATTGTGGACAACATTGAGAAGATGGGAATTCTAGAACATTTAATTGTACTCATGAGAAACCTGTACATAGACTAGGAGGTTGTTGTTTGAACAGAACAAGGTGACACTGCATGGTTTAAAATCAGGAAGGCAGTGTGTCATGGTAGTATCCTTTCCCTATACTTATTCAATCTATAGGCTGAGAAAATAATCAGAAAATCTGGACTATATGAAGTAGAATGTGGCATCAGGATTGGAGGAAGTCTCATTAACCTGTGATATGCTGATGATACAACTTTGCTTGCTGAAAGTGAGGGTAACTTGAAGCACTTACTGATGAAGATTGAAGAACACAGTCTGTGGTATGGATTATATCTCAATATAAAGAAAACAAAATCCTCACAACTGGACCTATAAGCAACATCATGATGAATGGAGAAAAGATTGTGCAATGTCAAAGACTTCACACATTCCTTGGTCCTACAATCAACACCAATGGAAGCAGCAGTCAGCACATCAGAGTATACGTATGGCACTGGGCAAGTTGGCTGCAAAGGACCTCTTCCAAGTGCTGAGGAGCAAAAATGTCTCCTGAGGACTAAGGTGAAGCTGACCCACGCCATTATATTTTCAATCACCTCATATGCATGTGAGAGTTGGACAATGAATAAGGAAGACAGAAGAAGAATTGATGCTTTTGAGTTGCAGAGCTGGTGAAGAATGTTTTCCTACCACAGACTGCTAAAAGAAGTAACAAATCTGTTCTGGAGGAAGTGTAGTCAAAATGCTCCTTAGAAGTGAGAACGGCCAGACCTCGTCTCACCTACTTTGGTCTTGTTATCAGAAAGGACCATTCCCTGGAGAAGGATGTCATGCTTGGTAAGGTGGACGGTGGATGAAAGAGGGGAAGGCCCTCAAAGAGATGGATTGACACAGTGGCTGCAGCGATGGGTTCAAGTATAGCAAGGATCTGGAGCTGGGGCAGGAAGGGGCGGTGTTTCGTTCTGTTGTGCATAGGGTCACTATGAGTCAGAGATGACTTCACAGCACCTCACAACAACAAGATTCATCTGTTTTTTGCATGGTCAAATAGCCAAGTCCATTGGAATTGTGGTGGGAATCATCACCCTTGCATTCTTCAAATCCTTGAAGGTGGCAATCATCTCTGAAATCCCTCCAAGAATTAATGGGGTATTGTTTTTGGTTTACTATTTTTTTTTTAATGTAAAGACAATTCTAATGGCTACCACTTGGCCTTTCCTACCATAATATTCCTTACTACATATGTAATGGATCCAATGTGGATGTTTTGTCAGTTGCTGAGTATGTCTGTTCCAAGTATGCATTCTGGAACTGGAAAATTCACCACAGAATGGGTTTGGAGACCAAATGGACTCACTGTGGGACAGAGCTAAGTTAACACTCCCTTAGTAACCTGACCTCTATATGTCCTACTCTGACACAGTGGTATTTTGGGTCCCTGAAAGTAGTATCATTTCGGAGTCAGTGTCCAGTAATCCTCAAAAATCTGATTACTTTCTTTTCATCAATGAACAGTCACTCTTATAAAAGGCCAAATATCTCTTTGGGTGAATGCTAGAAGAAAGATTAACAGTACAAATTTTTGGCAGTGAAGTGGAGTCATTCCCGAAGGAGTTGCAGGTCTGTAAACTGGCTCAAGTCTGGGAATTGATTGAGGGACTGTGACTCTATTGGTGATTTCAGTTAGACTGCTGTTCACTTCACCTAGAATTCTTCCACTTATACAGATGAAGTAAATATTAGGAGATTTCCCATTTCACTCCAAGGACACCTTATGTAAGTAATTAACACCAAAAATCCATAGAAGTAAAACTCTTCTGATTACAGCTTTAACTCTGCTGTCTATTATATTAATCATGCCTACCTTGTCTTTGGCAATTAAATGCCACTACCTGGCCCCTCCCACATTGGGGTCCAATCAGCCCCACTGTACTTAAACTGAAACCCAAACCAAAAAGCAAACTCATTGCAGTCGAGTTGATTCCTATACATAGTAACCCTATATGACAGAGTAGAACTGCCCTGTAGGATTTGCAAGGCTATAGAAGGAGCTCTGGTAGCATAGTGGCTAAGTCACTTGCCTGCTAACCAGATGGCTGGCGGTTCAAACCC
>NW_006921962.1:1483576-1513714 GCF_000298275.1 Orycteropus afer afer
ACCTTCCTTCCGAGGAGTGGCTGGTGGGTTTGAACCATCAGCCTTCTGGTTAGCAGTCAAGTGCCTTAGCCACTATGCTACCAGAGCTCCCAGTGATACTGCCTCGAAAACCCAAGGAGGGGTCGCTATGAGTTGGGGCTGACTCTACGGCACATAACAACAACAACAACAATCCTTATAGAAGGAAACTGCCATATCTTTCTCATACGTATCTTTGTGAGGTGTTTTAATTCAGTTAAGGAAATACCCCTGTCAAATTTGATTTGCATAAAATAATCACAGTAGTTTTCAAGGATGCTAGGGCTTCATTCACAAATTTATTCCTCACTATTGTGGTGAAAGGATATGATAAATCCATTCTGACATATGAGTTTCCTTAAGTTTCTGTATACCTTCTTCTTTAGTATACCAAGGCAGTTCTGGCATTTCAATTTGCTTTAGTATAGGCCACCAATTAGTTCAAGCTTCACCAAACCAACCAAATAAACTATTAGATCCTTTTCTAACCACTTGAGCTGAAATACTTAATGAAGTATCTGTGCTTGGTGGGCCTATATTAATAAACTCAGACTGATCCAACTTTATGTTCCTTGTACCATTATTCCATACCCTCGATAACCTTTACCACACCTATTACCCAGGTTTCTGTTTGCATATATTAGAAAAACCAAGCACTTATTTTGAAGTGTAGCCTACTTCCTCCTGTGTCACATTTTATACTCCACTTCTTGTGGCTCACTGGGACTTAAGTCTAATTATAGGTCTAGAAGCAAAAATGGGTGGTGGAGATGGGTCCTTGGGACATTCAGCAATGTCTTGTAAGGCATCTGCCTCAGGCAATGTCACAGGTAATACCCTAGGTGCCACCTCAGGTGATATCTCAGACTCTCCAGACACAGATGGGTTAATCTCATCAGATAGAGGTGGAAGGGACAGTGGTTTTACTGAGAAAGATGGCTTAACAGATAAAGATGGAGTAATTTTTCCAGACAGGAGGAATAAAGACTGGTTCTGTTGGCAGGAGCAATTCAACAAAATTTAGGCACTTAATGCTCCCAGCTTTCTGATTATCTGCCCATATGTCCCCATCACAAGTTTCAGGATCCCATTTTTTACTAATCAATGCCCTCACTTTAACTTCAGACATAATTCATAGTTGGAAGTTCACTTGGCATTATAATTTAGTTACCCTTAAGATAAGACCCTTGTTTTGGTTTTCTGCAATATCAGCTGTGTTTCTGTAAGAAATAAGACTTTGAGGTAGCAACTTTCAGGTCTTTTATGTGGCACTTGAGCTATGACTCTGAAGCCCTGAGCTCATCTTTCTTTCATTACTTTGTCTAGTGAAAGCAGGACCAACCAACCAGCCTCCCTATATTCCTCTCAGAGTGACAGAAATGCTGAAAGGTATCAAATACATGTTACTCAGAACCTTGTTTCTCATGAATATTTGAGCCAATGTTAGTGATATTTTATGTATTTCTACTGCCACTTCACAGCATGCATTAGCAGTGTCTTCTTCCCTACTGGAATTAGAATCATCAGTATATTTAAATCTAGCCAGATTTGAGAGAACTACTTCAGAAAAGCTGTCCTTAAGATTTTGTTCTGTTAGAATCACTCTTAGTACCAAATATCTTAGGCTGGATTCCTGAGAGAAGCAAAACTGGTGAAACACATATCTATAAATATATGTAAAGAGATGTGTTTCGAGATACTGACTTATGCAGTCACAGAGGCTGACAAGTCCAAATCCTTGGGTCAGGTGTCAGGCTGGTGGCTTCTGACTCATATGGTTGCAAGGGCTGACAAATTCAAAATGGGCTGGTCAAGTGAAAGACCGCTGGCTCACAGGGTTATAACCAAAATAAAAACCAAATTCACTGCCCTCGAGTCGGATCCGACTGATAGCAACCCCTCCCTGGGTTTCCGAGGCAGTATCACTATGGAAGTAGATTGCCTAATCTTCGTTCCAAGGGGTGGCCAGTGGGTCTGAACCACCAGCCTTCTGGTTAGCAGTTAAATGCCTTAGGAACTATGCCATGGGGTTTTAGGAGCTGAAAAATCCCAAATTCTGTGGATCAGGTGGCAGGGTATTGACATAAAAAACTGGAGGTCAGAGGAAAACGAGTCAGATGGAGGAATAGTAGTGAGAGATCTTTCTCAGGATTTCCATATTTATTGGATTTAGGCCATTACCTCCAATGAAAATCCCCTTACATTAGATCACAAAATGAAAGATAATTGCATAATACTGAGAATCATGGCCTAACCAAGTTGACACATAACATTAACCATCACAGATATCAAAAGCTTACAAATTTAATTTGTGTGTTTATTTCATTAAAATGTCCAATAAAAAATTGTAACATGCTTGAGAATTGTTTTCCAGAACTCTCTTTGAAAGTGAAGACACAAAGGAAAGTGAGTTTTTTTATTCCTCCTTAAAAACAATTTTGCATTTAATAAGCATGATAATTCATAGACCATGAAAGATTGTTTCATATTCGTTTTTGCTACCTTCAGTTCTCTCACGATTGTGTAAACAGTTTCCAAATTTAGCAATAGAATCTCTAGGAAAATATAAATTTGGAAAGTCAATATTACTTGATGAAAGGAGTGAAAATAAAAACAACAAAGAAGTAGAAAACTGGGAGAATGAAAGCTGAGAGGAAAGAACAAATGAGGAGATGAGAAGCAAAATACAGACATTCTTCAGTTTACACAAAATTTATCTTTCTGAGTTAACAAAGAGTGACATAATGCTAAGAACAATCTTCAGCCTCGAATTTAAAGAGAATTTTAGCCTGACTCTATGGTATGTTCAGTAGCAGTATTCTCGACAAATTATTATAAGATGCTGATGTCCTTGTTGGTTGGTGTATAGTCAACTCCAGTTCATGCTTACCTTATATTTAACAGAATGAAACACTGTCCAGTCCTGTTCTATCTTGATAATGAATCCATAGCCCATCTTTATATTGCAAAGATGGAGACTAATAGAGAATATTAAAGACAAATTCTTGAAACTGTATATTTGAAGCCACAGTTTTTTTCTTTACCTACAAGAAAGTTCTATAATCATTGAGGGGAGCAGATCCCAAAAGCTAGTAAACTACTCCAAAAGTAAAATAACCTGTCAAGTGATAATTAAACTACATGCACACTTAGCATTGTTGCTGTGACAAAATCCCTGGCATAGAGGCTTCTAGTAAAATACCTCTTACCTCACAAAATCTATTTTTCAAATTATTTGGTAATATTTTCCTAGTAACTATATTTCCAGCTCTATATTGAAAATGAATAGATGAATAGTGTTTTCCTTATTTTGAAAATGCCTTGAAAACAACTTTATGGAATATATCTCTTCAGTAAACTGAGAAGACAGGAGAGGAAAAAAATCAGACTTGGATATAAATAATGATAAAGGAAGAAAATATACCAAGTATAGAGATGAAGGAAAATTGAAGGGCAGGAATATAAATACCACAATTTTATCTCACATCTCTCCTGAGTGATGTTGAATGCAACAATTAACCTGGCACTAACCTCCACCCACACTTCCCATTGACTCAGTGGGAGCTCTTCACAGAGCTGCACATAACACAAAATTGTTAACTTGCTCATTTACCATCTCTCCTATTCCCTAAATATTTTTCTTATCTACTAATGTGAAAGTTTCATCAGCATCAAATGCAGATGCGTCTCAATAGCTATAATATTCACATACGTCCCATATGAAAATGAAAAATAAATCTACAGGCTAATGCTTAAAAAAAATCTCACAAATATTTGAACTTTTGTCTTACATGTTCAGTAGTCTGAATAAAATTACCAGTCACTCTATCCTAAAACATCATGATTCTGAAAATCTATTGTGGAAATGTCATCCACACAAAGGCCTCAGGTATGGTTAGTAAGATTCCTCCCACATGATACTGTAATTTCGACAGGTTCAAGGACGTTTCTCATTTCTCGCCAGGTAGTCTTGGTCTCTAATTGTGAAATGGTGTTAATGGTAATTATAACACAACTGATACAAATGACTCTGTGTATATACTACCACCTAACTCTCCACAGACTCTTTGTATCCTTATCTATTCATTTTCTTCAAAACATTTCAACTGATTGAACCTATCATTGTTTTTTTAAAGCTCCCTTTAGATGCAGAAGTCTCCTCAATCCTTCCCTAAGGGAATCCCTAATGAACATCTAAATCCTTATGCAAAATGAGCATTTTATTTGTATTCTATCCATATCAAAATCACTCCCCCTCCCTTTTAAAATTTCATTATTGCTCATTTTTTACAAGTCCGGAATACTTGGTCATTTTCAGATTGAATTCTTGTCATGGTTTTATACTACCTGGAGGTAAAATAAGCTGGTTGCAATCAGGGGGAGTTCAAAAAAGATCAGTTACCTGAGAATGTGTACAGTGATACTTAGGAAAGGCATTAGGTGTTAAGAAATCTTGAGTCCTCAGAATTGAAACTCAAGACACTGCATGTTCTCCCTTTGTATGCTATCAATTCTACAGCCAAACTTTAAGACTTTCAGAAAAGAAACATCTTTTTCAAGTCTGTCATAATGAACATTAAGATCAGTGACATTGACTATGGATTTTGGTGTGAAGGTCTGTCTCTGTGGCCTCATATTGATCTGTTCACTTCTTATGTGACTAGAAAGTCATCACTGAAATGGATAATTTTGGCTTTCTATTATTATATCTATTTAGAACTTGTAATCATTTTTCAATAATAACTTGAATATACTATGTTAAGAAGAACCTCCTATCTCAGTCCTGTTCAAAATGCTTTAAAAGCTTTCTAAGGAGCTCTGGTGGTGTACTGCTTAAGGCATTTGACTGCTGACCAGAAGGCTGGTGTTTCAAACCCACCCGCCACTACTTGGAAGGAAGATGGAGCAATCTACTTCCATAGTGATGTTGTTGTTGTTGTTATTGCCACGGAGTCAGACCCCACCCGTAGCGACCCCTCCTTGGGTTTCCGAGGCAGTATCACTACGGAAGTAGATTGCCCCATCTTTCTTCCGAGGAGTGGCTAGTGGGTTTGAACCTCCAGCCTTCTGGTTAGTAGACAAGTGCCTTAGGCAAGATGCTACCAGAGCTCCTCCTCAAACGATTTCATTTCATGTTTCTAAGTTATCCCTAAGTTATACACTCTCATTTCTGCCCTTTGGTCTGCTATCAAGTAAAGCCCATGTTGTTGTTGTTGTGTGCCGTGGATTCGGATCCAACTCAAAGCAACCCCTCCTTGGGTTGCCAAGGCAGTATCACTACGGAAGTAGATTGCCCAACCTTCTTTCCGAGGAGTGGCTGATGGTTAGCAATCAAGTGCCTTAGGCACTATGTTACCAGAACTCCTTAGTGATACTGCCTTGGAAACCCATGGAGGGGTCACTATGAGTCGCAACTGACTTGATGGCAGTGAATTTGTTTTTTGGTTTAAATAAACGCCAACTTTCTAAGATATAGAAATTTCTAAGAGTGACCCTTGAAATCCCCTACATTATCTGTCATTCCCCTTCCCTACTAGTTTCCCTCTAATCTTAATAGTCTGCTATTTTCTTTCACGTATTTTATGTTATGGCCTACTGAACTCATTTCAATAATAAAATGCATGATACTGTTTTCTATCTCTTTATATTTATATAATCTGTTCAGTTCACCTGTAATATCTGTCAAACCTATCTTCACCTAAAAAACTTTAAAAAACCCTCTAGTTTCTAAAGGCCCATCTTTTTCATAAAAGCCTTTAATGGTTAACTTAATGAGAGGAAATCATTGCCTCCTCTGAATCCACATAGCGCTTTTTCATACAACTCTTTGTTGTGGCACTTACCAATGCCCTAGAGCTAAAAGTTCCTGAAGAGCAAGGACAGACCACGTATTAGTTACCTTTTTCTTTTTTTTTGTAGTAGAACAAATGTCTTATATGTATAATGGAAGCAATCAATAAATATTTTTAACTAATTTCCATTGTAAAAATTATTTAAAATGAATACTATCTACTAGGTAGCATGGTTGTTTTACTCATTCTTTCATTTACAGATATTGATTGAGCATTCACCACAGGCCAGGAAGAGTGGCAAATCAAGCATTGTCTCTCTACTCATTGAATTTAAAATCTAGCTTAATAATATACTGTAACATAAGAAAAACAAAGTCAAGTTGTGACTTAGGTTCTACTTCCTGTCACTTGGGTTCCTTGTTCCTATAGTTGGTTAGATGGGATGTTCTTTACCGTCCCTTGTGGCTCAAAAATGTTATGCTATTTCATTTTGGCTTGAGAGCAACATGTTCTTTTGTTAACTTTTTATTGTAATTTGGGTGCAATTTCACAAAGCAGTTTTGTTTCACATTCAATAGTTCATGTACGTTTTCTTTCTGACATTGATTACAACCCCTACAATGTAACAGTTCTCCTCTCACCTCCTCCATGTGGTTACCCCTTTCCAGTGTCCTTCTTACTTATGTGTTCCTGCCTCTATAGCTTTCTCCCTGTGCAAATGCTGCCTTTCTAATTTCCCATGGTTGACTATTCCAAGTGTGCCCCTGCCTGGTGCAGTTGTTCAGGTCATAGCCCTGTCTATTGTTCCACTGAGAATAGAGCCACAGGAGTGAGTCCAATTCCAGGCCTAAAGGGTGACTTGGGAGACATAGACTTGGCGGTTTCACCAGTCTCCTTCTGACCAGTAATCCTCATCTTTTTTATGTTTTTAAATTTTGTTCCACATTTTTTCTCCCGCTCTATTCAGGATCTCCAATTTTGATCCCTTTCCCAGTGATTGGCATTGGTAGCTGGGCACCATCTAGTCTTCTAATCACCATCTAGTTTCTTCTGGTCTCAGGGTCGTGTAGGCTGAGGTTCCTGTAATTTGTTCATCCTTTGGACTAACTGTTTCCATACATCTTTGATTTTCTTCACTCTTTGCTTCGGACAAGGAGAAACCAATATTTATATCTCAGATGGCCACTGGCACTGGCAAAGTTTTAAGTCCCCAGTTGTTACTCACCAAAATAGGATATGGAACGATATTTTTGTGTACTATGTTGTGCCAATTGAGTTGATGTCCCCCAAGACGATGGTCTCCCTCCCACAGGCCCAGCAATTCACTCCCTCAGGGTGGTTGATTGCAGCTGAGAAGTTATCCTAACTTTGTTCTCTATTAGCTCTATGATGTATATGACATTTTTATAAATCAAAACCAAAACCAAACTCACTGCCGTCAAGTCAGTTCTGACTCATAGTGACTCCCTCCTTGGGTTTCCAAAGCAGTATCTCTATGGAAGTAGACTTCCCAGTCTACCTTCCAAGGAGTGCTTTGTGGGTTTGAACCACGAGACTTCTAGTTAGCAGTCAAATGTCTTATGCACTATGCCATCAGAGCTCCCTGAGGTATGTGGGGATATTGTCTGCCAAACTTATATATGGTCATGGGTATATTTCCATTTACCCACCCATAACTGATCTTCTTGCCTGTCTACCTATCTATCCACCCATAAATTAATGTATGTAATTACTAATAATGCAGTATTATGTATGTATTAGTATTTATCTTTGTTGTCTGTACCTTTTGTGCACCTCTCTGTGTCTTACTTTTCCTCAGTAATATAAGGTTTGTCACACACTTTTGCTATATTGCCTTTCACCCAAATCAACACAGTTTTCTTAACTAGTCAGCAATTTTCCCTCTCCTCCCCTCTCATCCCTGGTAATCAATAAAGAACATTTCCTTCCTGTGTAAACCTTTCCTTGACTTTTTATAATAATGGACTCATGCAGTATTGGCCCTTCTGTGGTTGAGTTATTTTCCTCAGCATATCGTCCTCTATGTTCATCCATGTTACAGGATGTTTCACGGATTCTTCGTTATTCTTTAACGTCGCATAGTATTCCATTGTGTATATGTACCTTAGATTGGTTATTCATTCATCTGTTGAAGAACACCTGGGTTGTTTCCATCTCTGTGCTGTTGTAAATAGTGCTGTGATGAACAAGAGTGTGCATATATCTATTTGTTTCCCTGATCTCAGCTCTTTATGATACATTCCTAGCAGAGGGATTGCTGAATCAAATGGCATTTCAATTTCCAACTTTTAAGGGAGTGCCATATCATTTTCCACAGTGGTTATACCATTTTACAGTCCCACCAGCAGTGTATGAGAGTCCCAGTCTCTCTATACCCTCACCAGCGTTTGTGGTTCTCTGTCTTGTTGACCTTTGCTATTATTGCTGGAGTGAGATGATATCTCATTGTTGTTTTGATTTGAGAGAAACATGTTTTGATGGTTGCAATTTGTTCACTATTAATGCTTTTTCAGAATTAAATGGCTTTCACTCTGTGTAGACCAAACACAGAACTAGCACATATGGGTCCATAGTATCAAAAAGTCAAAATAGAAATCAACATCAAACAGGGTTTTTTGTAGGCTTAGCATAATTTCCTAAAATTGAAAATAATAATACAGGATTAGTAGTGTATTGTTTGGACAAATTGTGGCCATATTGGAAAACGTTGGTCAGGAAGTTTCTTAGAGTTGTGAATGTTCCTTCCCTCTGTGTTTACTCAGTCAGTCATGAGGTGTAAAATGACTTTCCCAAAATTAGTTCAATGTTTTAGAGAAAAACTGAATGCAGTAAACAATGGCTAAGCTATAGAGAATTAAGAATAACTTTGAGGAATATTAAAAGGAGTAGTGCCCAAAGCCACTCACAGAGTCTATAGTTTATTATTATTGTTATTATTATTAGTTTATTATTATCTATTAAATAATAGGATCAGAAGCAGAAGGACCTGCATGACCAAGGTATTATCAACAACAAGATGGAGAAAAAGCCTCAAAGACTAACTACAAAAACGGCAAGGAGGCCACATGTTCTGACCTCCTCTAACCCTACGGGGAAGACAGGATTACCAGCAGTAACCCAAGGCCTACTACTGCAAGGCCAGACATGCTGCCTCCCTCCAGCCCTTTCTCCAACCGTTCCTCCCAAAGCACCCACCACCTCTCTCCTGGGCTCGATAATTCACTGCAGTGGCCACACAGAACTCACAGATTATGGGGTTTCTTAGGGAAGCACCAGGCTACAACTCAAGTTCAGGAAGAACGCTCAGTCTCTCTCCCAGCCTAATGTCCCTCAGCCAACAGTCTCTCACAGTCTCTTTCCCAGCAGTGCTGGTCCCTCGGTGTCTCACTCAGCAATGCGGGTCTCTCGCATCTCTTTCCCAGCAGCACGTGTCTCTTTCAGGGGCGTGTGTCTCTTTCAGCAGCATGTCTTCCTCCACCAGCAGTCAGAGAGAGTTCTGCCTCCAAGAGGCCTCCTTTTGAGCCCAGAAGGGTGGTCAAACTAGCCAATCACAGCATCAGAACTCTAAGCACGTGAGAGAGAGTGGGAACCTCCCAGAACATTGTATTGTGCCACGCCCAACAGAAATAACCCAGGTGGATAGCTCCTCAGTTGCTCATAGAAAACCCCACCTTGGAGTTTACAAAGACCTATGGGTAGAAAAGCCATACAAAGTAATTTACTACACCGCACTAACCAAACAAGGACCTTGATCCAGTTTTATCAACTCTCTGCAAGGGTTATTTCATATACTCTCTACTCTTCTCAGAGTCATTTTGCTCTTAGCACATGGCCTTGCTCTAATTGCACAGAAATCACAGAAACCTTCACACAGGAACTCCCTCAGTCTCTTCACCAGTTCTACAAAGTCATCTGCATTAGTGCCTAGCCTTTCATCTTCTGGATCCAAAAGAGAAGGCTCGTCTTTCCGTCTTTCCATCTATGACTCAGATCCCCTTATCCCCTCCTGCCTTTTGGGAAACCATATGCCATCTACTATTGTTTCTCTGTATCTTCAGTCCTTCATTTCTATTACATACTTCCCCCTAGAGTATAAACATACTCGATTCTTGCCTTGAATATACAACACACTCACACACACACACAGAAATAGTGACTTATTTTTTTTTCACAATTTTCTCATAAAATTTTACTGCCTCCACTTTCTCAGCTCTCATTCACTAAACTATGAATTCTAAACTGCATCCCATACCTCTGAATCTAAACATTAGCCTTCAATAAGGACTGCAGTGTCCTTTCACATCGCTTAATTCAGTGGACTCTTGATGTAATTGGTATCCCTCTTATATTCCTTTGTTGTCTATACTATCAGTCTCTTTTAGTTTTCCCTCTACTTTTATTTTCCCTTCCTAGATCATGTTCCTTCATGTGAATTTTATATGTAAACTTTCCTTAGAGCTTAATCATTTCTTCTCACTCAACACTCTCATATCTTCCACTCTTGTGATTTCAATTATAATTCTGATGGTTCCCAGGTTTATCCCTGTTGTTCAGAATGCTTTTCTTAGCTTCAGACTTATACTTAATAATTGCTTATATGACAAAACAATTTAAGTCACTTCAAACTTCATTTGTTCAAGATTATATTAATGTTCTTTTCTATTCCAATTATTCTTTCATCGATGTTTCTGAACACCATCTATTCATTTATTTGTTAGAAACCTAGGAGTCATTTTCTGATATCTCATTTCCTTCACCGGTAGCATACAGCTAACTACCAAATGTTTTTGATGTTATCCCCTAAATATCCCTTCCTCATTTTTAATTCTATCACCTTGTTCTAAACCACTGTGATCCTTCATCTGGACTGTTGAATAGCATCCTAAATGATGGTCTCTAAGTTTCACCTGCTCCCCATACACTAACTCTCAAAATTGCATTCTGTGTTTTTTTTTTTTGTTTAAATACAAATGTGTTCATTTCACTCATTTTTCTATTTAAGACTTCTTATGGTGTAGTGCCTAAAGCATTTGACTGCTAACCAGAAGGCTGGTGGTTCAAACCCACCAGCCACTCCTCGGAAGAAAGATTGGGCAATCTACTTCCATAGGGATACTGCCTTGGAAACCCAATGAGGGGTTGCCATGGGTTGGATCTGACTCAATGGAAATGAGTTTGTTCATTTTTGTTTTTTTGGAATGACTTCTTACAGGGAGTTCTGGTGGATTAGTGTCTAAGGCATTTGACCGCTAACCAGAAGGTTGGCAGTTCAAACCCACCAGCCACTCCTCAGAAGGAAGACTGGGCAATCTATCTCTGCAAAGATTTGCCATCTTGGAAACCCACAGTGGGCCCCTGTGAGTTGGAATTGACTCTATGGCAGTGAGTTGCATTTTTGTTGTTGTTTTTTAAATGACTTATTTCTCATAGGATAAATCCAAAACACCCAGTGTGTCTCTCAAGGCCTATCATTTTAGCCTTAGCCTGAGAAGCTCTCTGGCTGATTCCTTTAGACACATTGACTCTTCTTTTTGATTCTTGAAAGTGACAAGCACCTTCTGCATGAGAGGCTTCCTCTATAGGGTACCTGATCTTGGAAATGCCTTCTGTAGCCCTTGACTTTGGTTGAATAATATCTTATACTCAATTGTCACATTACACATGATTTTTACTTCCTTGAGGAAGTCTTCCTGGATTCTTCAGATTGCTTTAGGTATCTCAATTATAGGCCCTTGTTGTACCATATATTCCTTTTAACAATATTTATAACTATTTTAATTGACAAATACTTCCTCAGACTCCCATAATTTTAGTAAGGCAGTGATGATAATTACTTTATTTAAAGTGTCTAGCCCAGTGGCTGGCACATAGTAGGTGCTCAACATGAAGTTATAGAAAGAATGAATGAGGGCATCCTCTCTCACACAAAAAAACACTTCTGAAGCAAAGGCTTTCATAATCACTGGCAATTACATTTCCTCCTAAGCTTTAAAAGAACACAGTAAGTAGATTATTTATTTATTTATTTACTTATTTATTTTAATTTAAGGGGTAGTACAGGAAGAAAGGTGTTCTGTTGGTACAGTGGTGAAGGCATTTGACTGCTAACTAAGTGGTCAGTGGTTTGAACCCACCAGCCACTCCATGGAAGAAAGATGAGGCAGTCTGCTTCCATAAAGATTTATAGCCTTAGAAACCCAGTGGGGGTTGATATGAGTCAAAATTGATTCAATAGCAGTGAATTTGGTTTGGTTTGGACAGGAAGAAAGGACTGGTAGAGGGAGAAAAGAAAAAGAAACATCCTTGATGGTGGTCACTATACCATAGGAATTGCTGAATATACACAGCCATCTATTTTGATTTACAGAGGGCTTCATCTTGTCTTGAGACCAGGGAAAGCAAGAACCTTAGCTGCTCTCACAGTTTACTAACTGAACTGAAACATATGCCTGCATTCAAGCTCTGCATCCATCTTTTTATATTTTCTCTTTATTGCATAATTTTTGGGGGATAATGTATGACTATTCATTTGAAGTTGATAACCAACTTCCATTTAGAGATTCAAGAATGAATATTTGTGCAGGCACACATGTTTAAAATAGAAAATAGAAATTAAAATACTGTTAGTCTTTTAGGACAATCAAATTTCATGGCCCTATGTAACTACAAATTTGACAATGATTGTAGCTGCAATAAAGATAAGGCCAGTAGAGAGCACTACATGCACTAAATTTTTTTTTTGGATTGCTATTAACAAAATTTAAGAAAATAATATTATTTCTCATTTTATATTTTACTTAAATTTTTCTTCTATAAATGAATTCAAATGTCATTTTATTCAAAAATTAGAGTACTTAAACATCCCTGTGCTCTCATTGTTTGTTTTTATATCATTTTATTTGGTGGAAAGAAAGTATTCAATAAAACAAATATCTATGAGTGAATTTTTTAGGCTTTTTACCTTTCTCTTGACATATATACTGTTAGTCTCTTAGTTGAAAATTACAGTGATTATAGTTGATTTACTGGATTCTATATTTATAACTGAAAAACTGACCATCAGTCTATAGCAGTTAAGTTTATTTAAAAAAAAAAAAAATCACTTTGGCAATTTAGGCTTTGGAAATCCAATTAAATATGGCATTTTTGCAGATAAGAGGTATCAAGTGGCACATGAAAAAAAAAATGCATGAAGTGAAGCAGGAATAAAAGGATCACTGGTCTTATAAACTGGAAGCGTATAATTGAAAATGGCTGTATTAGCACTGGATTACACTGAAAGTACAAGGCCATATCATGGAAGAGTTCATGCTCATAAAGGCAATATAAACCGAAAAGCTCTTACTTCTTAACATTGTTTGTGATAGTAAAACACCCAGAAACAACCTGAAAGTACATCTATAAGAGACTATATAAATAAATTATGGCATTCCATGGAATATATTGAAGCAGTTAAGAAGGATTAGATAAATTGATATGAAAAATATACATAAGATAAAATAAATAAAATAAGGTCCAAAATACCATGTGTAGTATAATCTTATTTATATTTTTAAAAAAGATATGCTCACACTTATGCATATGAAAACTTCTGTAGAAATATAAAAAGCTCCCTGTTAACATTTGTTTCTTGTGGTGAGTGAGTGGGCTTGGGGATCTATGATAGTAAGAAGAATTATCCTTTTGTAATATTCTTTGAATGTTTGTCATGTACAATGTATTGCACTTAAAATTTCAAATAATAACAGCAACAACAAAACTTGTTAAAAAAGCAATTAAATTAAAATCAAAATATCAAATAATGAATTCAGTAGAATAGTTTATTTGTTCATCCTACATCAAGTGCCTAAGGCACTTGACTGCTAACCAGAAGGCTGGTGGTTCAAACCTACCACTCACTCCTCAGAAGAAAGGTTGGGCAATCTACTTCCACAGAGATAAGCCTCGGAAACCCAAGGAGGAGTTGCTATGAGTCAGGACCCACTCAACGGCACAAAACAACACAAACATCAAGATAGCAGATTTGCTTTGCTGACTTGCTCCACTTATTTGGGATTGCTTTGATTCGTGGTTTGCAGGAATGTATTTGTTCGGCTTGGTTTGCCACAACTCATTTATGCAAAATTCTAGGTGACAGGAATCTTGAGACATTCATTCAGATATTCAATTAAGACTGTCTTCATTTACCTCTTTCCCCCTCCCATATTGGTTAACTCTTCAAGGATCTGTAATAAATTCATAATTGAATATACTTATGAGTAAAGGCTTTGAACAGGAAGCAAAATTAAGAAATCTTTGAATGAGGAAACTTCTCAGAGATACTGCATTTCAAGAAGTTGATTTACCTTCTAAAACTATACAGACTCAGAGAATGGCATACTAAGATTGTTGCTGTTATGTGCTGTTGAGTCAGGCCTGACTCATAGTGACCCCTTCTTGGGTTTCTGAGGTGATATCATTATGAAAGTAGATTGTCCAACCTTCCTTTCGAGGAGTGGCTGGTGGGTTTGAACAGCCAGCCTTCTTGTTAGCAGTCAAGTGCCTTAGGCACTACACTACAAGCATCCAAAACCTCTGTCTTCCTGGGCAAGGGTTAAGAGTTCACCCATGACCAGAAAGGCCAGAGGTAGAGAAGGTGAGAGTGAGCAACTTTGTTTTAGAAGAGCATCATTTGATTCCACTGATACATTTTGAGAAAAGGTGATTTTGTGCTCAGGTTAGGCTCAGAAAGGTCATAATTAAATGTAAGCTAATTAAAATAGTACTAATTTTTGTTGTAAGTCAGAGCATTCTAGGATAAAAAGTATAGTGAGTTTGGAACTAATTCTCTTCTGAATGTTATTCCATGCTAATGGTACATTTAGCTCTTAAGCTTGCTAATTACTGGCATGTATGTTCCTCAGCACGCCTAGAGTAGATTCTGTTACTAGGCTCAATTACTGTACTGTGTAAGAATCTGGGAAGAATTTGAAAATGGCCTGTTCATCCATTCTCCCCTAGCATCCTTAATTAATTTTATAGTTCCAGAACTAGAAAGTATACTGCTAGAAGAAAGAAATTGAGCTGAATTAAAAAAAAAAAAAAGTAATCAATTCAGATCCTTTTTAAGACAGAATGATTTAACCCATATTTGAATGAACATAAAGTCTCAAACAAACAAGTCCATACTATCCATTAGTGTCCTATCCATGGACCAAGGTGACAGTATTACCTCTTCCCCATGACAAGATTCCCCAGCAACATAAACACCTCATTATGACAGGTCCATGTTCCTTCTGTTTCTTTAGTTTCCCATTAAATTCCTTAGAAGACCCTGGTCCACTTGGTTACCAATCTTCTGAATAAAAATTGCAAAGAGTAGCTCTTTCTCCTCCCAGCCATTGGCTTTGTAACTCCCACCAAATGACTACGCGGGACTATGCAAATGTGAGGTGCATGTGGCCCACCAAGGGTATTGGATAGCTTGCTAATAACGTAAATAAGGTATGAGGTACTCTAATGTGGGGATTGGTCAGTTTTACTGCCTGCTAGACTTAAAATGAGCCATCCTGAGGTAGGAAAGAGAGGATCTTACTACCACTAAGAAAGACAAACCAGGGGTGGAGTGAATTCTTTAGATGCAAAATCCCTGAACTGAGCCATCTCAATCCAGGAGACAGAGAGCTGTGACACCAGAGATAGTGAGAAGCAGTGACAGAGAAATGGCGGGAGCAGAGGCAGCAGAACCAAGAGACCAACACAAGACAGAGAGGTGGGCTTCCCGGGCCATGGACAAGAAAGCTGAGTGCCAGGGTTCATTCTTCAGACAGGGGCTTATCAGTGGGGTAGGGTGCCAAGGGCCAGAGAGAGGCATGCCTATTGGCATGGCTGAGAAGAAGCTGTCCTGATTGAAGAACTGCATCCTGAGTTGTTTCTGATGCTGAATTGTAACCTGTTATTTTCCTAATAAACCCCATAATCCTGAATATTGTCTGTGAGTTCAGTGTGGCCATTGCAGTGAATTTCAAACCTAGCAGAAAAGTAGAGTGTGCCATGGGAGGGATGCATGGTGTCAGACTGATAAAAGTGTGGAGGGTGGAGGCATGTCTGCCCTCGGCCTCATAGGAATCAGCTCTGGGCTGTGATCTTGATCTGCATTCTTCTCCCCACTTGTCAAACTAGAGGAGGTCAGACACTGCCTCTATGCCAGTGTTACTCCTTGGTACATAAACATTTGATTTATAACATAATTTATTCTGATAATACATTTGAAATTAATTCCATATCTTTTTCCTGTATGCGTCTATTTCCTTTCCAATTACTTTGTCAGATCCTCAAAGGTAACATGAATATCTCCTACTTCTAACTCAACCCCAGGTCCACTGTCCTAGTTAGCATTTCATCAAGTAGAATGTGGATTTGCTATTTTAAAATTTTTCAGTCAAGTGTGACTTTTTCTTGAAAAGTACTCAAAAATGGCCTCTTCTACTGCCATATATTTCATCACAATTTCCTGTTTTATTTTCTTCATGGAAGTAGTGGTGTGCTGGTAAATGTCCAATGATCAGCTTTCAAAGGAAAAATGATAATTTTGTATGTAGTATTTGCTCATTTCCATTGTGTAAATAAATCTACTATTTCCAATATCAAGCTTTCAATGAGATGTCATTGGAGTGAAGTGCACAACATTGAGACTTACGTGCCAGCATGAACAGGTTTCAGCATACCTCTTTGTGGTACTCATGATTACCAAAGGTTATCTGGTTTATTTATTGCTTATTTGTATTTTACTGTCTTCCTTCATAGAAGTTAAGCTCTATAAAAAAAGGCATAGAACAGCAGCTGGTATATAACACCACCAGTTGCCCTTGAGTCAGTTCTGACTCATGGCAACTCCATGTGTTTCAGAGCAGAATTGTATTCCTTAGGGCTATGGATGGCCTTTTTCTTGAGATGCCTCTGGATGGATGCAAACTTCCAACATTTCTAGTACCAGCTGAGTGCAGGGATTTGCATTATCTGGCAGTTGTGCCTAGCATATTAAAATCAAAACAAAACCAATTGTTGTTTAGTCAGTTCTGACTCATGGCTACCCTATGTGTTGTGGAGTAGAACTGCACGCCACAGGATTTGTAACACTGTGATCTTCAAAAGCAGATCACCAGACCTTCCTTCTAAGGTACAACCCACCAACATTTCACTTAGTAGTTGTTCTGGTTCCCTAATGCCATTCTGACAGGAATATGCCACAAATGGGATGGCTTGAAGAAACAGGAGTTGAGTCTCTTACAGTTCGGGAGGCTAGAAGTCCGAGTTCCAAGCACCAGGCTCTAGGGACTGTGTGAAAGCCCCTCCACCTTGGGCTTCAGCTCGGCCTCTTGCTCCTGGCCCTCTGAAACTGGAGGCATCTCTTCACTCAGCAGCTACTAGCTGCTGAGGCTAATAAGCTCAAGATCGACAAATAAAATGGCACAGTCCCAACGTTACCAAACCACACGATAGGCCATTAATTCAAGTCCATTGAAAGTCCCAAGGTCAGCAGAGCATGGCAGGCTGCTGAACAACAACATGGCTACATGCAGGGTCCAAGTGTGCCATAAACTAGAGACCAGTCCCAAAGCTGTTTCTTATATACGGGAAGCAGACCACATACCCAAAGCGGCTACTCAGCTGCTCCAGTAGATTCCACCATGGAGTTAATTACCAATCTCACCATAGGGAATAACTACATTCAGCTGCCCAGCCACTCAACCAGGCCCAGCCAAGTTGACACACAAATGTAACCACCACGGTAGTCAAGCACTTAACCATTTTGCCATCTGGTGACTCCTATATCTCTTAGATTTTCTCAAAGGTGTAAATATGAGATTGACATGCAGAAATAAAATTTTTTAAAAAAGTAAATTTTGAGCTTAAATATCATTTTTAAATGATCATTCATACCTCTAACTGTGAAAATAGGAAAAGGGAAAAAATCATTTTATATTCTGTCAGTTGAATAACCATAAAAAGACATCTGAAAACCTGAAAGACTGTGGGCAAATAAGAGTAACAGTTGATTATACTTAACGATTTTCATGATGACTGGTAAAGTATTGCAAATGAACCTGCAACTGAGAAATGATTATTCCAATTTCAGATTTTCTCCTCTAAAGTTCTTTTCCATTTTTGACTTTTAATATTTTTATTTCATTTTTAATGTTTTATCATCCAACTCTTCACTTCATTCTGAAGTTACTGAATTTAATGTAGATGGTATAATACCAATTTATTTTTAGCCCAGATTGTATTTGTACATTTTATTTTATTGTAAGCACAAAGTAATTCATAAAAGAGTTAGTATACTTCTGTTAATTACATTACTTTCCACACCTGACTGTCAATGGTTCTCTTTAGATTTGTTTTTCTTATACTCCAAACTGAACTGGTGACTGTTATCTAAACATGCTTATTCTTCTATCCCTGGCTTTGTTCTCCTGTTCCTTAGAATGCCCTCTCTCTCTCTCTCTCTCTGTCTTTTGTAATCCTGACATTATTCTCAACTCAATTCATTTGTCAAATTATTAATCCTTTGGACAGCACTTGGTCTCTAATTAGCCTTTTCTTGTTTATTAGTTTATTTCTTGTCTTTTTTCCACCTCTAGAATGTAAGCAGAATGAAAAGGGAACTTTGTTTCTCATTCACTGCTGTATCCTAGTGCCTAGAACAGTACCTGACACAGACTAAGTACTGAATGAACAGAAAAATAATTACCTATCAAAACAAATACGAGGATAAAATAAATACAGTAAGATGCACTATAATGATTTAAAAAAATAGAAAAATTTATATTTCAAAGAATAGCTTGGGACTTTATCGTAAGCTAGCGCTATTTTGACAAAGTTGTGCAAATTAAGGAAGATAATGTGATAGCTTGAATCAGTCCAAAATAATTTCTAACACCCAAGGCTGAAAGAATTCCAGTTTTAAGGTGCTATTTTCTCATATGAAGCTGTGCTTATTAAACTCCATTTATAATCCAACTAAACACATTTTCTAGGTATGCTAAGGTTTTATGCAAACCTACTCTTGATTTTGTCATGTAATTTAAAAAGATTCATTTAAGTGAAACAAACCTTAACACAACTTTGAATGAATTTTCCAAAAAGAACAGATTTTTGTATTTCAAAATCAGTACTTATTTTGATAGTAACCTATATTTATATAAGGAGCTTTGGTAGCATGGTGCCTAAGGAACTTGACTACTAACCAGAAGGCTGGTGGTTCAAACCCACCAGCCACTCCTTGGAAGGAAGGTTGGGCAATCTACTTCGTAGTGATACCGCCTCAGAAACCCAAGGGGGTCGCTATGAGTCAGGTCTATTCAATGGCACATACAACAACAACAATATTTATATAGAATAGAACCAATATCACAATTCTTTTCTCCTTTGAACTCACTTTCCTCCATGCATTCCTCTCTCTGAGTATATCTCAAGCACAAAGAGAAAGGAGAAAGTTCATGTATATATCTGAAACTCTGAAACAGGGCTGAGATGACTAACTCTTCAACAATACAGAACGAAGGGTGGTGTTTCTCAGTGGAAAGCACAAAAGCTCTTGAATTCAAGTGCTACTATCATTCTTAAGCCACACACACACACACACACACAAACACCACCATCAAGTCAATTCCAACTCATAGTGATGCTAAGCAAGTTGTTTATCCTTTCTGAGCCTCAGTTTACTTATCTATAAAGCTAAAATAACACCACCTAATTTTTAGGGCTGGGAAAAGAGAGAGATAGAGGGACCAATCTAGCACCAAATCCAGCACAAAGAGAGTGCTCAATAAGTATTTAATTACTTTAAATTCCTTTGAAAATATAGTTACCAATGAACAAAATTACTACATAACAGTAAAAGTGTTGTGATGATGTACTCAAGCAGCTAAGATAAAAATATAATTGAAGGTGTTTTAACAGTTCACTGATTAATGCACAATCAATAAAGCAACTCCAATGTAATTGATCAAGTATATTGACCTTGTTGAAGCACTGGTATTACAGGAGTGGCCCAGGCGATTATTTATGATACTTTGGGTGGAGTCCCTGGTTGGCACAAACAGGTAAGCATTTGAGGGTTAGCAAATAGGCTGGCAATTTGAACCCATCCCCTCCTTGAAAACACTGTGAAGCACAGCTGTACTCAGACACACAGAGGGTGGCCATGAGTCAATAGTAAGTAATAATGACATCCAAGCAAAAGAAGAGGTTAAGGGAATTTTCTTATATCTTTATAAACCTCAAGTAACCCAAATGCAGCCACTGCCATGGAGTCGGATCCAACTCATAGCAACCCCTCCTTGCGTTTCCAAGGCTGTATCACTACTCAGGTAGATTGCCCATGCTCAACCTTCCTTCCCAGGAGTGGCTGGTAGGTTTGAACCGCCAGCCTTCTGGTTAGCAGTCAAATGCCTTAGGCACTATGCCACCAGAGCTCCCAGAACTCCCAAACCTCAAATAGGGATCTACAAATAGCTAAGATAAAAGTTTAATTGAAGGTGTTTTAACAGTTATTGGACAGACAGTATTTAGTTATTCATACTACATATAGGAGTCCTGGAGTATCACTACAGAAGTAGATTGCTCAATCTTCCTTCTGAGGAGTGGCTGGTGGTTCTGGCTAGCAGTCAAATGCCTTAGACACTATGCCAATGGAGCTCCCAATCAAAAGGCAAGCAGTATGAATTTACCAATAGTTCATGGGAGAAAAGACTTGTTTTATAAAAATTGTAGCCTAGGAAACCCTATGGGCAGTTCTACTCAGTCCTATAGGGTAGCTTTGAGTCAGAATTGACTTGCTGGCACATAATAATACTTCATAGAAACAAATTCTGGCAGATGAATGGTTTATTATTCATTTCCTATACTTTTGTTGACGTAAGCTAACCATATTGAATTGAATTCCCACAACTAGACATGATATCATGAATGTACCCACCAGCTACTCCTCAGAAGGAAGATTGGGCAATCTACTTCCGTAGTGATACTGCCTCGAACACCCAAGGAGGGGTCTCTGTAAGTCGGGTCTGACTTGACAGCACATAACAACAACAGAGCACTTACTGCATGGGGTTCTTGGTATGGTCACATATTTATCTCCCAACCTGGCCCAAGCACTGTCCAGGGATGAAGGCCATGTCTCATTAATCTTTGGATGCTTAGCACCCAGCACAATGCCTGCCAACAACAGTTCAGGAGGGATGTATATTTGCTGTATGAATAAATTTGTATATATTCTTTTCAGAGTGCTTTGATGTGTATGATTTTATTAAATTTTCACACAACTCAGTGTGATTGTAGAGTAGAACTATTTCCCTCATATTACAGAATCTTAGTGAGACTGAAAGCTATCCTTTCCCTTGTTTTACAGGTGAGGAAACTGGGGATCAGTGAGAGATGACTTCTATGGTTTCTGAAGAGCAAATAACTAAAACTTGAATTTCAAGATCATGGTACTTTCTACAACACTCAATGAAATTATAGGCATATTGCGCTAGTACTTTAAGTGTGCCTTTAGAGTCTGTTAGATGTTAGATTATCTTTGACTTTCTTAATCAGTGATAAAATCTTATTTTTCTTTCAAGTGTCGACCATATGATGGAAAAGATCTTCTAAACTCATCCATATTGTAATCAGAAGAAAATGGCATAGATTACATGCCAATATTTTATTGCAAGATAGTGTTTGCCTTTAAGAGTGTACTGCTAGTCAAAACAGCTCTGCTCTGACACAACAGAAAGGATGGAGACATCTTTGTAATTTCTAATCCTGCAGCAAGCCATCATCTTCTGCTTATTCAAGGTTTCTCTATGCTTCTTGGGAGTTCTGGTGGCATATTGCCTAAGGCATTTGACTGGTAACCAGAAGGCTAGCGGTTCAAACCCACCAGAAGGAAGGCCATGTAATCTACTTCTGTAGTGATACCACCTCGGAAATCCACGGAGGGGTCACTATAAGTCGGATCTGACTTGATGGCAGTGAGTTTTGAGTTTCTGTGTTTAATTTCTTGATCTTTCCAGGATATGAATCCCCTGCCTTGGCAACATAGTGCAATAAGTCTGTAGGAGAGAATGTGTCACAAAATAGTATTCAGATATTCTAGTAATTAAATCCTGACCAACTGACCCTAAAGTCATTCTTTTAAAAACATTATCTCTGCTAGATCACAGACTACACAAAGGCATGGATTGTACTATACCCCAAAGGCACTGCATGGCACATGGCCTGTAACACTCCTAGCTTGCAATACATGTTAATCAGTAAATGACAGCTCTGAGCATCCATGAGTAAAGATCAAAGTGAAAAGTGCTAGGTACATATTTTTCTCAGTTAGTTATGGAAACTACTCTCCCCCCTCCCCATCCTTCATTTTAATCTGTAAACATTTTTAGGAAGTTTGCTTTAAGATCAATTATTTTCTGGGCAGTCTATTTAGGGCACCTACTGATGGAACCCTAGCCTTAAGTCAGTTATCTTGTCGTAAATCAACATTCCAAAACACTTAACAGAAATTAACAGCAGCCATAATTAAATCCCAACGTTTCTGACGTTAGAAACACTTTCTCTCTGAAGAAGAGGGATTATTCAGTCGACAGTTTATCTTAATCTGAAAAAAACTCATCTCCCCGCCCCCTCCATAACCCCTTCCCATCACCGCCCCCTTCCCCAGCGCTACTCTGACCATTTCATTTGACTAGAAAGTTGAAAGAAAGCAGCACGCCATTTACACCCATCCTGCGCTCCTGTGGGTGGAATAGCAAAGTTCTAGGGCACAGCCTTCCTGCTCAGAGCCTGGCGATGCAGCTGCTCTCTGATACCTGCTCTGCTTCGCGCCGCGTCTGAAGGTCTGCCCGACGCCGAACAGTGGCGTCTCCATCTAGCTGCCAACCCCCTCAAGCTTTCTTCTCCTCCACCACCACCACCTTCTCTCCCTCCCTTCCCCTCCTCCCTCTCCTTTCCGCCTTTCCTCTCCACCCCCGCCACCAATCTCCTCCTCTTTTTCTCACTACAAGCGGTTGCCGATGCTGAAGCCGAGCGTCACTTCGGCTCCCACAGCAGACATGGCGACATTGACAGTGGTCCAGCCGCTCACTCTGGACAGAGGTAAGGGAGCAGCTCCTCCGCCGGGCCACTGCGTCCCCGCTGCCTCGCCTCTGTCCCGGCCAACTCCCACCGGGGCAGCTGGATGCGCTCTGGCTGGGGGAGGGAGGTGGGCTACTGAGGAAAAGCCAAGAAGGCGTTCGCGCCGAGAACAGGACACTTTCTTTCCCTTTCTCCCTGCCACGTCCCCGCTGCCCCTGATCGCAGCACTCGACCGAACTAGGGTTGTCTTCTCTTGGCTCCGGCGCACCGGTAGACACTCCCGCCCCTCGCCCTCTCCCAGCAGCCCTCCGAGTCGCGGGCTTTGTTGGAGCGGATGCTCGCGGACAGCTGGGCGCCTGGGTGTTAGGGTTGGAAAGGGGCAGAAACGAAGCTTTTCGTGCCTGGCGAGGGCGCCTGCAGCCGGAGACCAAAGAAGACAGGTTAGGGAGCCGTCAGCCAGCCAGCCCAGCCGGGACCCCAGGAGAAGGAAGTTTGTCCGGGTGCTGGAGACTATGGTCGGTCTGGCTGCGGGAGCCCAGGCTGCCACCTGAGGGCGAACCGGGTGCATCCTGGGGGTGGCCTGTGTTGAGACGCGCGGAGCCTGGGCTGCCGCAGCGGGAGCTGCTTTCTGCCGAAAGGGCAACGCGGAGCGCGGACCAGGCACGGGCCGGGGGCGCAGCATGGCAGCAGCATGGCACCAGCTCACCCCAGGTTCGAGCTCCTGGGTTCGCGCTCCGAAGGGCGCCGGAGGTGGCTTCTGCCCCTCTGCCAGCAGCGATTCTGCGGTGGCAACTAGCAGTTTCTTCCACCCCAGCCAGCCTCGTTCTCTTCTAGCCCGATGTTACCGCGGTGCTCCGGGTGCAAAGGTGCTGCATCCTAGCGCAGGCTGGGTTAAGATTCAACTTCTGACCCGCAACCTTGGGCGTCCTGCTCTCTCTGACTTGAATGGGGAAGCAGTGTTTCCTTCCCTCCCAGGACCGCCCCAAACCTAGGAATGGAGTCCTAGGCTCCGACCCGGGGCCTCTCTGGTGCAAAGGTGCGGGTTTATACCTGTCCTGTGTGCCCATTCGGGTTTTCTTTCTGGCTTAGACGTCCTGTTTACGAAGGCGTCTGAGTCTCACCCTTCTGCAATCGAGGGTACCCCTGTTCCTAGTCTATCGAGGCCGGATTTAGGACCCTGGGCGGCCATTTGGAAGTAATGTGCTCAGTGGAAAACGATTTTGTCCTATGTGCCTCTAAAAATATTCTTTCTAGCGAATTAAACTGGACAGTAGGGCAAGGCAAAGAGCATCCTGCTGAGAGTGCAGTGAAAAACCAAAGAATTCAGTTTGAAATTATTAATTAGGAGAAATTGTGGGTGCCTTTAACGCAACTGTTGGCGCCAGAACAGATGTCATGTGGTGCCCATGGCAACCTTACTTGGAGTAAGAGTTGAAAAAAAAAAAATTATATTGGAAAATTTGGGGTTACAAACCAGTAAATTAGCAACAGTAAAGAGCTCAGAAGTCCATTGTATAATCTATGATTCCACAAGCAGTATTATCATCTGAAGGAGCTCAGGTGGCGCAGTGGTTAAAGTGCTTGCTTGCTAACAGAAAGGTCTGCAGGACTGAGTTTGGAACTCCTTAGCTGCTCTGCGCGCTCTGCGTGAGCTGTCTGATTCCGTTAAGATTTACAGCCTTGGAAACCCAATAAGGCAGTTCTATTCCGTCCTACAGGGTAACTGTGAGTCCGAATGGACTGGGCGGGCTGTGGGTTTTGGATCATCATCTGCACTAAGCAGGATAAACCCATTACCAGTAAGAAATAAACAGATGGCAAGCTATTCGAAATTAAGGATTTCTCAAGTATTTCGGTTTTAGAGTGATGAACTCTTACAGTTTCCCATTACTAAATTACAATCTTTAAGAATGCCAAGTAAAATAAAATGACTATGTGAGGAGTGAAATCTTGTATCCCTGAGCAATTGTATGTAACATCAGTGGGGTTGCTCTTGTTTTGCTGCTCTCACCGGTGGATTCTGTCATGGTGCTTCCCAGTGTGCCCCATAGGGTTTGCAAGGCTGCGTCTTTCAGAAGCAGATTGCTAGCACTGTCTTCTGAAGTGCCTCTGGTTGAGCTCCAAACACCAGTGTTTCCACTAGTAATGCAGGACTTAACCATTTGTAACAGCCAAAAATAACCCACTGCCCTCAAGTGGGCTCCGGACCCCTCCTTGGGTTTCCAAAGCAGTATCACTATGGAAGCAGATTGCCCAGTTTTCCTTCCGAGGAGTGGCTGGTGGATTTCAACCGCCAGCCTTCTGGTTAGCAGTCAAATGCCTTAGGCACTATGCCATCGGAGAAAAAAAAAAAAAATCACTTTTTATTTCTACCTTAGTCCCTCCTTAGATGCTTCATTCAATTGTTGAGAGAAGATACTAATGAAACTAATCTAGATCTATTCTTAAAGTTCTGCTTTTTTTCACATGCAGACTGTAGTCCTTCTACATTAGGTCCATGCAGTGGCTCAGGAAGCAAGCTGGGTTAGACTGAGCATGATTCTGAATAAATTCTCCAGCAGCTCATACAAAGTGTGTAATTTATGGAGGAAGGGTTACTGGCATCATCACCAAACATGATGTCAATATATAAAAATATTTTTTTTCTTTCTGCCTCCTTAAAATACGACTAATCAATTATTTCCATCTTTAAACTTACAAGAGGGTCTGCAAAATTGGCTCCAGAGGTAAAAGTATTTTTTTAAAAATGCTTATTAAAACAGCAACAACAAAATCTAATAATAGCTAACTAGATCAAAGATGAACCTCGGTTACCCATTTTGGATAACTTTCCGGGCATAAGTTTGCCTCTGTGACACATACAAGGCTTGGATCAGTAGATATTAACATTATGATTTGACCAGTCTCTAAGTTGATTAATTAAAATTAGGACTCAGTATTTTATCACCTACTTGGAGGTTTAATAGATCATATATTCTACTAGGTTGCTTTGGTGCTCTTTGATGTGTTCTCAAGACACCCTCTACTTTGGCCCCATAAAAGACATGTTGTCCTTGCCACCCCATTAAGTAAGCACAAAAAGTGAAGAGATGATTTCAAAATTTAAAATATTTTCAGAGCTTGTCACAGTTCCTGAAGTGCAGTAGGTGGTCAGAAAGTAATGGAAGGTAGTAAGTGAACTAAGGACTGTCTGTAATGTAGGGAATGTTAAAATAGATGATTTTAGTAGTGAATTGAGGCACAGTTTATAGATTTACAAAAGTTTGGCCCGGGTAAGTATGGTATAGATAACGTGGGCCAGTGGTCCTCGACTGTTATTTTTCCCTTCAGTAAAAGTAGATCACTGAAGTAGTGATTAAAAAGCAGGAGCACAAGGAAGAAATAGGAAAGAAGATAATTTGACAAAGCCCCTGTTATCAATTGAATTTTGTCTCCCACCCCTAAAAGATCTGAAGTCCTACTCCCTGTACCTGTGAATGTGACTTCCTTGAGGAAATAGTATTTTCTTTGAAGATCTTTCAATTAAATTATACTGGAATAACATGGTTCCTAATCCCAATCCCTTCCTATTGGTGTTTTATAAAAGGGGAGAACAGAGACAGGGATAGGAAGACATATAGGAGGAAGACAGATGACATGTAATTAAAGAGGCAGAAGGATCTATAAGCAGCAAAGGAGCACTGAGTATTGCTGGCAGCCACCAGAAACTACTGGAAGGAATTTCTACAGTCATGACCATCCCTATTTTGGATGTCTAGTCTCCAGAACTGTGAGTCAATAAATTCCTGTTTTTGAAGTCACTCTCTTTGTAGTATTTTATTGTGGCAGCCCTAAGAAAGTAAGGCAACCCTCAAGGGAACCTCACAGGATCTGGACACAATTTGAGAGCTGCTGGTTCTTTTACAAAAGAAAATCACAAAAACAAGAGATGATAGGAGATATTTTAAGGCCATATCACTTGTTAGAAGGAGATTTTATGCTAAAACCCAATTATTTCTTGTTGTCTGGGGCCCTTTGACACCATAAACTAATTCATCTGGAATCTTCATGGCAAAGATTTTAAGCAAACCAAAACAGAGGTGTGAATTGAAATAAAGATTTAATACTTCCAGAAAGGTGCTCTGGTGGTACAGTGCCTAAAGCATTTGACTGCTAACCAGAAGGTTGGCCGTTCAACCCTACAAGTCACTCTGCAGAAGGAAGATGGTGCAATCTACTTCTGTAAAGATTTACCACCTCAGAAACTCAATGGGGGTGAGTCACTATGGCAGTGTTTCGGTTTTAGTGAGTCTGGTTTATTTCCAGAATATGAAAGATGTAGTTGGAAAACAAGAAACCCAGAAGTTAGCACCTGGTTTCTTAGGTCTTTTCTAGGAAGCAAGCTTTTTCAAGGTCCAGGCTGGGCCTTTAAAGAATTATCAACATGATTTAAGATCTTCATGGCTGTGTGCCTATCTTAACTCTTTTCATTCTGCCATTAAAATTCTGCCATTAAAACCACAGAGTATTTCTGAGGAGGCCTGTGGGTAGTCAGGGTAAGTTCCTGTTCAGTCTTGGCCCCAGTCCTTAAATTCTTTACTTATTCATTGAGTGCCTACTACACACCAGATACTACTAAGGGATGGATATACATTGGTGAGATAAACAGGCATAATTCAATCATCAGGGTATTTAAAGTCTACTGGGGAGGGAGATTAAACAAAACAACAATAAAAAAGATACAAGTAAATCATTCATTCATTCAATAAATATTCACTTATTGTCTGTTACTTGCAAGATGCTTTAGAAACAAAGTTGCTGTTTTTAAGGTCCTTGAGAGTATAGTGGATACCTGCTCCACCACCTCCACCCCAAAAAGAATTAAAAAAAAAAAAAAAAACAAGTCAATCCCGCCTCATAGGGATCCTACAGGACAGAGTAGAACTTCCCCGTAAAGTTTCCAAGGCTGTAGATCTTTACAGAAGCAGACTGCCTCATCTTTCTCCTACCAAGCTGCTGATGGGGTCCAATCGTTTGGATAACAGCCAAATGCTTTAATCACTGCACTGCCAGGGCTCCTGTCTAGTACAGAAGATATCTGCCTTCTTCTTCATCTAGTGGAGAAGGCAGATAATAAGTAAGCAATTAATTAATTCAACAAGTAAGTATTGTGTGCCAGCTTTATGCCAAGAACTCTTTTAGGCAAGTAGTCTTTAAGTACAGCAAACCATTAAGTGCTTGGCTACAAACTGAAAAGTTGAATGTTTGAGTTCTCTAGAGGTGCCTCAGAAAAAATGAATGACAATCTACTTCCAAAAAATCAGCCATTGAAAACCACATGGAGCACAGTTCTGCTCTGACACACGTGGTGTCACCATCAGTCAGAACCAACTTGCTGGCAATTGGATTAGTTTTAGGTTCCGTGGAGGCACCAAAGAACAAAACAGATAAAAGTCTTGTGATGTTTCCATTCTAATGAACATATACAACTGTAAGTGTGAAGGATAAAAAAATAAATCTGACTATGGATAGTGATATAGGAGCTCTGGTGGCCTAGTACCTAAGGCACTACTAACCAGAGGGTTGGCGGTTAAAATCCAGTAGCCACTCCGCAAAAAGAACACTGGGCAATCTACTTCTGTAAAGATTTCCTGCATCAGAAACCCAAGGGGGATTGCTATGAGTTGGAATTGACTTGATGGCAGAGTTTGGTTTTTTGTTTAAGACAGTGATGGAGGCTACTGTTTCGGACAGGAAGGTCAAGGAGCGCCCTCTAGAGTTGGTTAGACATTTGAAAGGGGACAGATAGAGAAAGCTATCTGCAAATATCTGGGGAAAATGTGCTTAGGATAAAAAAACTGTGCTGCCCTTCAGGTCTGGGATTGAACCCACACCTGTGGTTTCCAGCCAAACAAAGAACAGGCAAGTGAGTTAAACATTTACCTCAAGTAGACACACACCCTGGCGAGAACAATCATGGGAGAAGGAAGGGCTGCTTATGCACAGGGAGACAGTTCAGGGCGCAGAAGAGTATGGAGGGATGGACACTGGGAAGAGGTAACTATGGGGAGGAAGTGGGAGGGGAGCTGTTGCATTGTGGTAAACTGTGGTCAATGTCATGAGACAAAGTATATGTGAACTGCTGTATGAAAAGTGAATTTACTCTGTAAATCTTCACCCAAATCAAATAAAATTAAAAAAAAAACAAACAAAAAACTGTGTTCCTTCAGGGAATATCAAAAAGTCAGTGTGAAAAGGTGAGCACAGGGAAAAAAAGGTTGAGTAAAATTTGTAGCCATGTCAGATGATATAACTCACAATTAGGGCTTTAGATTAGTTAGAAATTTGAAGTGTTGAAAGGAAAAGAAACATGCATTGAGAATCATAGGGAAGGACCGATGCATATAGCATTGCTCAAGGAAAGCTCACTGAGAAAGCAACATTTAGACAAACTTCATAAGCTTTAATAAGATCCTGAGGGAAAGCGTTCAGGACAGATGGAAGAACATATAGTTTCCACAGGTACGATTTGGCTACCACCCAGTTAATAGCTCTGTAACCAAGCAAATGACCAATTATCTAGAAATAATAACACTCAGTACATGTCCTGGGGTAGAAATTTAGTTATGTGTACCAAGGAAATCTACAGATCAGCTTTCTGCTCCTAAACATTATATATTAAAATTTTATAATCAGGTTTTCAAAGATATATTGAGCACTATAATTTACATGTTGCTATGCATAAATCTAGGAGCTCTGGTAGCTTGGTGCCTAAGGCACTTGACTGTAACCAGAAGGCTGGCGGTTCAAACCCACCAGCCACTCCTCGGAAGGAAGGTTGGACAATCTACTTCCGTAGTGATACTGCCTCGGAAACCCCAGGAGGGGTCGCTATGAGTCGGGTCCGACTCAACAGCACACAACAACAACGTGCATAAATCTGCATGTTGAATCCAAGTGGTCATAATATGAGATATAGTCATTTTCAGTGTAATATTTTGGATTAAACTCTGTTGTAGGAAGTAGTATCCTTGTGGCTGTGGTAGTCTTGCCTTTGTCACTAAGAAAAGATGCTGGTGAGATTTCTTCTCTTCCAGAATGTAAAATATTCATGGCAATTCTTCCTATATTAGAGGTTCCTTTCCTCAGATTTTAATCTCTGAAACCAGAACCGCCTTCAGCTAAATTGAAGGGAACAAAGCAGGATGCGGTTCTTGATAGT
>NW_006921962.1:1514434-1518176 GCF_000298275.1 Orycteropus afer afer
TTAAATGCAAATGATAATCCTATGGATACTATACTTTTCATAGAATCTGTGATACATTGAATTGTTTCTCTCTTCCCTTTTCACTTTTCAAGACATGCAGGGCTTATTACTTCATGTATCTTCCAATTCAAGCCTGGGGCAGCCTATAGCTTTTCTAATCAGCTCTATTCGCCAGTTTTTATAAAAATCTGTATTTGCCTGAAAATTGCTTTTGCTCTCAGTTCAAAGGAGATTTCACCTTCTCTCCTTGTTTTATTTTTTTATATTTGACATAAGGAGAGATTATGGAAGAAGGAAAATTGAAATTAAGTTAGCTTTTATTTCATTTTAAAGATATATGCCATGCTGATTGTGAAGGGGAGGAAAGAGAGAGGTACTTATTACCATGGTCCTTGTCCTAAAACCTTTCATATCAGAAATCATGCATTTTACCCTACAAACATTAAGTGAAAGCTTTTTCCCTATATTCTCTGTAGGCTTTACTCAACATTAGAAAGTTCTTTCTAATGAACTTTTGTTTTGCAAATCTGTGTTTGTGTGTTTCATTTTGCACTATATGGTTACTGAAACTTTTCCAGAAATAAATATTTACTCATTCATTAATTTTTAATTGATAATGAAAAGTTACAAAGAAAAAAATAATAATTTCTAAGGAGTTTTCTTTTCTTTTTTAAGAGAGGACCTTTTCATTTGAGAAGAGTCTTATATACAGTTTTAAAAATGAAAGAACTAAAGAAATTAATGATAGAGCTTCCAAAAAAAGAAAAATCAGTCTGGCAGATACTTTCTAGTGTGGTGTGTCTGCTGCTCAAGCCTTGAGATATATTTGTTGTGGTTGTGTCATTCATGAAATTAATAGATTGCTTTTTAGAGTGTTTTTTCAAAGATCATAACAAAGACCTATCTAATTAATAGAGAAAGGGAACATTTAGAAATTAATATCAAATGGGGAGATGTATACTGGTTATTATTGTCTGGTGCTATCTTAGGTTGAGTTCTCTAGAGAAGCAAAACCAGAAAAAGCCTATATGTGTGTATGTGTGTGTGTGTGTGTGTATATATATATATATATATATATATATATATAGACAGAAAAATTTATCTCAAGGAAATGCTTCACACAGCTGTTAGTGTTGTTAGGTGCCGTTAAGTTGGGTCTGACTTATAGAGACCATGTGCACAACAGAACACTACCCACTCCTGAGTCATCCTTAGAATCCTTGCTATGCTTGAGCCCATCATTGCAGCCACTGTGTTAATCCACCTCATTGAGGATTTTCCCCTTTTTTTGCTGACTCTTTGCTTTATCAAGCATGATGTCATTGTCCAGGAACTGATTCCTTCTGACGACATGACCAAAATACCACAAAAAAAAAAGCAAGCCAAACTCACTGTCGTTGAGTTGGTTCAGACTCATAGTGACCCCTCCTTGGGGTCTTGAGGCAGTATCACTACAGAAGTAGGTTGCCCCATCTTCCTTCTGAGAAGTAGCTGGTGGGTTTGAACCACCAGCCTTCTGGTTAGCAGTCAAATGCCTTAGGCACTACACCACAGGTGAGACAAAATCTGGCTATTCTCCCTTCTAAGGAGCATTCTGCTGCACTTCTTCCTGGACAGATTTGTTTGTTCTCTGGCATTTCATGGTTATTTTCAAACTCTTCACCAACACCACAATTCAAAGGCTTCAGTTCTTCTGGCTTTCTTATTCATTGTCAAGCTTCCACATGAGTATGAGGAATTGAAAATACCATGGCTTGGGTTGAGTGCAACTTAAAATTTTAAAGAAGTCCCTTGTAGCAGATTTTCCCAGTGCAATACAACATCTGATGCTGCATAGATGTTGATTGCAGATCCAAGTAAAATGAAATCTTTGACAACTCCAATCTTTTCTCCATTTATCATGATGCTGCTTATTGGGTTAGTTGTGAGGATTTTTCTTTTCTTCATGTAATCCATACTGAAGACTGTAGTCTCTGATCTTTATCAATAAGTGTTCCAAGCCATCTTCACCTTCAGCAACAAGGTTGTTTCATCTGCATATTGCAAGTTCTTAATAAATCTTCCCCCAATCCTGATACCATGTTCTTCATATAGTCCAGCTTTTCAGATTATTTGCTCAGTATACAGGTTGAATAAGTATGCTGAAAGGATACAACCCTGGTACACACCTTTCCTGATTTTAAACCATGAAGTGTCCCTTTGTTCTGTTTGAACAACAGCCTCTTGGTCTATGTTCAGGTTCCTCATGAGTACAGTTAGTGTTCTTAAATTCCCATTCTTCACAATGTTATCCATAATTTGTTATGTTCCACACATAACAAATTATGAATGCCTTTACATAGTCAATAAAACACAGGTAAACATCATTCTAACATTCTTTGCTTTGAGTGAAGATCCACCTGACATCAGCAATGATATCCCTAATTCCAAGTCCTCTTCTGAATCTGGCTTGATTTACTGGCAGTTCCCTATCAATATGCTGCTACAATCATTTTTTAATTATCTTCAGCAAAATTTTACTTATCTTGTGATATTAATTATATTGGTTGCTTATTTCCACATTCTGTTGGACCACATGTATTTGGAAGGAGAACAAATATGGATCTTGTCTAGTCAGTTGGCCATATAGCTATCTTCCAAATTCTTGGCATAAATGAGTAAGCGCTTCCAGTGCTGAATCCATTTGTTGAAACATCTCAGTGGGTATTCATCAATTCTTGTAGCTTTGTTTTTTGCCAGTGCCTTCAGTGCACATTGGATTTCTTCATTCAGTACCACTGGTTCTTGATCATATGCTCCTGCCTGAAATGGCTGAACATCAACCACTTCTTTTTCTACAGTAGCTCTGTGTATTCCTTCCATTCTTCTTTTAATGCTTCCTACATAGTTCAATATTTTGCCCACAGAATCCTTTAGTATTGCAATTCGAGGCTTTTATATTTTTTCAGCTCTTTCTGCTTGAGAAATGCCAACCATATTCTTCCCTTTTGGTTTCCCAACTCTAAGTCTTTGCACATTTCTTTATAACACTTTTGTTTGTTATCTTGAGCTGCCTTTTAAAATTCTGGACAGCTCTTTTATTTCATCATTTTTTCCATTAGCTTTAGATAAACTCTGTTCAACAGCAACTTTCAGAGTTTTTCTGACATCCATTTTGGTCTTTTCTCCCTTTCTTGTCTTTTTAATGACCTTGTGCTTTCTTCATTTATGATGCCTTTGATGTCATCCCACAACTCATCTGTTTTTTGGTCACTAGTGTTCAATGCATCAAAACTATTCTTGAGATTGTCTCTAAATTCAGATGGAATAACCTCAACATCAAGCTTTGGCACTTGTATACTTGGTCTAATTTTCTTTAGTTTCCTCCACTGTAAGCCCCTGTGTTCTGACTGATGATACTGAGCTTCTCCATTGCCTCTTTCCACAAATGTAGTTGATTTCATTTCTGTTTACCATCTGGGAAGATCCATGTGTATAATCACCATTTATATTGTTAGAAAAAGGTATTTGCAATGAATATATTGTTGGTCTTGCAAAATTCTATCATGCAATCTCCCTCCAGCATCATTTCTATCACCAAGGCCATATTTTCCAACTACCAATGATTCTTCTTTGTTTCCAACTTTCCTATTCCAATCACCAGTAATTATCAATGCATCTTGATTGCATGGTTCGTCAATTTCAGGCTGCAGAAGTTGGTAAAACTCTTAAATTTCTTCACCTGTGGCTTTAGTGGTTGGTG
>NW_006921962.1:1518946-1521040 GCF_000298275.1 Orycteropus afer afer
GTGTAGTTCCTGGCAAGTTCCAAGTCTATAGGTCAAACAAGCTGGAGGCTTCTTCTGACTCATACAGCTATAGGGGCTGATGAATAGGTGATATAGCAGGCTTCTGGCTTCAGAGGCTGATGAATCCAAGACTGGCAAGTGAAATGGTAGATTGCTGGCTCACAGGCTGCAAAGGCAATAATCCCAAGGTTGGCAGGCAATATGGCAGGCCACTCACTCAAGTCTAGGAACTGGAGATGATGATGAGGCTGACACCGGAGCCACATCCAACAGAAAGCCAGAGATTTTTCCCAAAGCTTTTCCATATAAACTGGAAGCAATTCATATCCAGAAAGAAATTCCCTTTGAACTGATTGACTCTTCATAGCAAATATCATCATAGAATGTGATTACCTTATACCAGATCTCATCATGGGAACAACTATATCATAATTGCTAAACCACTTAGAATCATGGCCCAGCCAAACTGACACACAATCTTAACTATCACAGGTTCTGGTGAGTAGATTTTGACTCATAATAACCCCATATGACCAAGTGAAAGTGCCCAAGAGGGTTTTCTAGGCTATAATCTTTATAGAAGCATATCACCATGTCTTTCTCTCACTGAGCTGCGGGGTGGGTTCATGCCACCAACTTCTTGGTTAGCAGCTGAGAGCTTAAATGTTGTGTTGTGAGAGCTCCATACAACTGTGTATTGTTGTTGTTTTTGGTAGGTGCTGTTGAGTTGGCTCTGACTCATAGTGACCCTATGTACAACAGAAGGAAACACTGCCCAGTCGGTCCTGTGCCAACCACACAATACTTGCTATATCTGAGCCTATTGTTGCAGCCACTGTGTCAACCCATCTTGTTGAGGGCCTTCCTTTTTTTTTTCTTGATACCCTCCACTTTACCAAGCATGATATCCTTCTCCAGGGAATGGTCCTTTCTGACAACATGACCCAATTAGGTCAAACAAAGTCTGGCCGTTCTTCCTTCCAAGAATCATTCCATCTGCATTTCTTCCAGGACAGATCTGTTAATTCTTCTTGCAGTCCATGGTACGTGCGGTATCCTTACATCAGTACCACAACTCAAAAGCATCAACTCTTCTTCAGTCTTCCTTATTCATTGCCCAGCTCTCACATATATATGCAAAAATTGAAAATATCAAGTCTTGGGTTAGGCATACCTTAATCTTCAAAGAGACATGTGTGCTCTTCAGCACTTTAAGGAGGTATTTTGCAGCAGATTTGCCTAGTGCAGTACATCATCTAATTTCTTGACTGCCGTTTCCATTAGTGTTGATTGCAGAACCAAGTAACATGAAATCTTTGACAACTTCAATCTTTTCTCCATTTATCATGATGTTACTTATTGGCCCAGTTGTGAGGATTTTCATTTTCTTTATGTTAAGATGTAATCCATACAGTAGACTGTAGTCCTTTATCTTCATCAATAAAGTGTTTCAAGTCATCCTCACTTTCAGCAAGAAAAGTTGTCTCATCTGCATATTGCAGGTTGTTAATGAGCCTTCCTCCAATCCTGATGCCATGCTTTTCTTCATATACTCCAGCTTCTTGAATTATTTGCTCAGCATACAGATTGAATAAGTTGGTGAAATGATACAACCATGACACACTCCCTTCCTGATTCCAAACCATGCAGTATCCCCTTGTTCTGTTTGAATGACATGTTCCTGGTGTATATACAGGTTCCTCATGAGGACAATTAAGTGTTCTGAAATTCCCATTCTTCTCAATGTTAGCCATTATTTGTTATGATCCACACAATCAAATGCTTTTGGCATAGTCAGTAAAACAAAAGTAAACATCTTTCTGGTATTCTTTGCTTTCAGCCAAGATCCATCTGACATCAGCAATGATATCCTTCATTCCATGTCCTCTTCTGAATCCAGCTTACATTTTTGGAATTTCTCTGTCAATATACTGCTACAACTGTTTTTGAATTATCTTCAGCAAGATTTTACTTGTATATGATATTAATGACATTGTTTGATAATGTCCACATTCTGTGGAATCACTTTTCTTTGGAAAGGTCAGTCAATTGGCCAAGTAGCTGTCTTCCAAATTTCTTGGCATAGATAAGTGA
>NW_006921962.1:1521931-1523149 GCF_000298275.1 Orycteropus afer afer
TCCCTCTGGTGAACTCCAAGTGTACAGCCACCATTTATGTTGTTGAAAAAAGGTATTTACAGTGAATAAGGCGTTGGTCTTACAAAATTATATCATATGATCTTCAGCATTACTTCTATCACAAAGGCTGTTTTTTCCAAGTACTGGTGATTCTTCTTTGCTTCCAACTTTTGAATTCCAATCACCAGTGATAATCAACACATCTTGATTGCATGTTTGGTCAATTTCAGATTGTGGAAGTTGGTAAAAATCTTCAATTTCCTCATCTTTGGCTTTGGTGGTTGATATGGAAATTTGAATAATAGTAGTATTAACTAGTCTTCTTTCTAAAAAACCCAAACTCACTGCTGTCGAGTCAAATCTTACTCATAAAGGATTCCTCCTTGCATTTCTGAGGCAAATCTCTAAGGATATAGATTGTCCAATCTTCATTCTGTGGAGTGGCTGCTGTGTTTGAACCACCAGCCTTCTGGTTAGCAGTCAAATGCCTTAGGCACTACATCACCAGAGCTCCCAGTCACCTAGTCTTCCTTCTAGGTGTATGGATATTATCCTATCTCTGATAGCATTGTACTTCAGGGTAGATCTTGAAACATTCTTTGTGATGATGAATGCCACACCACTCCTCTTCTATTTGTCATTCCTGGCATAGTAAATAATATGGTTTTCTGATTCAAAATGGCCAAAACTAGTCCATTTCAGCTTACTTGTGCCTGGAATATTGATCTTTATGCATTCCATTTCATTTTTGACAACTTTGAATTTTCCTATGGTATTATAGGCATACAGGAAATACCCTTGAAGAGAGTTATATATTAAAGTTTTGACATTTGTGTGTTAGAATATAAACTACCAGGTCAGACACTATGTTAGTTTTCTAGTGTACAGCACAGCACATTGTCTGATACAAAGTAGGCACACTGTTAATATCCAGTGATCCAATAAATGAATGAACAAAAAAATTTGACTTAGCTGTACTAGTGGTCATGAAGTAACTCACAATGCTAAAAATATCTTCCAACCTATAATAATGCAAAAGTAGTGGATATCTTAGGTCTTCAATTTATGTCCATATGAGTTTATAGGAAGGTGCTGAGAGGTGAAGTGCTCTTCAGGACCTGGAAGGGTTGGACAGTGTGGTACGGGTAGTCACTGACTTACAACTGTTTGAGTTACTATGAATTGTATTTGCCACCATCTGTTTTTTTTTTTTTTTTT
>NW_006921962.1:1525544-1526443 GCF_000298275.1 Orycteropus afer afer
ACAGTATAGAATAATGGGAACCACAGAATGGCAGTGAGATTTATATCCCCAAGTTAGTTTGGAAAAAAGAGAAAGCGTATACCAAGTCACAGCTGAGTCTATGTAACAGTAATGGAAAACCTCTGGAATATGGTGGAGAAATGGCAGACCATTATCCCTGAGGAGAATTGGAAATGGGCAGTAATTGCTGATGGACAAAGATCCTGATTTCCAAAATGATGATAAAGGTGTTCCAGGAAACTATAGACCAATCTACTTGTTGTTGCCTCCTAGAAGAAAAATCTAAAGCATATTATCAGAAGAATAGGATATTGGCACTTGGAAAAGAAAGTGGTGATCCCCTAGAAGCTACATGGAATCACTAAGAATAAGTTATGCCAAATTTCAGGCATATGCCATAGCTAGAGTTTATACTCATGACACTATAACTCTCACAGATGCCTTGCGGAAAATGTAGATACGTAAAGTGGGTTTGGATTTTTAGTGGTTGAAACATTGCTTTCTCCTGTTCAAAATTGTTAGCAATATTTTGGATGAAAGCCATAGAAGATTTTTAAATTAATTTTACAGATGACATAGAGCTAGAAGGAAGCATAAATAACCAAATCAATATTCTAAAATTATGCCTTGCTTAAATGCCAGATTATAATAAATGAGAGCAAATTTAGTGGAAATGAATGTAGTTTTGTGATTAGATTCATGTTATCAATTTCATTGATATCACTGAAACAATTGGTTAAAGAATAGTTGATTTGGAGAATACTAATAGTTTTATTTAGCAAATTCAGAAGGAATAGTATGATGAACAGTATGATCAAAAATGAAAATATGGAAATATAAAATTACTTAATGTTGTTATTGTTATGTGCTATCGAGTCAGACCCAACTCTTAGCAACCC
>NW_006921962.1:1527393-1528322 GCF_000298275.1 Orycteropus afer afer
TTATCTAGCTTTCACATGCATATGAAGCTATTGAAAATACTGTAGCTTGGTTCAGACTCACCTTAGTCTTCAAAGTGACATCTTTGCTCTTTAGTACTTTAAAGAGTTCTTTTGTAGCAGATTAGCCTAGTGTAAAAGTCATCTCATTTCTTGACTGCTACTTCCGTGGGCATTGATTGTGGACCCAACAAAAATGAATCCCTGAAAACTTCCATCTTTTCTCCATTTTATCATGATGTTGTATATGGTTCAGTTGTGAGTATTTTTGTGTTCTTTGTGTTGAGGTAATCCATATTGAAAGCTGTTGTCTTTGATCTTTATTAGTAAGTGCTTCACGTCCTCTTCACTTTCAGCAAACAAGGTTGTGTCATCAGCGTATCACAGGTTGTCAATGAATCTTCCTCCAATCCTGATGTCTCATTCTTCCCTGTAAGTAGGGGATTCCCTAAATATGATAAAAACTAGCCATCAGAGGACAATGTCAAATATAGATATTTAATGGTAAAAGTTGGATCATTTTAATTAACATTGAGAGGAGTACAAAAATTACCTAACCAATGTTATAATAATAATATGTAATAAAATTAAAGAGGAACAATCAAAATTATCATTATTTTCAGATGATTTACTACAGAAAAGCTATTAGTAGCTATACGTTAATTTGTTATAGTGGCCTGATAAAATCATGGATGTGCACAAATCAACAATTATTCTGTATCCAAGTAATAAGAAGTTAAAAATTTTATGGGAAACTGTATGATTTACAATAACAAAAAATCAGGAATCAGTACTAAAATGAATATTTTTGAGTGAGTACTATATGCCATGCCTACTTTGTATTTAAGAATAGGGAACACAGAAGCAAACAAGACAGATAGATCCGTTGTAGTCACAGTGCTTACACTCCAGTTAGAGATGACGGAGAAATA
>NW_006921962.1:1529747-1531178 GCF_000298275.1 Orycteropus afer afer
AAAAAAAAAGAGGTCTTTTGCAGCAGATTTACCCAATGCAATTATGTGGTTATATTTAATCCATCCATTCAATAAACTTTTATTGGGTGTCTACTACATCCAGTCTCTGATTTAGATGCTGGTTATATAATGATGACAAAGTACACCAAGTCACTGCCTACATGAAGTTAACATTCTAGTGAGGGAAGTAAACAATGAAAAGTAAACAGACAAATAAAACAGATGGTGATCAATACTATGAAAGAAATAATATGCTATACTAGAGAAGAACAAAACCTACTGCCATCTAGTAGATTCAGACTTAAAATGACCCTGGTTGGATTTCCAAGGCTGTAAATCCTTGTGGAAGCAAACTGCCTCATCTTTCTTCCATGGAGCAACGGGTGGATTCAAACCATCCACCTTTTGGTTAGTAGCCAAATGCCTTAACCACTACACCACCAGAGGAGGAACTTAATTAGGGAGATCAGGAAATGTATCTCTGAGGTAGAGATTTTAAAGCTAAGATTTAAGAGGGACCTAGTCTAGAAAATATAATCTAAAAGCATAGACACACTGTGTCAGTCATGGCTAGTTTCAGACAATGATAACAGAATAGAAAAGGTAGTCATCAGAAATTTACTAAATAGTACATCTCCGAGTGGGAGAATAGGATTCCCTGGATGGCACAAATGGTTTAGGTGCTCAACTACTGGCCAAAAGATTGGTGATTCAGACCTGCCCAGAGATGCCTCAGAAGATAGGCCTGGTGATCTGTTTCCAAAAGGTCACAGCCTTGAAAAACCTATGGAGCAGTTCTATTCTGCACAAATAGGGATTCCATGAGTCAGAATCAACTTAGTGGCAACAACAACAGCAACCAAGTGTGAGAATATGCAAGAACCCAGGGGCGCAGCGAGTAGACAGCAGAGCACAGAATTCAACCAGGAAAGGGGTAGATTGCTACCACTGATGATGCCCTGGTGATTCACTGCCCTTGATGGCACTGGACACTGCCCCACTGGACTTGATTGCACAGTCATCATCACCTTGAAAATGTCTGTCTCGGCTAATTCTCAGGCTGGGGCAGAGCTGGTGTAGAATGACCCTTGAACACACGTACTCCAGAGACAGCTGTGTGAGTTTGAATCTTATATTTTCTACTTAACTAACTCTCCAACTTTCATCAGTTACTTGATTATTCTGAGATGTGGCTTTCTTACCCATTGCTAAAACGGCAAGGAGGCCACATGTTCTGACCTCCTCTAATCCCATGAGAGGAAGACAGGATTACCAGCAGTAACCCAAGGCCTGTTACTGCAAGGCCAGACATGCTGCCTCCCTCCAGCCCTTTCACCAATCGTTCCTCCCAAAGCACCCACCACCTCTCTCCTGGGTTTGATAATTCGCTGCAGTGGCCACACAGAACTCACAAGATTATGAGGTTTATTA
>NW_006921962.1:1531458-1532890 GCF_000298275.1 Orycteropus afer afer
GAACTCTAAGCATGTGAGAGAGAGTGGGCACCTCCCAGAACATTGTTTTGTGCCACTCCCAACAGAAATACTCCAGGTGGACAACTTCAGCAATCAGGAGCTCCTCAGTTGCTCATAGAAAATCCCACCTTGGAGCTTACAAAGACTTATGGGTAGAAAAGCCACACTAAGTAATTTACTACACTGCACCCATAAAATGGTAAAATAACCGACTTATAGAATTGTTGGCATTAAATGAGCTTATATACTGAAAGTGCTTAAAACAGGACGAATACATAGGAACTGCTCAATAACAATTGTTATTTGTTCCCTGAGTCTTCTGCATCATGTGCTCCCATTCTGCCAGCAAGGGTAGGGAGAGAGAATTTTCCAGGTATAGTAAGAACTGGGGACTTGGTTGTTTTGTCATTCTCCAGAATTGGGAAGGGATTTGGGATGCTTGAAAGTCAAAACAAAAAATTTCTCCTATGTACCTAATTTGCCAACCCACTCTTTCCCCAAATCACATATTTCTTGATGCTTCAAAACCACTTTTCTTTATAATTCTACTAGAACACTTACCACAAGATGTTGAAATTATTCCTTTACACAGCTGTTACCCTAACAACATAAGTTATTTATATTCATCTTTGTGTACCAATTGCCTATCAGAGTGCTGACAGATAAGTACTCAAATGTTTGCTGAATAAATTAAGGTTTGTCTTCAAATATTGCATAGTTATAAGGGGTAAAGCTATATGATTGATCAGAGAATATAAGGTGATAGATTTTTATTTATTTTCATTTTACATGTTCACTGTTTTCAAAGGAAAGCCCTGGTGATGCAGTGTTTAAAGTGCTCAGCTGCAAGTGAAAATGTCGGTGGTTCAAACCCACCAGCCACATTTTTGGAGAAAGATGTGGCCGTCTACTTCTGTAGTAAAATTTGTAGCTTTGGAAACCCTATGGGACAATTCCAGTCTGTCCTGTAGTGTCACTATGAGTTGGAATCAACTTGATGGCAGTGGGTACTATTTTAAAAAACTTTCATTGTAGCTAAATATATCTTAATAATTTGCTATTTCTAACATTTTTTTTTGTGTAAAATTCAATGACATTAATTATATTCACCATGTTATAGTACAACCATTACCACTATCCATTTCTAAACTTTTTCAATCATCCTTAACAGAAACTCAATACCCTTTAAGAAATATCTCCTTATTTCCCCCTTTCACCTGCCTCTGGTAACCACTAATACATTATGTATCTCTGTATTAGCCAGTTCTATATATTTCATGTAAATGGGATCATACAATGTTTGTAGTTTTGTGTTTGGCATTTCAGTCAGCATGGACCTTGAAAACTTTTTGCATGTTTGGACTTCATTTCCCTTTATGACTGAGTAACATTCCATTGTATGTATGTGTATATATATATATATATATATATA
>NW_006921962.1:1533480-1535017 GCF_000298275.1 Orycteropus afer afer
TGCTTAGGAAACAGTCAGGCCCATTATGAGTGCTCAGTAATGACTGATCATTCCCCAGCTTGTGTCCCTTGGAGCATGTATTTTCCCCATTCTAATAAATGAAAACTGTACGAGCTTCAGTATGGATTGAATCACAATTCTACCACTTAGTATCTATGAATGCTTAAAATATTGTTTATTCCCTCCAAGTGTATTTCCTTCATATTTAATGACACCAGCTTTGCTTAACAATATTTCTGTGACTTTTCCTCCCTTCACTCAGCCGTTCAATGAAAAGCAAATGAAAATCTACTATGTGACATGTGTCAAGTCAAGAGCTAGGGATAGAGTTTGAAGTCTAGAGAAGATGACAGACATTAAGCAGATAATTTATGATAAAATATTTTAGGTAGTTCCTGATTTATGATGTATTCGAATTATGACAAACTGAATTTGCAACCATCTGTTCTTTTTTTTTTTGCTACATCTTATTGTTACTAATATGTTCTACATGAAAAGTTGCAGCAAGTCATTTGCTGATGTTACCATTCTCAGGGATTCACTCACAGATGTTCAATGTTATAATTTATAAAGATACTGATAATGACAGGCAATAATAATAAAAACTTTAAAAAAAATGAAATATTTGACTTATGTTAGAACTGACCTATTATGGAGTTGTCGATCAGAACCCTGTCATAAGTCAGGAACTAACTGTATTATAATAAGAGTTCACATGTATTGAACATTTACTACATGCCAGGTATTGTGCTTAGTGCTTTTTAGGTATCATTTCAGTTCTCACAACAAGCTTATGAGTCAGGTACTTTTAGAATGCTCATTTTGAGGATATGAGAATAGAGGCTTAAAGAGATTAAATAAAGGGGTTTGGAGCTCAGTTTGGTTCACTCTTAGATCTTGAACTTATTATTCACTGTGCTACACTGTCAACAGAAAATGCATATGTTAGAAAAGCACAGGATCTGTAGCAGGCCCTGAAGACCATGAACATGTAAGAGACAACAGAGGCAGAAGTGCTTGCCAAAGGATTCAAAGGACAGAGAGACAAGTAGGAGGCAAAGCATGAGCGTGTGTTGGCACATACAAAAGAGAAAGACTTCTTTGAGAAAGAAAGACTGTTCAACTTTCTCTAATGCTTTTAAAAGGAATATATACTGATTTTAGTAAAGATTAAGTAATGAATTTTAAGGATTTAGCAAATTTTTGGCAAATAGGTACTTAATAAATGGTTGAATTTATTACTAACAATGAATCCCTGAGTGGCACCAATTGTTAAGTGCTCTACTTCTAACTGAAAGATGGTTGTTTAAACCCACAAGAGGGACCTCAGAAGAAAGTCCTGGTGATCTCCTTCTAAAAGATTATGAAACAAACAAATGAAACCAAATTCACACTATCGAGTTGATCCAGAATCATAGTGACGCGAACTGAACTGGGTTTCCGAGGCTGTAAATCTTTACAGAAATAGACTGACCCATCTTCCTTCTGAGGAGTGCCTGGTGAGTTTGACCCACTGACTTCCTGGTTATCAGCCAAA
>NW_006921962.1:1535997-1538750 GCF_000298275.1 Orycteropus afer afer
AAGCTTCACTGAAGGAATTGGCAAAGAACAAGGCTCCAGGAATTGATGGAATACCCATTGAGATGTTTCAACAAATGGATGCCCCACTGGAGACACTCACTAGGTTATGTCAAGAGATTTGGAAGACAGCTACCCGGCCAACTGATTGGAAGACAACCATATTTGTGCCCATACCAAAGAAAGGTGATCCCACAGAATGTGGAAATTATCAAATAATATCATTAATACCACATGCAAGTAAAATCTTACTGAAGATAATTCAAAAATGGCTGCAGCAGTATATTGACAGAGAACTTCCAGAAATGCAAGCTGGATCCAGAAGAGGACTTGGAATGAGGGATATCATTGCTAATGTCAGATGAATCTTAGCTGAAAGCAAAGAATACCAGAAAGATGTTTACTTATGTTTTATTGACTATGCAAAAGCATTTGATTGTGTGGATCATAACAAACTATGGATTACATTGAGAAGAATGGGAATTCCAAAACACTTGATTGTATTCATGAGGAACCTGTACATAGATCAGGAAGTTGTCATTCGAACAGAACAAGAGGATACTGTATGGTTCAAAATCAAGAAGGGAGTTTGTCAAGGTTGTATCCTTTGACCACACTTATTCAACTTGTATGCTGAGCAGATAATATGAGGAGCTGTATTATATGAAGAAGAATGTGGCATCAAGATTGGAGGAAGACTCATTAACAACCTGTGATACACAGAGGACACAACTTTGCTTGCTGAATGTGAGGATGACTTGAAGCACTTACTGATGAAGATTAAAGACTACAGTCTGCAGTGTAGATTACACCTCTATATAAAGAAAACAAAAATCCTCAGAGCTGGGCCAATAAACAGCTTCATGGTGGATGGAGAAAAGATTGAAATTATCAAGGATTTCATATTACTGGGTTCTACTGTCAACACCAATGGAAGCAGCAGTCAAGACAAGACATCAGACATCAGATGACATATTGCATTGGGCAGATCTGCTGAAAAAGACCTCTTTCAGGTGATGAAGAGTAAAAATGTCTCCTTGAAGACTAAGGTGCACTTAACCCGAGCCATGATATTTTCAATTCCTCTTATGCATGTGAAAACTGAACAATGAATAAGGAAGACTGAAGAAGAGTCGATGCTTTTGAGTTGTGGTGTTGGAGAAGAATGCTAAGAGTACCATGGTCTGCTAAAAGGACCAACAAATCTGTCCTGGAAGAAGTGCAGCAGGAATGCTCCTTGGAAGTGAGAATGGCCAGACTTCAACTCACCTACTTTGGTTATGTTGTCAGAAGGAACCATTCCCTGGAGAGGGATATCATGCTTGGTAAAGTAGAGGGTCAACCAAGAAGTGGAAGGCCCTTAATGAAATGGATAGACCCAGTGGCTACAATGATGGATTCAGGTATAGCAAGGATTGTGAGGGTGGCACAAGACCTGGCAGTGTTTTGTTCTGCTGTGCATAGGATCACTATAAGTCAGAGACAACTCGATAGCACCTAACAACAATAACATTAAAAATTTTATGGAGCACTGTTTTACTCTGAAACATGTGGAGTGACCATTAGTCAAAATCATCTCCACAGTAACTGTTTTTTTTGTTTGTTTTTTTCAGTATACATTAAAATATCTATAAAACGAAACCCACTGCTGTTGAGATGATTCCAACTTATAGCAACCTTATAGGACAGGGTAGAACTGCTCTGTAGAGTTTCCGAGGCTGTAAATCATTACAGAAGCAGAGTGCTTCATATACCTCCCACAGAGTGGCTAGTGGATTTGAACAACTGACCTTTGGTTAACAGCCCAATAACTTAACCACAGTGCCACCAGAGCTCCTTAAAATATCTATAGCTAGAGTAAGAAAGTGACAGCAATACACTCTTGCCCCTCCCCATGCTGTGCCATTGAACCAAGAGATAACTGTTGTGACTTTCACATTACCTTTCGTTGATCTGGAATACACAGACCTTATCCACTTCTTTACAAACCTGGAATTTTGACAGGCTCACATAAGGGGAAAAAAAAGTGATAATAATATCCCAAAGTCCCTGATAACTTTATCTCTAAATGGGATGAGAGAATGAGGTTTGAGCATATAGCAGAACTTGATTTTCAGGCACTGTAAGGGTATAGTGGCATTTTTTTTTTCCTTCAAGATTAGCTTTAAATGTCCTGAAGGACTTCAGCAAATTCTAGTCACCCATCATCATTAAAGTACCTGCCTTGAGGGTTTAATGTGGATTTCTGTGGCCCAAGTAATAGTTTGGTGGTTTAGCTTTAAACAAGGAAGAAATGTTCTACATAAGTAAATTTCATAGGAAACTGAAGTTTATTCCTTTAGGCACTTAAAAAATATTTTAACCATTTTTAAGGTGGAAATAGCCCTAAAATGTAGGATTCATTTTCCTTCCTTCTTCAGTACAACATATATTCTCTAGAAAATGAGGTTTTCTGTAAAGGAGTAGGGGGAGGAAAAAGAAATAAGGCTGTAAAACTTAATGCACATTGCTGAAGGAAAGCTAAGATATTTATTTTGATGGCTCAAAGGGAAATTTTGCATCATCCCAGCATCTCAGACCTATTTTAGTTAGTTGATGCTGACAGATACTTGCCTCTGGATAAATGGGGTGTTCTATGGTCATGCACACACTCATTTCTTCCAATGTTATACATTTTCCAAATATTGCCAATTTGACATACAATTGATAGCTACAGAGTAGCACAGTGTTATGGCTGAGGCCAAGATCATATGATG
>NW_006921962.1:1540005-1541567 GCF_000298275.1 Orycteropus afer afer
CTGAGGCAGTATCACTACGGAAGTAGGATTGCCCAACCTTCCTACCCACAATAAGGTTCCCTTTCTTCTGCAAGGACTTCTTATACCAGACCTTAAGATTATTAAGCTAATTTCCTCTTTACCTTGCTATATCGATAGGCTCATTTCAGGGTCAGCTGACTTTCGTCATCAAGGGTCAATGTTACAAATCCGCATTTGTAGGAATAACTTTGCAATCAAAATGCTAACTCAAGGTGTGAAATCAGTAACTCAGTTTCTCTTATAAATTTAATTTTTTCTAAATACATGATTCTTTGCATAGCAAATAGAGTTGTTGATTTACACATATCAGAAGAACATTTTATAATACATTTGATTACACATAAAATGATTATTACAATGATTAAGATTCTAGTTTGTACCAAGGAGCATTACCAGGAACCAATACCTTCAGGCAACCAGCTAAAAATATCTAAAGAGGGAGATCTAGACATGAGTGCTATGGAGTACAACAAGTAGGTTTCTGATGAACCTCTGTAATATATTATTCTACTTTTCTTGTGATATTTATGCAAGTACAAAAGGTATTGGCAATAACACAAACTCCTCCTTTTTGAGCTAAAAGGAAATCTAGGGTCATAATTATTGACACTAGCTACTGATTGGGCTAATTTAACTCATGGATTTTCTCTCTAAGCATCAGAAGAAACTGTTAGAAAGAAAAGAATAAGACTTAAGGAGTTTTCATAGTGAACAAACCTATTAGGAATTAAGACCTCAGGTATACAGTAAAGCTAATAATGTAAGAATAGCTATGGGTTATAAAGCAAAGTTTCAGATATTTTAATAGGTTGCATGAAATCTTGCTTCACCTTGGGAAGTTGCCTACTTCTGGCAGCCTGAGTGTTTCAATGTGTTTTGCAGTTCTCTAGAGGATTGACAAGTGCATAAATATGCTTTAGCTTTCTTTAATTGGAATAAGTGGACTCAAGCCTTAATGTCCTATACGTTTGGTAGCACATGGACTAGTGAAACTACTGGGTATGGTCTTTTCCAATAGGGTTCTAGTGAATGCTTCAATTGATGTCTTTTCTGATAGTATCCTGGAGCTTTGTTAGGCAGACTTAAAAAATTAATTTTGTTCATAAAAGGCTTCTCTCACCTATAAAAAATACTCTTTAGAATACTATATTAAAGATTGACAATAAGACAGTTTTCTTATTAGGCCCAGTCCGTAATTAAACCCGGCCTTTTTCCATGTCTCAGTCTCATCCATCTGGGCCAATTGTTGGTGTTTTAGAAGCTTCTCTAAAGTTAATTTTTGAAGATTGGGATTGTTAATAAGTAAATTTGGGGTGTTCTTGTCTTTATTTAAGGAGCTGTGGTGGCACAGTGCCTGAGGCATTTGACTGCTAACCAGAAGGTTGGTGTTTCAAACCCACCAGCTTGTCTGTGGAAAGAAGAGGGGGCAATCTACTTCTGTAAAGATTTACTGCCTTGGAAACCCATTGGAGGTCACTATGGATTGGAATCGACTTGATGGCAGTGGCTTTGTTTAAGGTTTTTTTTTTTTTTTTTTTTTG
>NW_006921962.1:1542928-1544082 GCF_000298275.1 Orycteropus afer afer
GTCTTTAGATATTTATTTATTTGTTATTTAAATCCACGTGATTTGGTTTCATTTCAGTAATTTATTTAATGAGACACCAACCCTTGCCTTCCAGGCAGATTACAAAAAGAATAAATTAACTTTCAGTAATCAAAGAGAATGTTGCTATTCTAACAGGAAGAGACCTATATAGCCCTGAGATCAGAAGAACTAGATAGTACCTGGATACCAATGCCAACCACTTGGAAATGGATCACAATTGGAAATCCTGGATAGAGTGGGAGAAAAAAATTTGGAACCAAATTTAAAAAACATAAAAAAAGACCAGGTTTACTGATCATATAGAGACTGGTGGAATCCCTGAGCCTATGGCCCTGAGTCAGCCTTCGAGCCTAGAGTTGAACTCACTCCTGTGGCTTAACTCTCAGCCTAGCAATAGACAGTCTACAAGCCAAACAACTACACCAGGGAGATGCACTCCTTAGAACAATCAACCATGGGAGATCAGAAGGGCGGCATTTACACAGAGACAAAGATAGGAAGGCAGGAATGCACAGGGAAAGGTAATTGCAGGGAGGAAGTGAGAGGAGAGCTGTTAACACTGCAGGGAATGTAATCAGTGTCACAAAATAAAATGTATATGGACCATTGAATATAAAATGAATTTTCTTTGCAAACTTTCACTCAAATCACAATAAAAAGTTAAAAAAGGAAACTTAAGTTTTTGCTTTATATGTTATTTTATATTAAAAGTTCTTTAAAATCTCATAAATTAACCCATCAAACATTAACCAGACAGGTAGAAACTTTGAACATATCAAACAAATTCTCTTTTAATAAACTTTTTAAACATTGTCTTTGTTGCATATCTCTTATAGTATAATACTTTAAGGACAAAATGAATACATTCATTAGCAGACCTGAATTTATGTGTATATCACACACACACACACACATAGATATACATATAGACATACACACACACAAACACACTGCTGTTGAGTCGGATCCGACTCATAGTGACACCTATCATTATGGAAGTAGATTGCCCAAACTTCCTTCCAAGGAGTGGCTGGTGGGTTTGAACTCCTAGCCTTCTGGTTATCCATCAAAGGACTTAGCACTACACCACCAGAGCTCTCTCTCTCTCTCTCTCTCCCTCTCTCTCTCTCTCT
>NW_006921962.1:1544867-1546622 GCF_000298275.1 Orycteropus afer afer
TTTTTTTTTTTTTTTTTACTATTATTTATTATGCTTACTAAAAAGTAAGTCATAAGACACATGCAAGAAGCAGCTTTTCTTGGAAGAGAAAAGAACTAAGATTTTAAACAACCCCATGAAAAATGCCAGCCATGGTCTTTAAGTTAATACAAGACAGAAACCTAGACACAAACATTCTAGACTAGATTCAAGCTCTCAGGACAAAATAAAATAAAGTACCACATAAAGTCACAAGTCTGGGAAGCCAACTCAAAAGTTTAAGCTTATGGAATACCATATGAGACAACATATGGGGAACCTAGTTTCTTAAGAGGTATATAGCAATTTTTGTTAAGATTGACTCAATTCAATGGAAAAACAGGTTAATAAAACTTACTAAATTGCCAGAGCCTCAGATGGCAAAATTTCAGATCCTCTGGCAAAACTGTATATCAAACGAAGTCCCCCAAAAAGGAAAGTAAAGGCAATGCAAATGGGAACTAATTTTCTCAAAGTGGAAAGGAAAAAACAGAGCAGATGGAGACTCATTATTCCCAAAGTGATCATTTAAATGGTAAATTACTTCTAGTATATGCTGCTTTTAATGTTTGTAGATATGAACCCTAAACCAATATCCTGTCATGGGGGAAATCCAGGTTCACTTTTTTAAGAATGTAAAGAATAGGTTGAAACTCTGGTTTCATTACTCTGAACTGTCAAAGAAAATTATAATGTTACTGAATTCTGAGTGTTTCAAGGGATAAAGGTAATACAGGGAAGATCCTTTGTGTCCATACTAGAACAGATTTTAAAAGGCATTCAGACAGAGGTTTATTGGCTAATTTTCTTGAAAAGAAAGGGAGCTCAGATAAAGGTTAGCATAAGAATAAGAAGATAACAAAGGATACAAATGAAAGGCAGCCAGAGTGGATCAGAGGTGATAGGGGCTGAATTTTGAATTTTACCTTATCTTAAACAACATCCCTGGGAAGTCAACAGTGGCAGGTTTCTCCAATTTTTCCTTGGCAGATTCTTTAGAACAGAGAGGACACTCACAGATGTTGTTACAAAGGAAATACGAAGGTAGAGATGGACATAAAGAAGAATGAGTTAGTGGAGGAGCAGAGGATACAGAAATAGGAAGAGAGGCAGTAGGTGCCTGACATTGCATTTCTTTTTGTTTAGTTAATTTGGATATATTATCTTTCATGGATGCTATTTTACTTTCCTGATGCCTTTTAGAGTCTTCCAGATACTAGTCAAAATAGGCATCCTATTGTGGTTACCAAACCCAGAAGCCTTTCTTTTCTAGTTTACCAAACAGAAAAACTAATTTATTCAGCTGAAAATAGCCCCATAGAAGCCTCTGGTGTTCTAAACTGTCTTTAGTAAAATCATGCCAGTGCTTCAAAAACAAGCAGGTATTGGGGGAGGGGGAGCAATGTGCCCCAGTACCCAAAGGTGGCACTAAAGAGTTCTTAAAATTGGCATTCCCTGTCTTGCCAGAACAGTGAACTGTAAGTGTTATTAAACCTGAATGTGCAATGGAAACTTTGATGTGCAACAAACCTAAATATGTGCTGAAACCTTAATGTGCACCTAAGAAGAAAAGTGATTTTCCACTTAATAGGTTGAAACTTTGACTCTCCTGAAATCTGCTAAAATCCTGTCAGGGTTCTTCTGTGAGTTTAAAACTGTTTTCCCTAAACCAATGCATACCTTCCATTATACAAACATTTACTTGTGGCTGGTGGACATCTGAATGCTCTGGCCCAT
>NW_006921962.1:1546937-1547953 GCF_000298275.1 Orycteropus afer afer
ATGGCGCTGCCAAAGGTAATGTGCCTTTGAATGTCATATATCTGACACTTAGAAATGTTGAAGAGTAAGAACACTCACTTGGTTAAAGTAAAAGCAAAGAGATTTATTGAAGGTAATACAATTTGTGAACTGAGGAAACACAAGACAGAGAGGAAGCTATCAAGTGCTCTGAAGCATGGAGGAAACAGTGTGCTTTTATACTGAAGATGAACAAGGGGAGTGCATGATGTTTATATAGTCACAAAGTGGGTAAGTTTTAGCAACTCTATTTTCAACTGCTTTATTCCTGGAACATCTTGAGTTAAGTAAAACTGGTTCTACATACATGTTCCTGGTCCCTAGCATTATTTACTAAGAGTGGCTACACATCTGACCCCTACATTTATTTACCAACAGTGGCTTGAGGCAAGAGCCAGGGAAGTTAAACAAGATGATTGATAGGGGTCCAGAGTATTCTGGTTCTAGCAAGCCCAAAGCCATGTGCATATGAATGGACGGAAGTCAAGATTATATTCTCAGGAATGTAGAAGCAGGAGCTTGTAACAAAATGGGATTTTGATTCATACTTTATGTCAGCCATTGTATAATGCCAAGCACCTCAATTTTAGAGATTTGCTAGCACAGTTAATTATGAATCTTCCAAATGTAAAGGAGCTATAATTAATCAATTGTCTTATATTCAAATGGTACTTTAGTGATCTAATAATTATGTAGTCCTTGGCTTATCTTGCTATATGTATTTTTTCCATTATTTGCATTTGTAGCTTAGGATTAAGAGTATATGGCTTTCATTCATTACAGTCTTATTTCAGATAATATTACTATATAACACAGTGTACTTCTAATTGTTTCTTCTCATCTTTTGCTTTAAAAAAAAAAAAAAAAAAAAAAAAACCACTATATAACCCATCATGTTGCTGCTAAATTTGCTTTAGATCAGGAGTTTGCCAACTGTGTTAGATTGGGTTCTCTAGAGAAACACAAAAAATAAAACCCAGCAAGGTATATATATATAT
>NW_006921962.1:1548322-1552389 GCF_000298275.1 Orycteropus afer afer
CCTAGGGAAACTCCCCTTGGGCAGACCGGCCACTCAGAACTCAGTCATCTGATCCCATCATGGGAACAACCACCCACAACTGGGGTCCAGCCAAGTTGACACACAGCTCCAACTATTACACCAACTATAATCCTGAAGCCAAATCAAACCTGAGATCTAAGAATTGTTTTTACACTTTAAAATTGTTGGAAAAAAATGAAAAGAAGAAGAATAATTTGTGACATGAAAATTATATGAAATCCAAGGTTCAATGTCCTTAAATAAAGTTTTATTAGGACACAGTACACTCACTCATGTCTATGTCCACTTTCGTGTTACAAAGGCAGAGTTGAATAGTTGTGATAGAAATTATTTGGCCTATAATGCCTAAAATATTTACTATTTGGCCTTTTGTAGAAAAAATATTTATTGATCAGTGCTTTTAGAGTATTAAAAAATAATAGTAATAGAAAAAAAAGTCTTTAGTATTTGCCTATAATTTAACCACTTGAGGAAATACACCTTTAGCTTCCAACCATCTGTGTGCCCTTGTGCCACAGAGTTCTTTCTCTTTGTTCTCTACCCTTCCTAGATACCATTGTTGCTTGGCACTTAACTGGCTTGGTGGTAGGGGATAGAAAGTTTGCTGTTTTCCTGGCTCCCTTGTGTTAGGAAGGCCCTGGGTCCTTGGTTCTGAAGAGTAGTGATTTCTCAGTGATCTAGCCTCTCTCTTCCCTCTGGCAGCTAAACTCTGCCTTGTGTCTTGGAGGGTCTTATGTAGCACAGTTTCCTGCCACTTCCCCAGCTGCTGTTGTTTTTGCTAGGTGCCATCAAGACACTTTGGCTCATTTCCCCAGTGGTGATGTTTGTTGTTATTTGCCTTTGAGTCAACTTTGACTCATAGCAACCCCATGTGACAGAGTGGAACCACCCAATAGGGTTTTCTTGCCTGTAATCTTTATGGAGGTGCTCTTGTGGTACAAAAGTTAAGCACTCAGCTGCTAACTGAAAAGTTAATGGTTCACACTCACCAGATGCTCCATGGGAGAAAGATGTAGCACTCCAATTCCAGAAAGATGACAGCCTTGGAAACTCTGTGTGCTTTACCTTTCAAGGGACAGTTCTACTCTGTCCTTTTAGGTTGCTGTGAGTCAGCATTGACTGACTAACAAAGGTTTTCTTTTTATTCTTTATGGAAGCAGATCATCAGGTCTTTTACTTGTGGAGCCACCATTGGGTGGATTTGAACCACCAACTTTTGATTAGCACCAGAGTGCTTAATTGTTAGATTAGTGGTTTTTTTTTTTTGTTGTTGTTGTTGGGTGCTGTTGAGGTGATTCTGACTCATCATGACCCTATACAACATAGTAGAACTGCCCCATAGGATTTTCTAGGCTGCAGTCTTTACAGGAGAATATCACCAGGTATTTACCCCGAAAGAATTGTTTAAAAAAAAACCACCAACAAACTCACTGATGTCGAGTCTGATCCAACTCATAGTGACCCCTCCTTTGGTTTCCCAGGCAGTATCACTACAGAAGTAGATTGTCCAATCTTCCTTCCAAGGAATGACAGGTAAGTTTGAACCACCAATCTTCTGGTTAGCAGTCACATGCCAGAGGCACTATGCTACCAGAACTCCTCATGGAATTGTTAGATAGATTCAAACCACTGACTTTTCAGTTAGCAGTCACTCCTTAACCATTGCCCCATCAGGAGTCATTTCCATAGTTGGTGGCAAGAGACCCCTGATAGTATTTGTATAGGATGCTGGAACCAGGATTGTTTCTTGCCTCCCACTTGGAGAGTTTTTTTCCTCCTCCCCTGGTTGTAATGAGTCTTCACTTCTAATCTTCCACCTTGATCCAGGGTTTTTTGTAAGAATTTGGAGGAAGTTTGTAAAAAAGAGCCTGAAAGTGTTTTGCAAACTCTGTGATGTCCATTTCTTCCAAAGGCTCTCCCTCATGCTAGCTTACAATCAATCTTTATCAATTTGATTAAAAGTGTTGTCTTACTTGTATGACACCTGTTGTCTCTTCTTCCCATGTTAGGCCATAAGTAAGTTTTTTTTAAAAAAAGGCTCACTTCCTATCTCTACTTAAAGGGACTGCTATAATTTATAATTTTTATTATTAATGGTTTACAAAGTTATGTCATGCTCTAAAAAAAAAGAAAGAAAAAAAAAACAACAACAACCAAACTCACTGCCTTCGAGTCGATATGATTCAAAGGACCCCTCCTTGGGTTTCCCATGCAGTATCACTATGGAAGTAGATTGCCCAATCTTCCTTCTGAGAAGTGGCTGTGGGTTTGAACCACCAGCCTTCTGGTTAGCAATCAAATGCCTAGAGTAAAAAAGTGAGTCCAAATTTAGGAAGATAGACTTCAAATGCCTTTTTGCAGACTGGTAAATTTGGGGGCTTATTTGCACATTTGAACAACTATTTGATTATGCAGAATGTTTTCATATTTACATTTCAAATTAAAATCGAGTTTAGAAGCTGTATTAAGTGAACTGTAGTATGGCAGATTGAGATAACATAGAACCTCTCCCATGACAAACATTACTATGTACTGGGTAAAATTTATAGCTTAGATTGCAAATGAGAAAGTATATTCTCTAGGTGCCAGAAATTACAAAGAAAGTGAAGGTTGGAATGGTAGTCATATGAACTGACATCCTGGCAGAGTGTGAGGAAGGAGATAAAAAGGGATGGAAGTGGTCCTAGACTTAAAAATATGCCTCATGCTGAGATGATGCAGGGAGTAGAGATGATGCTTTAGATCTGCAGTTTGCTGGTTGACTAAACTGCATTGGAGTCTGAATATATATATATATGTCACACACGTGGTTCAGGAAACCCTCACTCAAGACATTTAGATAAAATTAGTTCTAGGCTAGGGCAGGCAGAAGAAAATAAAGACAGCACCTTCAAGGACCATCTAGCCGTATCAGTTTCTCATACAAAAAAAAAAACAAAACCTCATTGCCATGGAGTCGATTCCGACTCATCGTGACCACCTTTGAGTTTCTGAGGCAGTAAATCTTTATGGAAGTAGATTGTCCAGCCCTCCTTCCATGGAGTGGCTGGTGGGTTTGAACCACCAACCTTCTGGTTATCAGTGAAATGCCTTAGGCACTATGCCACCAGAGGTCCTTATCAGTTTCTTAAAAAAAAAAAAAAAAAAAGAAATCTTGCTGAAGCTGTGCTCATAATTAAGCATGCAAAGGAAATAGATCTTTGAACTTAGCAGTGCACACAACAAACCAGGGTATGAAGAGCACTGTGTATTGTTTCAAAGAGAAGAGGATGTGTTTCAAAACTGACAGAACTTGACATAGAAGAAATCAGGAAAAAAGATAATAACTATATTTATAAGTATTAAAGCTATAATTCTCAAGATAGTCGAAATTATAAGGAAAGAACATGTCTGAAAGTTGTAAGTAAATTTTTTAAAAAAAGATTATCAAACAATGTAAGTGCTGAAAAATTTGCAAAAGTATAAATATAAATTTTATACTCAAGTTTTTAAGTAAAAATTTTTATTTATAAAACCATGTCTTTGTATTCACACACAGACAAAAAAGAGAAATACAACACTTAAGCACCATTTTTGTTTCAATTGATGCTGTAAACTTGTTTCAGAAATGACTGCTGAACCTAACAGAAAGGAATTATATTTTAAACATTAAAATAGCAATCATCAAACATTTCAGTGGCTTCTCATTGTCTGACATTCTTAATATGGCTTGTCTTCTGGGTTTTCTACAGTTGGATCAATGTTTTCTTCTCCAACCTCCCTTCCTACAGCTCTCTAGGGCCAGGATTTTAGAATTCTATTGAAAAACTTTTGCAGCAGTATATAAACAAGGAACTGCCAGAAATTTAAGCTGGATCCAAACAGGACATGTGTGATATTTGAAGATGTGTCAACTTGGCTGGACTCCAGTTGTGAGTGGTGGTTCCCATGATGGATCACATGACTGAGTTCTAAGCGGCCGGTCTGCCTAAGGGGAGTTTCCCCAGGGGTGTGGCCTACCTGCAATGCTATCCCAGGGACAAGCTGGAAGAACGGCATTCCGGACT
>NW_006921962.1:1558708-1571121 GCF_000298275.1 Orycteropus afer afer
ATATATATATATATACTTTGCTGGTTTTTGTGTTTCTCTAGAGAACCCAATCCAACACAACATGGAATGAGAGATAACACTGATGTTATAAAAAAGGTTCTTGGCTGAAAGCAGAGAATACCAGAAAGATATTTGCCTGTGTTTGATTGACTATGGAAGGGCATTTGACTGTGTGGATCATAACAAATTATGGATAACATTGGGAAGAATGGGAATTCCAGAACACTTAATTGTGCTTGTGAGGAACCTGTGCATAGACCAAAAGGCAGTCATTCAAACAGAAAAATGGGATACTGCATGATTTAAAATCAGGAAAGGTGTGTGTCAGGGTTGTATCCTTTCACCATAATTATTCGATCTGTAAGTTGAGAAAATAATATGAGAAGCTGAAATACATGAAGAAGAATGGAGCATCTGGACTGGAGGAAGACTCATTAACAACCTGCAGTATACAGATGACACAACCCTGCTTGCTGAAAATGAAGAGGACTTGAAGCACTTACTGACGAAGATCAATGATTATAGCCTTCAGTATGGGTTACATCTCAACATAAAGAAAAGAAAAATCTTCACAACTGGATCAATAGGCAACATCATGATAAATGGAGAAAAGGTTGAAGTTGTAGAGGATTTCATTTTATATGGATCCATAAGCAACACCCATGGAAACAACAGTCATGAAATAGGTGACATGTTGCACTGGGCCAATCTGTTACAGAAGACTTCTTTAAAGTGTTTAATAGCAAATAATGTCTTTTTGAAGACTAAGGTGTGCCTGACCCAAACCATGGTATTTTCAGTAGCCTCATATGCATGTGAGAGCTGAACAATGAATTACGAAGACCACAGAATAACAGACACACTCTCGACCCCAGTGGAGTTTATATTTTAAAGGAGATTGAAGGAAGACAAACAGTAGCTAATAAAAAGAAAATACATGTTATATAATTGCCATAAGAAAACATAAAGCAGGATCATGGGATGGTGGTTGTTGTTGTTTTGCCGTTGAGTCGGCCCCAATTCATAGTGACCCCTTCTTGGGTTTCTGAGGCAATATCACTACAGAAGTGGATTGTTCCATCTTCCTTCTGAGGAATGGCTAGTGGGTTTGAACCTCCAGCCTTCTGGTTAGCAGTCAAGTGCCTTAGGCACTATGCTACCAGATCTCATGGGATGGGATGGTAGTGCCAGGGAAATGGTGGTAGAAATCACTCTTTTACAAAGGAAGCAAGGGAAGTCTTTACTGATCAGAAACTTTTTAAAAGCACACAGAATGAAATGAGGGAGTTAGCCATAGGGTATCTGGGGAAAGACTGGCCAGTCGGAGGAAACAGCCCATGCAATAGCCCTTAGGCAAAAATGTTCTGCGTGTTGGAGGAAAAGCAAGGAAACTAGTGTTGCTGAAACAGAGGGAGAAAGGGGAAAGTAGGAAGAGATGAGGTCAAAGAGAGATAGAGGGGCCTGGATGACGTTGAGGATTGCCATTTTTAGGAAGTCGGCTCTGGGGGAATAACGTGTTCCAATTTATGTTTGAATAGGCTTACTCTAGTAAGATAAGTATAGAGCAGAGGGCGTATAATGTAGAAGCAGGGAGATTAATCAAGCATTTACGAAAAGAATCCACATAAAAGATGATGTGATTGGGATCAGGATAGTAGCAGAAAAGGTAGCGATAAGTGGTCACATTCCAGATATATTTAGAAGACTTAGGATTTCACAAAAGATTGAATGTAGAGTGTGAGAAAAATAAGTTGATGAGGAATTTCGGTGCCTGAGTAACTGAAAAGATAAAGCTTTAATTTCGTGAGATGGATAAAATAGTAGAAGATCAAAGGAGGAAATGGGTGTGGTAAGAGAGAGTAGAGATTTTGAACATGCTGAGATATCTACCAATACCTCAATGAACAGTTTAGTTGGCATTTGGAGATAAAATCTCATTTGGTAATGGGTTATCTTTTCTATTTTAATGAGGCAGAATTAGTGTAGGGTGTATCTTTAGTCATTCTCTTTGAGATATAAATGAGATTAAACAAACAAGTGAGAGAAACAGAGATTGAGGCCAAGCCACATGGAGATCTCCAAGGAACCAGCAAACAAACTGAAGAGACAAAGACCTTCCCCAAGAGTTGACAGAGAGAGAAAGCCTTCCCTAGAGCTGGCATCCTGAGTCAAGACTTTTAGTCTCCTAATCTGTGAAAAAATAAATTTCTGTTTGTTAAAGCCACCCACTTGTGGTATTTCTGTTATAACAGCACTAGATAACTAAGACACCAAGTAAACGAGTGTGTCAAGAAAGAGGATTTATTGTTTAAAATACTGATTAATAGGTGAGGTAAAATGTTACCTAAGCATTTCCCCTAGGTTTAGCACTCTGGAACTCATTGGTGGTTCTGATACTTTGGTGGAATACTGGGTAAGACCTTCATTGGAATAGATGCAGGGAGAGATAAGAACAGATAAATCAGTGGCAATATAAACACTTCTTTTTTGAAAACTTTTTCCTTCAATGAGAGTAGAGAAATATGGTAGTAACTGAAGGAGATGCAGTACTCAACATGCTTGAAAGTATTGTGTCTGTAAGAATGCTAAGAACTATACACTGTGGTAAGGACTAGTCTATCTTGTTGACTGCTGTAAGCCTAGTACAGTACCTGGACCAACACAGATACATAAGCGAATGTCTCTTGAAGAAATGTGTCATGGCAGCTGAAATTATAACCTAAAATTTGTTATAATTTAGAAATATTTTCAATAGATGATGCTATTTCTTTTAAATGGGACAGGAATATGCATTTCAACACAGGTAAAAATGAAGTGATCACAGATTATGGTCATTCTACATTTACTCATCAATACTCCAGCTGACTGATTTATGCTAAGCAATGCATACCACCTTTATTTCAGAAAAATCTATGGAATATGCAAAATAATTTGCTAAAACTATTCAGTGTAGGTAGTTCTGACAATCTTGCAGGGTTTTTCAAATCTTGGAGAACAGAGAGTTAATAATTATATTTTTCTTCAGTAAAGTTGAGCTTTATTTAAATTTGGAGAGAATGAGGAACACACTCCATGTCTTTAGAAAGATGCTGACGTGCCATTGTTGTGTGTGAAAGGTTGATTCACTGATTAGTGACAGTGGGCGAGTGGGCTCATTCATGGAACACATTCATTTGGTGTGAGGATTAACAGTTGTAGTACAGTAGGTCATAAGCTTGGCATATGAGGAGCCATAGAGATGAATGAAGTCATTCAAGATAAGGTGAAACATGTAGGTTGCAGATAGATAGGATGATAAACTTTAAACTGATAAGTTTGAGTGGGAAAGTGTAAAGATCTGAGTTGTGTATTTAATAATATGAAAAGTGGTTGCACAATCAGATGTATGGGGGGTATAAGTGTTTTACAAACTTTGCTCTGGGGAGTTTTACTGGATGCATCTTAGAAAAAAAAGTTAAGTGGTCAAATAAATGAGAAAAGATTACATTTCCCAACCACTGGAATAAACAAACTTATGTTTTTTTTTCCAATTTATCATTGTTACTTTATCCTATGATATGCTTTATGAATTCCCAGCTGGTATGGAATAGGCAGACCATAAAACCTTTTTGTTCAAAGAAACCTGTTTTCCTTTGGAACAGTTTGGCAATTTTCAACTAACTTATTTTACTAATGTGGGTAATCTGGGGAATAGTTATGGGAATGAAAAGGAAGGAAGACATATTAAGGGATATGGCTTAAATAGACCATGAGAGTAGGGCAAGGAAAAAGTCAAATGACAAACATGTTGGTCCATGAAGTTGGTAAGTTTATCTTGGCATTTACTGAGCTTTATGATGCTGGAAGGACAACCAAGTATAGAGGCTTTGACCTGGGGAATATGATTAAGGCCGAAGGCAGTTTACAGAAGCTGAGACACAAAATGCTATATAATGATGGAATATAATCTTGAAATGAATACAGCATGAATTAGGAATATTGAAGAAGTAATAGCTATAGATTATGTTTTTATTTTTTAAAAATTTGTAGAATTGAACAAAAAAAAATACATAGAAAAGATGACTGCAAGTACTTGCAAGTAACTGCTTTTTTTAATTTGTAGGACAAGCATCATTTTCAATATTCAGACTGAGATATGAAAAGAAAAGTAATCTTAAAAAAATGTCTTTCTGCTCAGCATATTCATTTTCGATAGCACTAAAATATGGTGCTTCCTTCAGAAATCCCAACATATTCAGTGTACTTGGGCAATCGATGTTATATGACAAGGTGGGAATTCCTGTTTTAGTTTTCTCCCTCCTGTGGATATGAGTTCAGGATCTATCATGTCCACATCAGGAATATAATCCTAGGCTCTCATGTCCTTTCCTCAACAGTCTCATAGGTCTACCTTCTAAGTGTCCTTTAGAACCACCATTCTCAAATAATCATTTGTTTCTTAGAACTGTGCTTGTCAGCACTTGCAGGTGTATCATGGAAAGTGTAGGAGTTTATAGAACAGCTGAAAATCATTATAAAAAGGAAAAAAACCTTTTTAGAAAAAACCTGAAAACTGAAATCAAATCAAATGCAAGATAATATGTCATTTCCATCATGGTATATTAATATTTTCCAGATAATTAGGTCTACCTGCATTTATGTTTAGAAGAAAGTGCATGCAGAAAAATATATAGATGCGTTTTCAAGGTCAGAGTGTGAAGTTTGGAAGAGAAATATGGAGCAGACGGTAAGCTCATAGGAAAATTAAGTCAGCCAGTTCTCCCCAGATGGTCACCTTTATACTGTTTTTTGTAGCTTGTGAATTAGGCACCTGTGTTTTCTTCAGTTCACTCCTTGCCTTTTGAATTCTTGCATTTGACATTTTAATTACAAATGAAAACAGTAAATTCTGACTTTTTTCCACAAAAATTGCATCTTGTGTTTTTCCTTATTTTTACTTGGAATTAAATAATACTTAATAACATTTGGGAATTCTGAAACTGCTTATTTGAATTTTACAATTTATTAGCTGGTATTATAATGGAAATGCAGGTAACTTTTAAGATTCTCTCAATTATAAAATATGAATATTGTATACACTTTGTATAAAATCTCTTTTTTAAAAGGTGAGCTATGGTTAATGAAAAGAATAGCCATATGGGATTCAAATCTAATTCAATTAAGATTGCTATTTGAATGTGATAGGCACATGATAGATGCATCCTTCACCTCCATAGATGAGAAGAACATAATGCCTTTTATATAAACAATGATTTTCAGGTAAACAATGTGCTTTTCTCAGTCATTGCTTTCAGATTTCTGTAATACTTTAATTGGGATCCTATTATTGAAATTCAGTTAAAGATAGTAAAGCAGCTGCCCCATTAGTGCTTAATAAACAAGCAATAATATCCTCTTCCTTTGCAATTTTATATGCATTAATAAGTATTACACTCAGATGCATGTGTTGGAGAGAAGAGATTCCTAAGAGAGGCATATTTATTTTTTCCTTATCCATGAGAGATACCCTTGATAAACATAACAAAAAAAATAAATGTACTTAAGGCATTAGTAAAATGTGGTGAATTACTTGCCCCTGAATGAAGGTACTCAATGTATTTATAATTAAAGATAAAACAAAAATATTCAGAAGTGTTTTATGTTAATACCACTTGAAAAATAATGCTTTCAAAAATAAACTTGTTTATGTATGAATAACTTTTTTATATGAAAAATGTGAATTCTTATTAAGATTTAAGTACTCAGATTTCACTTGTCTTGTTCAAAAGGTAAAGCTAAGGTTATTTTATCTCTCCTCAAATTAAAAAAAGTCAACTACTTACTTTAAGTTCAAAAACTCATTGAACAAGCCATTTCAAGTCTATTTTATTTTCCTGTTTATTTTTAGTCAATTCGATTTTAATAACTCATGAACTAGATAAGGTACAAGTATAATTTAAGGACATCCGGTGGTCTGTGGATTTCAGTTTTTTACATCTTATAAAAAAATAATGCAATTTTTATTCTAATATACACCATCTGTTTTACTCTATTAAATGTTTCATTTATAAATTTTAAAAGTGACTCCTCATGGGTTGAGCCTATAAGCTAACCTACAAATACGCATCTCCTAGAAGTTTCTTAAAATTAGCTTGAAAAAAATTTTCTGATACATCCTGTGTACAGAGATTGAATTGTGATTAAAGAATTAATGAGCAACCTTTTGAGCAGTATGTCTGGAATGACAATGAGCACGGCAGCTTTACCCCAAAATACTGCCTCCATTGTCTGGACAAGTATTTTCTTATGGCTTATCAATTTATTCAGTATATATTTAATGAGTACCTACCATATTGCAGGCCTTAATCTGAGCATGGGCATCAAGGATCAGCAAAAAATAATCATGGTCCTTGTCCTCATGAATCTTTCAATCTAGAGGAGGGAAATATTAATAAAATAATCACAGAAATAAATGTAAATTGCAACAGTGCTGTTGTTGTTAGGTCCCATCAAATCTGTTTTGACTCATGGAGACCTCCATGTGACAAGGTAGAACTTGTAGTAGTGTTTTCTAGGCTGTAATCTTTACAGGAGCAGATGGCCAAATCTTTCTCCCTTGGAGCTGCTGAGTGAGTGCTAACCACTAACCTTAAAGTGAGCAGCTGAGTGTTAACGGTTGTACCACAAGGGCTCCTTGCAACAATGATAACTGATAAGTACTAGGAAACAATGATAGTATTATGAGAGAATCATGGTGCATAGAAGGCATTTGATATAAGTACTTAATAACAATTGGATACATGAGAGATTTGTCCTAGAGAAAGTTCTACTGAGGAAGTCATGTTTGACCTGAGATCTAAAACGAATAAGCATAGTTGGTAAAGAGTATAGGGAAGATTGTACAGACAAAAAGAAAAACAAGGCTTTGTGGTAAGAAAGAATATGGCACACAGAAAAGACTATATGAATTCTAGTGAACCTTGAGAAAAAGAGTTAAAATAGAGCACAGCACCAGAAGAAGCTGCAGTGATCTAGAAAGGCCCTTCTGATCTTCCACGTAAAGAAATTCTAAGAGCAGGGAAAGCCATTCAAGTGTTTTCAAGGGAAGTAATATCCATAAGAACAATGTTTTTTTTGGGGAAAAAAAAAGTTCCTTTGGATTGAAAATAGGTTTGAATATGAACTGGGATGGAAGCAAGGAGATCGATTAGAAAGCTACTGCAATAGTCCAGGTGGATAGTAATAAATGTTCTTATAAGCCATATGAGTCGGGGCTGACTCGACGGCACATAACAATAACAACAACAACAACAACATAAGCCATTTTTTTGAGGTACTTTGTTACGGCAGCCCTAGGAAACTAGTACAGTTAGTCAAAGATTTCTCACATTGATCATAAAAAACATGAACCACAATAAAAAAAAAAAGTATCAAATTATTGCTATTCAAAAGGCACAATAAGAAAATGAAAAAGCAAGCTAAGCTACAGACTAGGAGAAAATATTTGCAAAACATAGATCTGAAAAGGATCTATATCTAGAATAGATAAAAAAAAAAAAACTCTTAAAACTAAAAACTAAAGGAAATGACCAACCCAATTTAAAAACTGGGCAAAAGATCTGAGTAAAAACTCCAACAAGGAGATATATAGGTATAAGTAAGTGTATGAAAATATACTCAATATTATTAGGATTTAGGGAAAAGCAGATTTAAACTACTTTGAGATACTGTGACATACCTATTTGGATGTTTTTTTAAAAAATGACCTCAATTCTATGTATGACTTTTAAAAAGATAAACTTTACTTTGCATCATTACTGTTTCCAGAACAAAACAGCATAGAAATTGACTCTCTCTTCATGAAGAAGACCTCCTACCTAGTCTCAATGACTCTAATCTTCTCACTGCTAATCATTTGTCATTTAATAATAGACTCTCTCATCTTCCCAAAATTATCCCTTTGATCAAAACCTTACATTATGGCATTTGACCTCAGTTTCTCCATGTGTAAAATATAGGGGTTCCATAGAGTTCTTTCCAACTCTGTGATAATTGATAATTTTTTAATAAAAACCAAGCAAGATTAGTATCTTTCAGTTACATTTGCTCTATCTATGGTATATATAGATACCTAATTCTGATAAGGAACTCTGGTGGCATAGTGCCTAAGGCATCTTACTGCTAAACAGAAGGTTGGTTGTTCAAATCCACCAAGACCGGGCAATCTACCTACCTAAAGATTTACCACCTCAGAAACTCAGAGGGGGTCGCTATGAGTCAGAATCGACTCGACAGCAGTAAGCTTTTTTTTTTTTTTTTAATTCTCATAAGTTATACTCCTTAAACAGTTGTGCATATTAAAGCAATAGCAATTATTATTATTTTATTCTTATGACTTCTGTTATTCTTTATCCTGGATCAAATTTTTATTTTAACTCTTATTACTAATACGTCTGGATTTCTTAAAAAGTTAACATTGACATAGTAGATATGTGGGTATTGATTTAGTAAGTAATTGAGTAATTCTTATGGTTGGTGTACATTTCTATATACAGCATGCTATGTCTAATTAAGAGTAGATGACAAAGGCAAGTCTGAACAATTTAGTTAATTTAATTAAATACTGATTACTGCAGTGGGAAAAGGTCTGACCTAAGTTTCAGAGTACCTAAGCCCTACTTGTGGCTTTGCTCACTTATATTTCAGATTGCGTTGAAATGCTCAATCTTTAGACCTTGGTCAAATAATTTGATCTTATTTGGTCCTGCTTTCCTCATTAATAAATTTTCTGGGTTTGATTTGATGTTTCACTTTCTTAGGTCAGTAACAAAATATCACAAACTGGGTGGTTTTAAAGAACAGAAATTTATTGTTTATTGTTTCACAGTTCTGAAGACTAGAAATCCAAATGAGGGCGTCAGCCATGTTGATTCTTTTTGAGGTCTCAGAGAGAAACTGTTCCATGCCTCTCTGGTGCCTCTGGTGGCTCCCAGAAATCTTTGGTATTCCTTGCCTTGTGACCAATCTGCCTCTGTTATCATATGACCATCCTCCTCTGTCTCTCTTTGTGTCTGTTTTCCTCTTCTGTAAGATGGCACTCAGATGGGATTAGAGTCCACCCTACTCCAGTGAGACCTCATGTTAACTAATAATCTCTTCAAAGACCCTATTTCCAAACAAAATCATATTCATTGTTACCAGGGGTTTGGACTTCAACATGTGTTTTAGGGGGTGGTCATGACTTAGTCTGTAATAGGTGTCTGCCATTTGAATATGCTGTTGCTTTTGAACTGATTGCTTACTTTCAGACACATACAATAATTTAAAATAGACTGTCTTTCTAGAACATTTTTTTAATAATCATTTTTATTTTACCATCTGTCTTAGTTCTCTAGTGTTACTATAAGAGAAATACCACAGTGAATAGCTTTAACAAACAGGAATTTATTATTTTACAGTTTTGGAGGCTAGAAGTCCAAATTCAGAATGCTGACTCTAGGGGTTAAGAGAAGTCCCTTCACCCTTGGGCTTCTGCTCTGCCTCTTGTTCCAAGCCCACTAGAACTGGAGACATTTCCTAACTCATGCAGCTGCTGGCTGCTGAGGGTGACAAACCCAAGATCAGCAGTAAAATGGTACAACCCCAAGAGCAGCAGGCAACACAGCAGGCCACTGGTTCAGTCCAGGAATTAAAGGTGAATACCTGGCCAGATGCAGGTTCCAAATTTACCAAAAAGCTAGAGACCGTTCCCAAAGATTCTCCATATATCCTGGAAGCAGGCCACAATCCTAAGGCAATTCCCTTTTCACTGATTAATGTCTCACAGCAGATTCTACCATTGAGTTGATTACACCACATACAATCTCGTCATGGGAATAACTACATCCAGCTGCCAAGCCACTCAAAATCTCAGCCTAGGCAAGTTAACACATAACCTTAACTATCACACTGTCTTAAATTTACCTTGCAACAGGGTTTGCTCTTACCCTTTGAGTGGACTCCCTGGATGGTGCAAAGAATTACCACACTTGGCTGCTAACCAAAAGATTGGAGGTTTGAGTTTACAGAGAGGTGCACTGGAATAAAAGTCTGGAAATCTATTTTTAAAAAATCAGTCATTGAAAACGGTGTAGAGCACAGTTCTACTCTGACAACGTATGGAGTCAGCATGAGCCAGAATCTACTCAATGGCAACTGTTTGTTGTTGTTACTATTTATTTATTACTCTTCGAGCATTCTTCCTGTTGCACTCTCCTATAAAATTTCACACTGGTGTAACACTCTACTGCTTTATTGGGTCCACACTTATCAAACTTCCCTCCCCATACCACTTTTTTGTGCCTTATTGATTAATAGTACTGTTGTTAAAGAGGCCGTTCCAGTTGGCAGAAGATTTATTAGTTAGATCAATTAGTCCAAAACAAATTTTATAAATGATCATGCAGAAGCTGAGAGACAAATAAGCAAATTTCCAAAAATTAGGGCACAACAACAGTTTAATGAGTAGAATCCAGGGCTCTTGAATTCAAGTCCATTTTTATTTCCATAACATCATAAGACATTTTGAGAGTGTGTGGATTACAGTGAAAGGAAGATTTGGATTAAGATAGTAGGTTGAGCATATACGTTTTTATTCCATCTCACCCCAAATCTTAGAGATGTCAAAAGTTGTAAAATAAATGATACAGTAACAAAAGTACCAGGGATAAAAGGATGTCAGTAAAAGAAGAAATTTTGAGGAATTTCTAGATGATAGAAAGCAGGTACAATCAGATTTATGACTGAAAATGATGAGATAATAATGAGTAGTAACATTTATTAAACATTTACTATGTACAAGTAAGAGTGCTAAGCATTTTATTATCTTAATTAATCCTTTAAATATGCATGCATGCAGGACTGCACACACATGTAAAGCTAACCAGACTATAAGATTGGAAGTAATAGGGAAAAAGGTGAGTATTATGAAACACAAAAGTTTTTTTCATAAAATCTAATGCTGGATTTTTAAAAAAAACAGTAAAATAAATGAATTTTTAAATTATATTTGATCAAGAAAAAGAGCAGTCATAGAAATGAATAACTTTAAAATAAGAAATAGAACATTGCTATAGAAGACTGGACAATCCACTTCCAGAGAGATACCTTCTTGGAAACCTAAGGAAGGGTCACTATGAGGTGGAACCGACTTGATGACAGTCAGTTTGGTTTGGATAGATAAAAAGGAAGTTTTAAACAGTACTAATATTACATACAACCTGTGGTAGTTAAGGTTGCTGGGCCATGGTTTTCAATGGCTGGGCAGCTTGATGTAGTTATTGCCCATGATGATACTGGTAATCAATTCCATGATAGAAACTGCTGTGAGCAGCTAAATAGCTGCCTTAGGGATGTGGTCTGCTTCCAGTATATAAGTAGTTTTGAGGAAGATAGCTGGGCTTTTTGGCATGCTTTGATCTTGCATGTAGCCGAGTCTTCAGCAGCTGACCATGTTGCCTGCTGATCTTGGGACTGTTTTTGAACTTGAACTAGCAGCCTGCTAAGTTGCTTGATAATCTTGGGACTGTGCCATTTTACTTGTCAACCTTGGGTTTGTCAGCCTTAGCAGCCAGCAGCTGCTTGAGTTAAGAGGTGCCTCCAGCTCCAGTTGGCCAGGAACAAGAGACAGAGCTGAAGTCTAAGGTCAGCAGGCCTTCACACAGCCCCTAGAGCTGATACTTGAACTCAAACTTCTAGTCTCCTAAACCATAAGGGAATGAACCCCTGTTGATTAAAGCTATCCACTTGTGTTATTTCTGTTATAGCAGCATTTGTTGTTGTAGTTGTTATGTGCCATCGGGTCAGACCTGACTCATAGCAGCACTAGAGAACCAAAATGCAACCTCAGACCAAAAAACAATTTGGAAAGGAGAGCTTAAATCTACCTCTGAAAAGGATACAACTTGCACATGAATTTACAAATGTCTGTTCTTCGAAGAAGAGATACTTCTAAAATATTTTAATTATTCTGGAGAATATTTTAAAAGAAGTAGAGAAATAATTTTCGGTAACTCATTAAGGAAATAAAATACTAATCAGAATTCTATTAATACTAATATAAAGAATGATCCCAAACTCAAATTTTAAAGAAATGATATCACCATTTCTATTCATGATTTCTATGCTTAGTAAAAGAATGAATTTCTGGGATTTAGAGAAAATGAAATGACATGACTAATTTTAAGCTAAAGTTATTCATTCATTCATTTAAATTATTTTGAATCATCTCTGAAAGAATTTAGTTCAATTTTAGATAAAAAATAGTATTAATGATAGCCTTGATAACATACAAGGTAACATTTTAAAAGTCTTTTCAAACAAACAAAAAATCTAAAGCATGTTGTTGTTGTTGTTATGTGCCGTCGAGTCAGCCCTGACTCATAGCGACCCCTCCT
>NW_006921962.1:1571571-1572735 GCF_000298275.1 Orycteropus afer afer
AAAAAAATCATTATTTTATGTCTTTTCTTAGCAATTTAAATTATCCTTTACATTGCCTGACAGCAAAACACATACAATATTCAACATAACAATTTCTGCAAACACCCAGCTTCACTTTGCTCTCTAAGCATCTTTTAAAGCCTTAGATAGTTTCACACTAACCTCACTATACAATTCCTAAAGTAACTAAGAAATTGGATGACAGTATGATATAGTAGTGATAAGGTAAAAGAGGAAACATATTATTAAGTAGCTTGATAGCAGAATAATGTATCAAAGTGTCAGTTTAGATAAAAACATCCATCCATTTTCTAGTGTAGAATGGATCTGAGGACATGAAAAGTTAAATTTTTAAGGTTTCTTGATAATAAGCTCTCTGAAAACACAAAACTTGATGGGGTGTCTGCCCAGCAATTTCCTGATAGAATCATTCCCTTCCAATTTCCTGAACATGATAGAAAAGGGATTGGGATTTCCTGATAATAATTACGAAGAAAAACTCCCCCTTCTGCTATATGCACTGGGGGGACATCACTACCAGTATAAAAGCTTGGTTGTTTTTTTTTATGTGCTAAGCTAGAGAAATATTCATTGGGCCTAAGGGTAAGCACCGTCTTTTATGTGTCTAGTATTATAGGATGCAAGACAATAATTATTTAACTTTTATTAATGTATCATTGGACAGATAGGGAGTTATGGAAGGAAAGGTAAAATAAACAGACTTCAATTCAAAGGTAAACTTAAAGTTCTTTAAAAAATGTTCTGTTCTTTCATCCAACTGTGTCTAAAAATAATTGAGGTCATGAATTAAGTGGAAATGAAGAACAGTGTGGATGAACCAGCTAGGTAGCCAGTGGCACACTACCCTGGTATCTTGTTGCTAATCTGTACATGGTAGTTTTATTGTATTCATATAGCTTTGCTTTTAGTGTTATTAAGAAAGTCTGGTGGTGTAGTGCTAAGGCATTTGACTGCTAACTAGAAAGTTGGCAGATCAAACCCACCAACCACTCTGCAGAAGGAAGATTGGGCAATCTACTTCCATAAAGACTTTTACTGCCTTAGAAACTCAAAGTGGGTCGCTATGAGTTGGAATTGACTCTATGGCAGTGAGTATTTTGTTTTTGTTTGGTTTTGTTTCAGTGTGATTAATAGGCTAATAAA
>NW_006921962.1:1574195-1581092 GCF_000298275.1 Orycteropus afer afer
ATGTGATATTTTCATCAGCATAACACCTAAAGTTATTATTATTTTTTTAAAATTTGAGCACATTTAAATCGAGCCAGTTCTTTCTAGGGTTTTCCAATTACTCAGCATTTGAGGAACATGGCAAGTTGTTGGCAGATCAAAAGGGAAACGAGTGTCAAATGAGTAGAACACACTGATTGTCATGTCTCATTAGTAATTTGTAATCTGACAGAGTTCCCTTTCATGTCACAGTGATGGAAATGCATTAGTGACCATTTATTTTATTCTGTGGGTACACATGCTCTGTTGTTTAGCATTTGATTTTTAAACTCACATTCTCTAACCCAAAATTTGAATACATCTAAAAACTAACAATAAGTCAATGTTTTATGTACATTATTCAAACTATAGCCTTAATCGTGACTTTCACAATTCTGTTTGTGAAATATTGACTTATGGATGGCTTTCGTTATTTAGAGCTGCTCTACTTAAAATTTGATTGGTTAGGTGTAAGAGTATATGTTATAATCTCACTATAATTATATTGTAATCTCATTTAGACCTCACAATAACCACATAAAATTGGCATTACTTACAACATTTTATAATACTTTGATTTTCAGTGCTATCCTTATATTTGCCAACTGCTTAGTGCAGCAACAAGACATTTTATATAACCCCTTATTGATCTAAATTGAAGAATCTTGTATGGATAAGAAGAAAACTAGAGGAGAAAGTGCCACCCTCTTATTTCCTTTTTAGATAATTTTGTCTTTCGTGTTGTAATATTGTTCCTCTACCTTGTTATTCTTGGTACTTATTAAAATTTATTGTCACAGTTGCTTATAGGTGGGGCAATAGCCACAGGTATTGATGAAATGCTTCTAAGGCATGTGACTATATTTAATAATATATTATTTTCTGCCTAAGAGGCATCCTGTAGGGATCTCAACACACAGTCATACACCATCTCAGGTACTGATTCTTCTTTCACCTACCTATGATTTAAAGTTGTTCATCTCTTGTCAAGACCACTACAGTAGCCTTTATTTTTAATTCATTTCCTGTATACACCTGTAGTTAGTTGCCATCAGGTTAGCTCCAACTCATGGAAACCTTATGTATAACAGAATGAAAAGATGCCATACTTCCACCATCTTCATTACTGTTGATATGTTTGAGTCCTTGTTTAGGCTATTGTGTCAATCCAGATCATGAAGAGTTTCCTTGTTTTTTCTGACTTTCTACCAACCATGATATCCTTTTCTAGAGACTGGACTTTCCTGATGATAGGTCCAAAGTAAGCAAGCTGAAGTCTCACCATTCTTACTGCTAAGAAGCATTCTGTTTATATTTCTTCTAAGAAGGATTTGTTCATTCTTCTAGAAATCCATGACAGAGTCAATATTCTTTGCCCACACCACAGTTTGAACACATCAATTCTTCTTCTGTCTTTATTTTTCATGATCCATGTTTCAGGTGCATATGAAGTTATTGAAAAGACTGTGGCTTCAGTCACACAAACCTTTGTCAGCAAAGTGACATCTTTGCTTTTAAAATTTTTAAGAGGTCATTTGCAGCAGATTTGCCCAGTGCAATGTCATTTGATTTCCTGATTACTGATTGTTGGTCCAGGTGGAATGAAATCATTAAAAACTTCAGTTTCTCCTTAATTTATCACCCTTATACACCTTTAGCCCTTTAAACACCCTTGTTGTTAAGTGCTGCCAAGTTGGGTTTGACTCATAGCAGCCCTACCTATGACAAAACAAAACACTGCCCACTCCTGTGGTCCTCACAATCATTGTTAGGCTTGAGCCCATTATTGTAGCTGATGTGAATTTTGAGTGCCTTCTAACCTGAGGGGCTCACTTTCTGGGGCCATAAAAGACAGTGTTTCTCTGCTATTCATAAGGTTTTCAGAAGTGTACCGCTGCATTGTTGTTTCTAATCTGTCTTTGTCTAGAAACTCTAGACAACCTGTCCACCATGGGTGACCCTGCTGGTATTTGAAAGACCAGCTTCTAGCATCACAGCAACAGAAGCCACTGCAGTATAACAAACTGACAGACAAGTTGTGGTTGTATACTCTTAGCCCACTATAATCACTATTCCAAACAACACCTGAGTGATGTTTATAAAATGTGAATCAAATTACATTGTGTTGCTGCCAAAAACTCTACAATGGCTTTCTTTAACAGTTATACTAAATATAAACTTCTTAAGAAAATTTTCTACAAAATATGGCTCCTGCTTCCTTCTTAACCTTTGTCTCCTAGTCAGCTGTGTGCTGTGCTTGTTAACCTTTGTCTCCTAGTCAGCTGTGTGCTGTGCTTGGTGCTTTCTGGTTTGTGAAAACAATTTTGTTAATATTCAGGAATTTTGCAAGCCATTTAGAATCATGTTGGTAGCTTAAAAATGGAAATGGTAGGAAAATTTATACCACATAAATCAGAAAATGCTACAAGTTAGGGTTTTTACTCATTTTTGTTTGTTTGTTTTGGGGAGTTGTTTATTAAACATTGACTATCACAACACTGTTCCTATTGCTCTTTGCCTTACTTACAATGTCACAATGATGCTGGTTTTGTCTGTTCTTCTAACATGTAAGCTTGCTTCCCCACATTAGAAACTGCCTTTGTTGTTGTTGTTGTTATGTGCCGTCGAGTCGGACCCGACTCATAGCAACCCTTTCTTGGGTTTCCAAGGCAGTATCACTACGGAAGTAGATTGCCCCATCTTCCTTCTGGGGAGTGGCTGGTGGGTTTGAACCACCAGCCTTTTGGTTAGCAGTCAAGTGCCTTAGCCACTATGCTACCAGAGCTCCCTAGAAACTGCCTTTGCTGTCCTCTTTGTGTGGATATTATTCCTTTGGATTTTCATATGTCTGGTTCCTCTCAGCATTCAAATATCAGCCCAATGTCACCTTCTCAGAGAGGTTGTCCATGACTACCTTATCCAAAGGGCCATGTCTAAGTTTCCTAGGGCTGCTATAACAAAATACCACAAAGTAGGTAACTGTAAAGAACAGAAATTTATTATTTCACAATTCTGGAGTATAGCTATTTGAATTTGGAGTATCTACAGAGCTATGCTCTCTATCACTGTTGGCTCTAATAGAAGTCTTCCCTTATCTCTTTTAGCTTCTGGATGCTCCAGGTGTGTCTTGAAGTTCCTTGCCTTAGAGATATACCTTCACATGGTGGCTTCCCCCTGTGTGTCACTGTCTCTGTGTGTGTTTTCCCCTTATATAAGACTACTCAGATGATACTAGGACAAGGACCCCTCCTACCTTGGTAAGACTTAATTGTAAATATCTTCAGAGAGATAGTCTCTTTCCAGAAACATAGTCACATTCACAGGTACAGGGGTTAGGACTTCAATATATCTTTTATGGGGGACATATTTTAATCCATAACCGGTCACCATACTTAATTCTATTTTCTGCATATCAACAACCTTATCCCTACAACTTACAAGACAAAGTATATATAAACTGCTGTATGGAAAGTGAATTTGCCCTGTAAATCTTCACCCAAATCACAAGAAAAAAAAAAAAAAAAAAGTAAAGCATGTATTTGTCTCATAGAACAAGAATCATGGGGTTAAGACAGTTCAAGGCTAGTACAAAGCTAAGCCTCTTCCCTCTTCCTGCTCTACCATCCGTAGCATGTGATGGTCATCTTCATAGTGACAAATGGTTATTTTCTCTTTAGGCAAGAGAAATGGGGAAATGTGCAAACACCAATGAAGTTAGGACACAGGCCAACAGTTGACCCATTTAATAAACCCTTCATAGGAGCTATATTTTGATGCTCTATGTTTACAATGCCCTGGCTGGATTACATAGACTTTCCTGTTTGTAAGAGATAGAAATTCTGGAAAGAGAAGTATGTGTACTTCCCAACTGCAGTAGAAAAAGGAAAGGGATAAGGAAGTTGTGTTTACTAAAACTTGAAAATAATGACTTCCAACTTCAAGCAAGGATTTATTGGTGAAATTAGCTTAATCTCCTGCTACCAGGCTTGGAGAAGGAGAGGTACTATCAATAATATTAAGAGTGTGGATTTTTGAGCCACATCTCAAATCTAGCCAAGACTCTATATCCCTATTGCCTGCTACATAAAATAACATCTGGGGAGCTTTGAAAGTTCTAATGCCTATGCTAAACCTCAGACCAATTAAATGAGACATACATGGTGGTAACATCCAGGCATAGGTGTTTATCAACACTTCCTGGGCTATTCTAATGGGACCCAAGTTGGAGAACCACTGCTCTTTCATGTTTAAGAGCTCTCTAGGTAATTGTGATGATCAGTGAATATTACCTGAGAGAGATATTCTAGTAAATGGAACAGGGGCTAATCTTTATTGAGGGAAGGAAGATTAAGAGCTCAGCCTCTGAACAAGAAAGCCTGCTGAGCACAGAGCTATTATAAAAGTACTGAATGTCAAGGAAAAAGCTTTTAACAGAAAAGCTGCAGTTGGAATAAAAATACAAAGCACAGGGTTTAGAATCACCCAGACCAATCGCTGATCTCTGATTTGTTAACCTCCTCTTAAACCCCAATTCCCCCATTTGAAAAATATGGGTAATGTTTAATACTATAAAGGTTCTTATAAGGATAAAACAGGTTAAAAGATGTAAAGCTCTTAACATACAATAATTCCTACATCACAGATATTCAATAAAAGTTTATCATTATTGTTGTCTTTAGGAATGAGGATCCAAGGAATTGGGGATGTGAAGAAAAGGAAAGTGATAAGCATAATACCCACATATTTTGCTTAGGTAATGGAAAAGATGGTGGCAGGATTGATCTGAGAGTTGACGGGCAGGAGGAAGAGAAGTTTTCAGAAAGACTTTCTGAGTTCTTCTTGCTTTTATTGTATTTCTATAGCAGCCTTCCCATCATCTTCTAATTGTGTTCATAATATGAGCTACACTAGTAAACATAGTCATCAAATTTGGTAGAATAATTTCGTACCATATGTGTAAGGGAGTTCTGAACAAGAACTTTAAGAGGACTCTTAAAAAATAATTCCACATTTTATTTCAGAGAAGGAGCTCTGGTGGTGCTATGGGTAAAGCATTGGGCTGCTAACAAAAGGGTCAGTGGTTCGAACCCACCAGCCTATCCATGGGAGAAAGATGAGGTAATCTGCTTCCATAAAGATTTGCAGCCTTGGAAACCCTATGGGACAGTTCTACTTTGTCCTATAGGGTTGTTATGAGTCAGAATCAGCTTGGTGGGTTTGGTTTGGTTTTATTTCAGTAGTGTTAAGAATAACTATTTTGCTTACACAAAGGTTGCTTTTACTTCTTTTGACATTGCACATTTCCGTTACCTTTATCTGAAGGGTTTCCAAATTCTGTTAAAATCTCCAGAGTCATAACCGATTTATCACTTACCACTTCCTTATTTCCAGTGTTGACCAGGACTGAGCTGAGGAACTTGGAGTGGTGAGGAACTTGATCTCTCTCCTGCTTTTGGTATTTAGATTTCCTTTTATTTTTGCCACCTGCTGTGTATGCCATGATTTCTTACTGGTACATTCCCTTGGGTTGGTGCCAGCAAGATGGTTCAGGTTCAAGTGGGCATTGTTTTCAGTTCTCTCCATCTGCTCACATAAGCAAAGAGGGCAGACAGATCACTAAGTCCATTGCCTGTGAAACTAGGAAGGAGACACTAGTATCCCTTCTTTCAGGGACCCCAATAGCTACGATTTCCTTCTTAGACTCTTCTTCCTCACTTAGTTAATGGAAGAAGAGCAAAACACCTAGTTAAAAATATATATATATATACCCACTGCCATTGAATCAATTGCAACTCATAGAGACCCCCTATAGGACAGAGTAGAACTTCCCTGTAGGGTTTTCCAAGCCTGTAAATCTTTACAGCTGCAAACTGTCTTATCTTTCTCCCATGGAGTGGCTGGTGAGTTCAAACCGCTAACATTTTACTTAGCAGCTGAACCACGAGTCACTGAACCATCAGAGCTCCTAAAACACCTAGCACTCTGTCCCAGATTGATGGTTCAAAAATTACCCTTGAATTTTCTCTCATCTCACAGTTAGTTACCTCTTAACAGGGACTGGAAGGAGTCTCTGATGTGATGTAATGTAACAGAACCAGCCTAGCTCTTAATGAAACTTAACAGAGAAGTGCCTAATTTCTTTGATAGCTTTTTTTATTTATCCTTGTCTGGTCATAAGAGTCATCTGGATGATTTAAATAAAAAAAAAAAAACCTGATAATTGGGTCTTACTCTCAGAGATTCTTATTTAAATGGTCTGTGGTAGCTGGTAGTTTTAAAAACTACATGGTGAATCCAATGAGTAGCCTTTGTTAAGGACTGCTGCATTAGAATAAGGGTTTATTTAGCATTGATTGCTTTTAGCAGTCTGGGAGAATCCCATTTAATATGCTGTTTGCATACGGTATTGAAAAATAATCGCTAAAGTGTTCCTGGACTGCTGGATCTGAAAGGTAGTTGAAAGATCTTGTGATAAATGGCACAGCGCTGTTGGTGTGAGAACTCATTTAACTTCATGAAGCAAAAAGAGAATCACCATCAACATCAGCTCAAGGCTGATTCCTCTGAGGTGGAAGTCAGACATACCTCCACCCTCCAAACTTTTTACCGATTCTGACATCAACAGTCCCTCCCATGACACTGTACTCCTCTGTTGGGTTTGATAATTCATTGCAATTGTCACACTAAGAATTTACAGATGATACTCAGGCTAAAAAGCCAGGAACCCAGACAGAAGAGCAGTCAGCCCCAGGCTTACAGGTGAGGAGAGACAACTCAGGGACGCCCGAAGTAGCAAGCGGGAAGATCAGGAGAAAGGGGTTTAAAAGCCAAGAAGCCAGAGAAAAGAGCAGTCAGCCGAAGGGATTAGGTGAGGAGAGG
>NW_006921962.1:1584614-1598531 GCF_000298275.1 Orycteropus afer afer
TTGTGGGGCTGGCGCGGGATCGGGCAGTGTTTCATTCTGCTGTGCATGGGGTCACTATGAGTTGGAAACGACTCAACGGCACTTAACAACAACAACTCAGGATTATGGGGTTTGTTAGGGAAATAACAGCTTGCAATTTAGGATCAGGAAGAACTCAAGGTATAGTTCTTCAGTCAGAACAGCTTCTCCTCAGCTGTGCCCATAGGCATCACTCTCTCTGGCTCTTGGCCTTGCCTCTGCCCTGCTCAGGCAAGTGTTACAAAGTTCTTAAGCTCCACTACTAAGTGCCCAGAGGTATCCCACTCTCAAGCAAGCCTCAGGCCAAAGGCGCTCAGCTCTCTCCCTCCGTGGGTCAGAGAGCCTCCCTCTTCGAAGTGCCTCAAGACACACTACTCCACCAAGACTCCTGCTCAAAGGTGCTCAGGTTTCTCACACCACTCCATGGCTCTGCACACCCACTGTAGCCACCTTACTCCATAAGCCAGGAAACCCACCATGCCACTTAGCACTGGTCTCCTTGTCCTGCTGCTGTCATTTCTCTGTCAGGCATGCTGCCATTTCTCACTGTCTCATGCCTTTTCTGGTGTTACAGCTCTCCATCTTCTGGGTCTAGCAGGTTCTCAGCCCAAGACCCAGGTCCAAAGGACATGCTCCACTCCCAGCTTTTCTTTCTTGATGATAGTGAGGTCTTTCCTGTGCTCTGGGATTGGCTCTTTTTTAAGCCTGCATGATATCAAAGCTGACCAGTCCCCTCGTTATGGTTCCATGCACCTGATTTACTAGCAGCAAGTTATTCAGCTCTCTTGATGGGTCACAAGCACCTTATTTGCACACTTCTACCCAATCATTGTGTGAGAGTCACAAAGACTATGGCTAAAAGGGCTATATTCAGTAAGTCACTGCACCACAGATCATTTGGTTTACTGTCTCTTGAAATGGAAACTGAACCAATAATTTCAGAATCACTTAAAGCATTGACTTAAAAGGCACATTCCTGGCCTTATCCTTACACCTCCTGAATCAGTGTCTCTAGACATGGAGCTCAAGAACTTAAATTTTAATCAGCTCCTCAGAAGATTCTTAGGACATTAATGCTTTAGAGTCATTAATCTGTAGCAAAGGTTCTCACCCTCGCTCCCCTTAAAATCATGCAGGAACTTCACATGCTCATGCCAACTAGGACAGTGATTCTCAACTTGGCTGCACTTAGCATCACCCACAGAGCTTTACAAGGCCCCATGAGTAGGCTCGACCTTGTGTGCAGGCATCTGTGTTTTTTAAATTTCCATAGGTGATTCAGTAAGGAGCTCTGGTGGCCCAATCCATAAAGCACTTGACTGCTAACTAGAAGATTGGTGGTTCAAACCCACCAGCTGCTCAGTGGAAGATGGAGCAATCTACTTTTGTAAAGATTTGCCACCTCAGAATCCCAATGGGGATCACTTTGAGTTGGAATCGACTTGATGGCAGTGAGTTTGGCTTTTGTGACTTTAGGTGATTCAGTATGAAGCTACATTTGAGACACAACTGTTCTAGAGATTCTGATTTAATTTGTTTGGGGTGAGTCAAAGATATTAATAATTTTTAAATGTATCACAGATAATTTTAATGTGCAGCATGGGCTGAGAACTACTAAATATCCAGGTTTGGTGTCACTTTCAACTTTTCTGAATTTTCTCCAGTGGATGCACTGATATATTTCAGCCTACAGGTTTAGGCATATTCTCTTCTCCCACTCTAGACCCAAGGCAATCATGAACAAGCCTGATATGGACATCTAACCCCTACCATTCTGAGACTTTAATTAATTTATTATTCATTCAACAAATTTCTACCAGATATGACACATGAACATCTAATACTTATAAAGTATTCTGCAATGTATTGTGGACACAGTAACAAATAAGATGCTGTCCTGGATATTTCATGAAGCTCATAGAAATATCACACAAGTGTTACAAAGTTCTTAAGCTCCACTAATAAGTGCCCAGAGGCATCCCACTTGCTAGTAAGCCTCAGCCCAAAGGCGCTCAGCTCTCTCACCGATAATCATGTAAGGCAGCCAGGTGTTTTGAGTGCCCGAGGCAGGCTGGGTAAGTGAGCTGGGTGCACAAGGCAGGTGGGTGTTTCAAGTGCCTGGGGCAGCCAGGTAAGTGAAGCAGGTGTGCAGGGCAGGAGAGGGTTAGAGCAACTGGGGGAATGGGCAGTGGGAAATGAGCAGAGTGGTTTGGAACAAATAAGGGAGACAAACTTGTCTGTTGGTTTGTCGTACTGTGCTGGCTTGCATGTTGTTGAGAGGCTGGAGGCTATGCCACTGGTGTTTCAAATGCCAGCAAGGTCACCTATGGTGGACAGGTTTCAGAGGAGCTTCCAGACTAAGACAGACTTGGAAGAAGAAAGAGGCCATCTACTTCTCAAAGAATTAGGCAGTGAAAACCTTAGGAATAGCAGTGAAACATTTTGTGATATATTACTGGAAATATTTATGAATAGCCCTGAAACATTGTCCAATGCAGTGCCAGAAAATGAGCCCTTCAGGTTAGAAGGTACTCAAAGTGCAACTGAGGAAGAGCTGCTTCCTCAGTAGTTGTTGTTTTTGTTGTTGTTAGGTGCTGTTGAGTCATCTCTGACTCATAGCGACCCGTCCTTGGGTTTCTGAGGCAATATCTCCATGGAAGTAGATTGCATAATCTTCCTTCTGAGGCGTGGCGGGTGGGTTTCAACCACCAACTTTCTGGTTAGCAGTCAAGTGCTTTAGGCACTATGCCACCTCAGAGTAGAGCCAACCTTAATGATGTGGATAGAGTAAAGCTTTGGAACCTCCATGTGCTGATGTGGCACTTCTCAAGATGAGAAGAAACAGCTGCAAATATCCATTAATAATTGCAACCTGGAATGTACAAAGAATGAACCAAGGAAAATTGGAAGTTGTCAACAATGAAATGAAATGCATAAGCGTGGATATCCTAGGCATTAGTGAGCTGAAATGGACTAGTTTTGACCATTTTGAATCAGACAATCATGATCTACTATGCTGGAAATTACAAATTGAAGAGGGATGGCGTGGCATTCATCATCACAAAGAATGTATCAAGATCCATCAAGAATGTATCAAGATCCATCTTGAAATACAATGCTATCAGTGATAGGAAAATATCCATATGCTTATAAGAAAGATCAGTTAATACTACTACTATTCAAATTTACATACAAGCCACCAAAATCAAAGATGAGGAAATTGAAAATTTTTATAACTTCTGTAGTCTGAAATTGACCAAACATGCAAACAAAATATGTTACTTATCACTGGTGATTAGAGTGCAAAAGTTGGAAACAAAGAAGAATCACTAGTGGTTGGAAAATATGGCCTTAGTGATAGAAATGATGCTGGAGATCACATGATAGAATTTTACAAGAGCAATGACTTATTCATTACAAATAAGTTTTCTCAACAATACAAATGGTAGCTATACATGTGGACTTTGCCAGACAGAGTACATAGGAGTCAGATTGACTACCATTGGCAAGAGCGATGGAAAAGCTCAATATCTTCAGCCAAAACAAGGCCAGGAGCTGATTGTGGAACAGACCATCAACTTTTGTTTTGTTCTGTTGTACATAAGGTTGCTATGAGTCAGAGACAACTCAATGGCACCTAACAACAACAATGAATGTATGGGAGTGAAGGAGGGAGCTATACATATGCAAAAGAATTACTGTAGGAAGTAGTATTTTTACTACACATGAGTGAACACTGTGGAAACACAGATATGATAGTAACTAATCTGACTTGGAGAAAGTTGATGAAGACATGTCTGAGGAAATACTACTTTAGCTAACTCTTCCATACATGACCTAAAACACCTACCATCACATGATTTCTATCTACTTCATCTCTTACCACTCTCATCCTAGTTTCAGCTTTAGCCGTACTGAAATCCTTTCTCTTCTTTGAATGTCCCATGCTTTCTTGACAAGCCTTCAATCTGCATTTGTTTCCTTTGCCTGGTATAGTCTCCTTCTTACCCCTGCCTGGACCTCCTGTCTAGGACTCTGTTTAGCTGGTACATCCACAAAGTCAGGTCCTCCCTGACTTCATGAAAGACAATTAAGTGTCTTTGCTTTATATCTGTGTATCAGCCTGTAGATTTTTTTTTTTTTTTTTTAATAGCACACACCTTCTTAATTTCATTCCGTGACCCTTTAGGTTTGTAAGTTTCACGAAAACAAGAACAATGGTTGTCTTTTTTACCATTGTGTCTCTCATATCCAGCACAGTACCTGGCATGAATGAATGAATGATTCGCATTCCAGGAACAGGGAGCAATATGTGCAAAGCCATAGAGAGCTGGGATTCTGTTGCATGTCCTAGCAAAAGCAAATGTATGACTATGGCCATAGTATGAGATAATCAGGAGGAAGTGTCCAGAAATGAGTTAGAAGATCTAGATTGGTAAGGGCACATTATATAATCTTAAGTGATCTGAACTTTACCCTATAGGCAGTGAGAAGCCAAAGAAGGTTTTAAGTGAGAGAGTATATGATGAGATTTATCATTCAGGACAATCACTGTGGTAAACAGTGTAGAAGATAGACTGAAAAATAAAAGACTAATTTAAAGAACAGTTAGGAGATCAGAGGAGAGATGATGAAGGGCATTCTTCAACTAGTGAAGTGAGGAGCTTAATTCAAAAGACATTTCTGAGACTGAATCTATAGCACTTGCTGAATAACTAACTGTATGTGGTGATTGTTGTTGTTGTTGTTGTGTTTGCCATCGAGTTGGAAACAACTCATGGTGACCCCTCCTTGGGTTTCTGAGGGGCTATCACTACAGAAGTAGATTGCCATCCTTCCTTCCAAGGAGTGGCTGGTGGGTTTGAACCACCAGCCATCTGGTTAGCAGTCAAATTCCTTAGGCACTATGCCACCAGAACTCCCAACTGTATGTGGTAGTGAGTGTGAAAAATAAGATGTAGTCTAACTTCAGAGACAGGCTGAGTGGGGATACTATTAATGAAAACTATTACTGGAATATAGAAAGAGAGGAAGTACTTTCACAAAATAATAATAATAATGAGTTTAGTTTTAAACATATAGAGGGTTCTATGCACTTTTGGGAGCTCTGGTAGCGTAGTGTCTTAGGCACTTGACTGCTAACCAGAAGGCTGGCAGTTCAAACCCACCAGCCACTCCCCAGAAGGAAAGTTGGGCAATCTACTTCCTTAGTGATATTGCCTCGGAAACCCAAGGAGGGGTCTCTATGAGTCAGGTCTGACTAGATATCACATAACAACAACAACAGGCACCTTTGGACACCTAGGTAAAGGACTATGAAGTTTAAAACTCATAAAATTCCCAGTTTTGTACTTTATTGATTTTTGGATGTGATTGGTATTGTCCATTTGACTTTTGTGACTTCCAATTTTTGTATAAAAATGCAGACTTTGGAAACTGGTGATGTCATGTTGATTTCAAGTATGCTACTTTGGGCCATACTGGGCAATCAAAAGAACTACTTCAAAAGAGAATCTCTATTAAACTCACTTTCTCGTTATTTGAAGAGATATTTACACCAACTTCCATCCTCACTTGAATTCTGAGGTGGTAGAAATTTTATTCCTGGTACCTAGAGATGATATTCCTTTCTCTTTATGTTGTGAGCTGCATGTGGTCAGAGAGGAGGTGTGCCTTATTCATATTAAGCTTAATGTCAGGTATAGCCAAAACTCAAATTATTAATGGATGGATGAGTAAATAAATAAATTTATGGCATAGATATGGGAAACGTTCTGGAGCTAATCATCTAGGAATGAAAACCCTCCTATCCTACTACATAAATGTCAAAGTGAATTTTCAGTGAGATTGACTGCAGCAACACAAGTAGAAGAGTTTGCCATAGGATTTTTTTAATGGCCCTTCTTTGTATCATTTTCTTTGGACAGTCTGTTAGGAACCACACAAGGAATTTTAAGCTTGTGACTATACAAGATTCCATGTTTACTGATACATTAGCTTTTGATATTGTAGAATGAAACAAAAGTATTTATATTAATATTGAAAACTCTTTCTTTTACTTGGTCCTATGTTTAAGAAGCTGGAAAATAAGTACATGTTTGAATTTTTATTTGAGGAAGGAAACTTTGTGGACCACATGATGAGTCTGGAGGAGAAAATATTATTCCAGTTGTCTGAAAAGAGGTGATGAGCACTTGGACTAAAGAATGGCTATAAAATGGGGTAGTCTATTCATTAATCAGGGAACCCTGGTAGTGTAGTGGTTAAGTGCTTGGCTGTTAACTGAAAGACTGGCAATTCAAACTCACTAGCCACTCCATGGGAGAAAAATGTGGTGGTCTACTTTTGTAAAGATTTACAGCCATGGATAGCTTGTGTGGCAGTTCTACTCTGTCTTATAGGATTGCTATGAGTTGTGGGTTTTTTTTTGGGGGGGTGTCATTCATTAATTTATTGATCAAATATTTATTTACTGTCATACACTAGACTTTGAGAGATTGCAAACAAAAAAACAAACTCACTGCCATCAACCGTCAATTCCGACTCATAGCAACCCTGCTGTAAATCTTTACAGAAAAAGATTGACCCATATTTCTTCCATGGAGTGGCTGGTGGGTTTAAACCACTAACCTTCTGGTTAGCAGTCAAATGCCTTAAGTACTGAGCCACCAGAACTCCTTTGAGAGAATCCAGTGGTGACCAAAACCAGACAGGTTCCTACCATCAAGGAGCTTACAAACTAGTGGAAATTATGCACATTTATCAAACTATCTTACAAAATGTGAAATTGCTGCTGTGATAAATATGACATGGGAATTGAAAGGTCAAAATAATAATAAAAAAAAATCTTAGAAGTAATATTGACAGGACTTATTTGTTTGTTGGGGTACCACAATAAGTAGAAGACATTTTAAAGAATAGTCAAACTAATTTATTAAATACTATAAAAGAAGGTGTATTAAGTGAAAAATTTTGTGGAACATAAACATTTCTCGTGGCATTATGCAAAGGACCTGTTACCAAGAAATGAGATTGATAAGCTATGAATTATAAATTTTGATTTTGTAATAGATTCCTCTTGCCTTTCATAGTCACTATTCATTTGGAATAATACTACTTTACTAATAGATACAATTTACTCTAGGTCTCTCTTTCCTTTTTTCTCCCCCATTCAGATGTTGCGAGAGCAATTGAACTACTGGAGAAACTACAGGAATCTGGAGAAGTACCAGTGCACAAGTTACAATCCCTCAAAAAAGTGCTGCAGAGTGAGTTTTGTACTGCTATTCGAGAGGTATGACACTAAGATTTTAATAATGATGTTCAGCCATATGTCTTCTGAATGGAAAACATGTTTCTTTCCATACAAACTGTTGACATAGTTAAGATGAGAGCTACATCTTAACTTTCTGTTTTTAGCTCCTTAGATGGATGATAAAATATGTTTTAATCTGCTAAATTCTTAAATTAGATCAAGTCAGGATTTATGATAGCAGTGAAGTGATTGTCTCAGCAAGTAACTGTTGCATGGAATCTAAATTAATGGGTGGTTAAGTGTAGCCACCTGGAAATTCAGGTAAAAATAGTGACAATTAAAGGAGGCTGAGGATTTCTTAGAATAACTCTCAACTAAATCACAGGTAAATTGGAAAGAGAACTGTACTGACAAAATACATAGTTACCCAAATATTTTTGTCTAGTGTAATAATGGAAAGTCTACAAAAGGGTTGATTGTTGTTGTTAGGTGCCATCAAATCATCTCCAACTCATAGTGACCCTATGTGCAGCAGAACGAAACACTCCTGGTCTTGTGCCAGCTTTACAATCCTTGCCACACCTGAGCCCATCGTTGCAGCCACTACGTCTATCCATCTTGTTGAGTGCCTTCCCCTCTTCTGTTGACCCTCCACTTTACTAAGCATGATATCCTATTGCAGGGATGGTTCCTTCTAATAACATGACCAAAGTAAGTGAGACAAAGTCTGGCCATTCTTGCTGCCAAGGAACATTCCGGCTGCAATTCTTCCAGGACAGATTTGTTAGTCTTTTTAACAGACCATGGTACTCTTAGCTTTCTTCTCCAACACTACAACTCAAAAACATCAACTCTTCTTTGGTCATCCTTATTCATTCTCCAGCTCTCACATGCATAAGAGGCTACTGAAAATACCATGGATTGGGTTAGGCACATCTTAGTCTCCAAGGCAACATCTTTGCTCTTCAGTACTTGAAAGAAGTCTGTTGCAGCAGATTTGCCCAATGCAATGTCTTCTGATGTCTTGACTACTGCTTCCATTGGTGTTGGTTGTAGAACCAAGTAGTATGAAGTCTTTGACAACTTCAATCTTTTCTCCATCCACCATGAAGCTGCTTTTTGGACCAGTTGTTAGGATTTTTGTTTTCTTTATATTGAAGTGTAATCCATACTGCAGACTGTGGTCTTTAATCTTCATTAGTAAGAATTTCAAGTCATCCTCACTTTCGGCAAGCAAAGTTGTGTCATCTTTGTATTGCTGGTTGTTAATGAGTCTTCCTCCAATCCTAATACCACATTCTTCAGATAATCCAGCCTCTTGGATTATTTGCTCAGCATACGAGTTGAATAAGTATGGTGAAAGGATACAGCCTTAACACACTCCCTTCTTGATTTTGAGCCATGCAGTATCCTCTTGTTCTGTTCGAACAACAGCGTCCTTGGTCTATGTACAGGTTCCTCATGAGTATAATCAAGTGTTCTGGAATTCCCATTCTTCCAAATGCTATCCATAATTTGTTATTATCCACACAATTGAATGCTCTTGCCTAGTCAAGAAAACATAAGCAAGCATCTTTCTGGTATTCTTTGCTTTCAGCTAAGATCCATTTGACATCAGCAATGATATCCCTTGTTTCATGTCCTCTTCTGAATCCAGCTTGCATTTGTGGGAGCTCTCTGTCAATATACTGTGCAACCATTTTTGAATTATGTTCACTAAGACTTTACTTGAATGTATTATTAATTATAATGTTGGATAATTTCCACAATCTGTGGGATCACCTTTCTTTGGAGAGTATACATATATGGATCTCTTCCAGTCAGTTGGCCAGGTAGCTGTCTTCCAAATCTCTTGGCATAACAAAATGAGTGCCTCCAGTGGGGCACCTGTTTGTTGAAACATCTCCATGAGTATTCTGTCAATTCCTGGAGCCTTGTTCTTTTCCAGTTCCTTCAGTGCAGCTTCGACTTCTTCCTTTAATCCCATTGGTTCTTGATCATATGCCACCTCTTGAAAAGGATGAATATCGACCAGTTCCTTTTGGTACAGTGATTCTGTGTATTCCTTCCATCTTCTTTTGATGTTTCCTTCATCAGTCAGTATTTTGCCCATAGAATCTTTCAATATTGCAACTGAAGGTTTAAATTTTTTCCTTAGTTCTTCCAGCTTGAGAAATGCTGAGTGTGTTCTTCATTTTTGGTTTTCTAACTCCAGGTCTTTGCACATTTCATTATAGTAATTGGCTTTATATGGTCAAGCTGCTCTTTGAAATCTTCAGTTCAGCTCTTTTATCTTGTCATTTCTTCCATTTGCTTTAGCTCCTCTTCATTCAATGGCAATATTCAGAGTCTCTTCTGACATCCATTTTGGTCTTTTCTTCCTTTCTCATCTTTTTAATGACCTCTTGCTTTTTTCATGGATGACATTCTTGATGTCATCCCACAATTCCTCTGGTTTTCGGTCATTGGTGTTCAATGCATCAAATCTATTCTTTAAATGGTCTCTAAATTCAGGAGGGATATTATCAAGGTCAAAATTTGGCTCTTGTTGACTTGTTTTAATTGTCTTCAACTTTGGCTTGAATGTGCATATAAGCAAGCAAGTTGATGGTCTGTTCCATAATCAGCTACTGACCTTGTTTCGGGTGAAGATATTGAACTTCTCCATTACCTCTTGCCACAGATGGAGTCAATCTGATTCCTGTGTATTCCATCTGGTGAAGTACATGTGTATAATAATCACTTATGTTGTTGATAAAAGTTATTTGCAATGAATAAGTCGTTGGTCTTGCAAAATTCTATCATGCGATCTCCAGCATTATTTCTATCAGTAAGGCCATATTTTCCAACTACCAGTAACTCTTCTTTGTTTCCAACTTTTGCATTCCAGTCACCAGTGACAATCAACATCTTGATTGCATGTTCTGTCAATTTCAGACTTCAGAAGTTGGTAAAAATCTTCAATTTCCTCATCTTTGGCTTTAGCAGTTGGTGTGCAAATTGAATAATAGTTGTATCAACTGGTCTTCCTTGTTATGTTATGTTGTGTTGTGTTGTGTTGTGTTATGTGCCGTTGAGTCGGACCTGACTCATAGTGACCCTTCCTTGAGTTTCCAGGGCAGTATCACTACAGAAGTAGATTGCCTAACCTTCCTTCCGAGGAGTGGCTGTTGGGTTTGAACCACCAGCCTTCTGGTTAGCAGTCAAGTGCCTTAGGCACTACGCTACCAGAGTATTATCTTATCACTGACAGCATTGTACTTTAGTACAGATCTTGAAACACTCTTTCTGAGGATGAATGCCACACCATTCCTCTTCAATTTGTTATTCCCAGCATAGTAGATCATGTGGAAATGGCCCAAATCAGTCTGTTTCAGCTCACTAATGCCTAGGATATCAATCTTTATGTGTTCCATTTCATTTTTGATAACTTCAAATTTTCCTAGATTCATACTTCATACGTTCCATACTCCCATTATTAATGGAAGTTTGCATCTGTTTCTACTCATTTGGAGTCATGCCACATCAGCCAATGGAGGTCCTGAAAGCTTTACTCTATCCATATTGGTAAGATTGTCTCTACTCTGAGGAGTCAGCTCTTCCCCAGACAAATTTTGAGTGCCTTCTGACCTGATGGGCTCATCTTCCAGCACTGCATCGGACAATGTTTCAGGGCTATTAATAAGGTGTCCCAGTAACATATCAGACAGGAGTTCATTGCTATTCATAAGTTTTTACTGGCCAATTGTTTGAGAAGTGGATGGCCTCTCCCTTCATCTGAGTCTGTCTTAGCCTGGAAGCTCCACGGAAACCTGTCCACCATGGGTAAGCCTGCTAGCATTTTGCAACACAGTAGCGTAGCCTCCAGCCTCACAGCAACATGTAAGCCATCACAGGTAAGACAAACTGACAGGCAAATTTGTCTTCCTTAGTTGTTTCTAACCCCTCTGCACCTGCCTACCTCAGGCAATTGCCTTAAAATAGAGCCACCCCCAAGTGGAAAGCAGCCTCCAAGCCCTAGGCCCACCTACCTCAGGCCCTCGCCTTAATATAGAGCTGCCCCCAAGCAAAAAGCAGCCCCCAGCCCCAGGCAGGGGTTGATAGTACCCCTAAAAACAATGTTAGTGAATGTTTCCCTGGCTAACGGTTTAAAGAATCCTAAATTGAAACAAACGTATTGAAATGACTGTTTTACATTGGCTTATGGTGGAATTAATAGACTCCACAACAATGGGTTTAGTTTTGGGGCTTATGCTGGAATATACTAATCAACTAATGAATTTAATTAGTAACAAGAGAGTTCACTTGAAATATATATTCTATATTATTTTATTCAGTAAACTTGCTTCCCTGTCCCCATCAGGAACTGAGTAATATTTCATTATAGAGTCCATAAATCTGGCCTCTTTGCCTTGCTAGTGATCTCCAAAGATGATTTCTCCACTGTCATCCTCTCTAAAACTGGTTCAACCAAGTGACTGCTTGAAAGTATGTTGTTGCAGAGGACATATACCACCCAAGGAAAGCTTAATTCAACCTTGCTTTCTCTTTGCTCTACCTGTACTCTACTTGTAGAGTGTGTGTCTGAAGTGGAATAATGAAGTGGGCTCCCCAGAGGCAGAGACTGGCTAGGGCCTCACAGGCCCTGGTAAAAACTTTGGATTTAATTCTAAGCCATTGTGAGGAGGATAAAAGTGTGGTACAAGAGTAGAAATAAGATACCAGTGGAAAAGTATTGAATAGACCAAGTGAGAGATGGTGGTAGTTTGGACAAAAGTTGTAGCAGTGTAGGTAGTGGGAAATGGTCAAATTCAGTCTCTTTTGGGAGTGAAGTTGTTAAGGATTGAATTGGGTCCCCCCAAAATATATGTTGTAAATCCTAGTCTCTATGCCTGTGGTGATAACCCCATTTGGGAATGACCTGTCTTTGTTAATGAGGTGGAATTAGTGTAGGGTGTGTCAAGTCAATCTCTTTTGAGATATAAAAGAGATTAAACAAACAAACCAGCAAGTAGAGATGGAGAAATAAAGACACCATGCAACATGCAGATTGTCCAGAAACAGAAGTTCAGAAGAGACAAGAGCCTTCCACTAGAGCCAACTGACAAAGGCTACCCTTAAAGCTAGCACCCTGAATTCAGATTTCTAGCCTCCTAAACTGTGAGAAAATAAATTTATGTTTTTCAAAGCCACCCACTTGTGGTATTTCTGTCATAGCAGCACTAGATAGCTAAGAAGTCAATGACAATTACTGATGTATTGGATAAATAAAATTTGAGAGAAAGAAAAGAATCAAGTATTCCTAGATTTGGACTGGATAAATTATAATATAATGAGATGGAAATATTTGAGGATGAATCAAGTATGGCAAAGACTATAAAGAGCTCTCTTTATGGCATAGTAATTTAGTGATGCTTTTTAGATGTCCAAGTAGAGAGATATAAAACCAAAAAAAACAAACTCACTGCCATGAAGTCTAACCTGACTCATAGCGACCCCTCCTTGGGTTTCCAAAGTGGTATAACTATGGAAGTAGATTTCCCAACCTTCCTTCCAAGGAGAGATATAGAAGGCAAAAAAAAAAAAAAAACCTCACTACCGTGAAGTCTACTTGACTCATAGCAACCCCTCCTTCCTTCTGAGGAGTGGCATAGAAAGGATAAAGTGAACAATAATAATCATGAGGAAAGTGCTGCTCAGAAAAATCAATGATACTGGACCAAAAGGGCAGCATTTGCCCAAAAACAAAGTTCAGAAGATAGGAAGGGGCAGAAAAGAAGGAAATAGAAACAGGGAACCCAGGGAGAAAGTGGTGAAAATGTTCTGTTGAGGAGATTGCAACTAATATCACAAAACAAAATGTGTATAAATTACTGTATGAGAAGCTAATTTACTCTGTATACTTTCAACCAAACCACAATAAAATGTTCAAAAAAAAAAAAGAGAGATCATAGTTATTCTTGTGAAAAATGTAGCCATTTTAGTGACAAGCTAAAATGCTATTACACATTAATAGAAATTCAATTATCCAACAATCGTAGAAATTTTTGCAATAAGAGATTCCGCATTTAAAAAAAAGATATGATAAACTGAACTGTTTCTAGAAAAAGGCAACCAGGATAATCATCTGATGAGATGTTAAAGACTCAGTGACACTTAACCACATAAAGAGAAAAATCATGTGGAACATGACTTTTGTCATCCATATTTGGCAGGATCAAAGCATGGTAATCATGCTTGCTCAGTGGATGATGAATAGATGAAATCACACTTGCTCAAACTACAGGTGACTAGCAAGACCCAGCAATGAACACATTTGAAATATAGGAAATTACCTATAACAGCAGCAGAGGCTAGGCAGTCATATATCAGATCATTTTAGAACAAGGATTTTTAACATAAGTTCATATATAGGCCTCATGTTGTAGATGAAATAAGAGCAATAAATAAATAAATAAATAAAATTACATCAAAACCAAAAAAACCAAATTCACTGTCATCGAGTCAGATCTGACTCATGGAGACCCCTCTTTGGGTTTCTGAGGCAGTATCACTATGGAGGTAGATTGCCCAACCTTCCTTCCAAGGAGTGGCTGGTGGGCTTGAATTGCCAGCCTTCTGGTTAGCAGTCAAGTGCCTTAAGC
>NW_006921962.1:1598871-1608379 GCF_000298275.1 Orycteropus afer afer
TTTGTTAAATTCTTTTTGTGCAAGAAATTTATGGCAAAATATATTTTTAATGCTTTGCTTTAAACATGAATAGAGGTCATGGATTCCTTGTGTAAAATTATCATCCTTATATAATGACATTTAGAATAGCATAGAATTCATCTGAATTACAGAAATGCATTTGACATTAGGTTTATGCTTATCTCTTTCTGTTCACATTAAACTTAGCTGAAGTTGGCAAATGTCAAAAAAAAAAAAGTTTGATGCTCTTAAATTCCCTTTGATTTTATTTGCATTGCTTAATGTAAGAGACAGAAAAGCCAGAATGTTTCTTGTGTGGTAAATTTCCCACCAAGGAAAGTATGCAGTCAAGACAGCTTATTTCTGAGCATCCTGAAAATATATCATACAATATAGACTGTTTTTATTCAATCTTAAAAGGATAAAAATTTACCAGAACTTATATTTGCCCTGACATGAACGTCTTAACACATTTCCAAGCAAAAGGAAAAAAAATGATTGCGGAAAACGTGAAGTTGAGTACTCCAGACATGCTTGGACTAGTGGGTTGCTCAGGATAAGAAAAAATTACTCAATCAGTGCTTCTGTTCACTTGATATAACCTATTTCTGAACTATGACATTTTGCTAATATTTTGAAGCCAGTTATGGTGAAAATAATAGCTATGCCTTTCCCCTTTGGCATGCAACTGGATGAAAAGTACTATTTACTGTTTCAGCAAAAGTCTGGCTTTTATCTGTCATGTTAATGATGATCTCGTGTGTCTGTTCGTGTGTGCACACATGTGTGCATACACACGCAGGTACACACGATGCCCTCATTTATACGTTAAAGGCTATCAAGTTTTTTTTAATAGTGAAGAGTTTCTTTGTCAAGCAAAATTCCCAGTGGAAGGGAAACTTTGATACTGTGTGTAACTGTGGAGCACATATGTTTTGAAGTCCAATATTGCTTGATTACTCTGGTGAAGATAGAAGTTCCATTTGTCATAGACACTAATTGCTTTCAACATTAGCATGCATTAGTGTCAAAGACCCTGCCAATTATCCTAGAAGATGCCTTGTCTGTTGCTGTAACAGTAGTCAAATAATTTCACTCAAATAATTTCACAGCCATAACCTTCAAACTATATTTTCAAAAGTTTTTATTCAGAAATATTGAAAATTGGCTTTCCAGAGGATAAGCGTTTATGTAGTTAGTTGAACTTAGGTCAGACATTTATATATTTTTTTCTTTTTTGTTGTTTTTTTAAGTAAAGTGGAGCTTAGTCTTAAGACAATGACAATAAAAGTTCATTCGTAGCTAACTTCATTGTCAAAGTTCAAACCAAAAAACCAAACTCACCACCGTCGAGTTGAACCTGACTCATAGCGACCCCTCTTTGGGTTTCTGAGGGGGTATCACTATGGAAGTAGATTGCCCAACCTTCCTTCTGAAGAGTGGCTGGTGGGTTTGAACCACCAGCCTTCTGGTTTGCATTGAAATGCCTTAGGCACGATGCTACCAGAGGTCATAAAAATGAGGCCAGTCTCAATTCCAATCTCTGTGGTCCATCTAGTGTGGTTGCTACTAGAAACATCTGCCATTTTGAAGGAAGACATAGAGCTGTAAGCTTGTAACCTTTCCAGTGCTGAAAGAAAGATTTCCTAGAGGGATGGTAAATTGAAAATAAGAATACCTTGTCAGCTTATCCATGGGGAAGATCTGCAAATACTTGGAAAGACTTGCAAAGCTCTGAAAGGTTACTTCTGCTGAGATGATTTAAAATTGAAAGAAGGATTCAAATGCCTTTTCTTGCTGACAGAGACTGTATTGTTGTTGCTGACCTTTCCAAAAATAACTTTATTTGACTTAAGGTCAAAGAATTGGTAGCATCTGAATTCAAGTGGAAGTCTCCTGGAGAAAGCTCCAATGCCTCTATACAAGTCTACTCTACTGTTACAGGCAACTTAATTCCCTGTGTTGTTGAAAACAGATGTGAGCTGCAACTTTGAGCGCTTGCTGTTACTAAAACAGACTCAAAATTGATTGAATACTAAAAATGACATATTTCCATGTAAAAGATCACTCCACATTTTAATTCTCACTCAAGCCAAATGAAAGCATTTCCCTGCTGAAATATATTTTAAGCAGAAACAAAGTTTTCTTTTTTTCATAGCCTGGTTAGAATTTAATTTTTTTCCCAAGAACCAGCCCTTAATTTACATGAAAAATAAGACTCACTTAATTCTTTATAATATGTGAAATAACTCAAATGCAATCAGACTCAATGTAAGGGCATGAAAATTTATACACATGCATATTGTTTTTTATAGGATAACTCCATGACTTAATCAGTTTATCAAAGGGGTCCAACATTTTTCCCCATCCCCCACTCCCTCCAAAAAGGTAAATATCAATGATCTAATAGGGATTCTGGTATCAATTGAGAACTACTATTTGACTAGTCTCTAAGATGCTTCAATTGTATGAATCTATGGTTACTGAGCAAATAATCTGTTTTCCTTCATATAGATTACATAGCTAAACCGAAAATTGAACTCACTGCCGTGGAGTTGATTCCGACTCATAGTGACCTCTCCTTGGGTTTCCGGGGTGGTATCTCTAGGGAAATAGATTGTGCAGTCTTCCTTCCAAGGAGTGGCTGGTGGGTTTGAACCACCAGCCTTCTGGTTAGCAGTCAAATGCCTTAGGCACTAGGCCACCAGAGCTCCTACATAGGATTATGTAAATCTGGTCAGATATGGATGGTAAATATTTGTCCCTATGTGAAGCTATGTGAATAGGGTAGGGAAGATAGATACTATGAAGATTTTTATGTTGATAAAAATATTTTATAGAGACTAATATTTATAATTTTCTCAGGGGAAATTATAAAACATGATAGCAACTCTCTCTGGAAACATAACTTTTATAGTTATGGTTCTATTTCAGCAGTTTTCCATGAGTAAAGACAGATTTTTAACAAATGTTCAAAGTGTGTTTGTAACATCAACATGTCACTTTCTGTAGCAAGAACAGAGTCTGTGTGACAGGAACCATCATAGACTATAATTGCACTAATGGGTCATTGATCATAAAGATATATAAACAGACCTTCACAGTCTGTAATGACTCTAAAGACTGTTAGGATCAATGTTGGGTAAATACACAGCCCAAGTCTTTCTATTTGCTATTATAAATGATAAAATGAACAGTACATATTTTCAGAAGCTTCTAATTACATGTAGTTACACAGTAATTCAAAATAGAGTCTTCAGAGAAGTTGTATTTTTTTATCACTCAGATAAAGTGAACATTCTGTCTTCTGTTGAGATCATAGGACTGCAAATCAGAACCTCTATTTTTAGTACAATGGATGACAACTTTCTTTTCCCTCTGAATAAGTCATTTAACCTTTTCTTGCCTCAGTATAGCCAACATACATGGAGATACTTCTTTGGATTAGCCATTTAAAATGTTAGCCATCTAAAATGTAATGTTAAGTTACAAATTGGCATTTTAAAACCATCTTATTGTTCTCCCAGAGGGTAGTTTACATTTAGAAAAAAACCAAAAGAAATCCGTATCATTTATAATTCAAACATATATAAGGCAATTTTTTCCCTCCTTCCTTCCACCCTTCCTTTCTATCTTGCTGTCATAGGGAAATATACAAGATTTAGAGCTAAAAACTGATCATAACATCTTGTGCTCATCACTTTCTTGCTTTAATATTTATGTAATTTGATTACATGTATGTTTTCGTAAAACATATATATATATTATTTTTTAATTATTATTTGGGTCTTAAAGATATTTTAAATTTTTATTTGTTTTAAATTCTATAAAAATGTATGCTGATATAATCTTTGGGGCTGTAGTTTTTCACTTACTGCTAAAATTCAACTATTGTAGCTTGTGTGTTACTGTAGTTTGGTTGCTTGCTGTGTGATATTACATTGTGTGAATATATCACAGTTTATTCATTCACTCTTTCATTGAATGGAACTTGAATGGGACTCTGAGCTCAGATAAAGTCCAGACAGAACACTCCAATAACACTCAGAATAAGAGTGTTTGCTCTTACATTAAAGATGGTTTCCAACCTTGAAAAATGATCTGTAATTAGAACCAAAAATTTATTACCTTGAGAATTGACTTCCAATTAGAAACAAATATTTAGGTTTCTATGTATTTATGTAAATACGTACATTGGTATGAATACATAAATATGTAACATGGATTTTCATGTGGTAAATGCATAAATATTGTATTTGACATTAAAAATTGATAATGTGTATAGAGTTTTAAGGAGCCCTGGTAGCATAGTGGCTAAAGCACTTGACTGCTAACCAGAAGGCTGGCGGTTCAAACCCACCAGCCACTCCTTGGAAGGAAGGTTGGGCAATCCTACTTCTGTAGTGATACTGCCTCGGAAACCCAAGAAGGGGTCGCTATGAGTCGGGGCCGACTCGACGGCACATAACAACAACAACAACATAGAGTTTTAAGGACCTTTAGAAAGTACATATTCCTAGGGTTCTTAGCCTTTAAGGAGTAGTGAATCTGGTAAAAATTATGGATCCTTTTCCCAGGAAAATGTAGATGTGCAAACATTTTTTAAAACAAGTTCAAGGGGTGGATAAATTGCCTGAAACGGATCCAGTGGCACCTTAATTTATTATAACCTTTTAATTTTTCAGAAGAGAAAATAAGATCCAGGAAGTTCGAGTGGTTTTTCAAATTAGTTAGTGCTTCAGTTAGCTCCAGGACCAAGGTCTTCTGAGTCCCCACCCAGTTCCAGTTCCACTTGCTATAGACCAAAAAAATACAAACTCACTGCCCTCGAGTTGGATCCAACTCATAATGACCCCTCCTTGGGTTTCCGAAGCGGTATCACAAAGTAGATTGCCCAACCTTCCTTCCGAGGAGGCACTACACCACCAGAGCTCCCTCCACTTGATATGGGGAGTGGCAGCAACAAAATATTCTGAAATGTGGAAATCATGAAACATTACCTCAGTATTTGTCTGTAATGAACTATTGGGAAATTGCATGATGGTTATTATATGCAAAATTCCCATTGATTTTTTTGTATCAACAGCATTGATTTGTTAATACCTGCCTTTTAGTTCTTTCTTTGACCCAGTTAACATAATACAAAGTATTTTGTTTTTATAATATATCCTCATATTATATTCATCCAAATTTCCAAAGGACAATGTAAAAAATTACTAACCATTGTATAGTTGGCACTATGGCACTAAAACTACTAAGACACTTCCAGAAATTTTCTGGAATAATTTAATGTTTTTAAGGCCAAACTTTAGCAAATGTGTTTCATCATCTACCACAAATATTCATGTCTATTCAAATATGTCCATACTGCTTTATTATTATTATTATTATTATTATTATTATTATTATTTAGTAAGTTAGCACAAAAGCTAGCGAAACCATTTTCAACCAATAGCCACAAACAGGGAGGATGCCAGATAGCCAAGATAAAGAGATTATAAATCTGTTACAGATAATCTTATCTTCCAAAACTACTTTTACCTTTCCATGTCTACTGGTTGACTATATAATAAGAGGACCCCAAATCCCTGACACTTTGAAACTATTTGAACAGCATTTTCTCCATGGTGATATTTCCCTAGGGTCAGCAGAAGTATATCCCAGACTTATCCTGTGGCTGAAAATCCCACCAAAATATTTGATGTTCATTCCCCATTTGCTAACACTTGGAGGTCTAGTCACAACACCCAGTCCTACCACTTGATAGGCAAGGTATAGTAGCCATTTTGAAAAGCAGTTTTCTAAGCTAAATGGAGACTAAGCAAAGATGTGCAAGACTTCTCTGTCAGTTTGTCATACTATGGTGGATTTCTTGTTGCTGTGACACTCAAAGCTATGCCACCAGTATTTCAAATACCAGTAGGTGCATGCATGGTGGACAAATTTCAGTAGAGTTTCCAGACTAAGATATATCCTTAAGAATGGCTTAGAAATCTACTTCTGAAAATAATTGTCCAGTGAAACACTTATGACCAGCAGAACATTATCTGGCATAGTGCTGAAATAGGAGCCTGCTAGGTTAGAAGGCACTCAAAATATGTCTAGGGATGAGCTGAGTCCTCAAAATAGAGTAGAATTTAATGATGTGGCTAGAGTAAAGCTTTTGCGGCCTTCATTTGCTGATGTGATATGGTTCTAAATGAGAAGAAAAAGCTGCAAACATCCATCAATAATCAGAACATGGAATGTACAAAATATGAATCTAGGAAAATTGGAAGTTGTGATAAATGAAATACAATGCATAATGATTGATATTCTAGGCATTAATGAGCTGAAATGGACTAGTATCAGCCATTTTAAATCAATCATATGGTCATCTAGGCCAGGAATGACATATTGAAAAGGAATGGCATTTCATTCATTGTCGAAAAGAACATTTCTATGCTGAAAGTACTTTGCTGTCAGTGATAAGATAATTTCCATACACCTATAAGGAAGAACTGATAATACAACAATTATTCAAATTTATTCAACAGCCTAAGGCCAAAGATGAAGAAATTGAAAATTTCTATCAACTCTGCAGCCTGAAAATGATCAAACATGAAGTCAAGATGCATGGATAATTACTGGTGATTGGAATGTAAAAGTTGAAAAGAAAGAGGAATGAGTAGTTGGAAAATAAAGCCTTGTTAATAGAAACAATGCCAGAGATTGCATGATAGAAATTTGGAAAACCAATGGTTTATTCATTCCAAATACCCTCTTCAACAAAGTAAATGATGATTATACACACGCACCTTTCCAGATGCAATACACTGGAATCAAATCATTTACATCAGTGGAAAGACATGATGGAGAAGCTCAATATCATCAGGCAGAACAAGGCCAGCAGCAATCTGTGGAAGGGACCATCAGTTGCCTATACGCAAATACAACTTGAAGCTGACAAAAATTGAAACAAGTCTACAAGAGCCAAAACACAAACTTGAGTATATCCCACCTGAATTTAGAGATCAACTCAAGAATGAATTTCACACATTGCACATTAATGACCAAAGACTAGACTAGCTGTGGGATGACATTGAAGACATTATACATGAAGAAAGCCAAAGGTCATTAAAAAGATAGAAAAGGAAGAGAAGACCAAAATAGATGTCAGAAGAGACCATGAAACTTGGTCTTGAACAGAAAGCACCTAAAGCGGACAGAAGAGATGATATAAAAGAGCTTTCTAGGGGTGGCTTGAAAAGATAAAGTATTATAATGAAATGTGCAAAGACCTACAGTTAGAAAACCAAAATGGAAGGGCACATTCAGTATTTCTCACACTGAAAAAACTGAAGAAAACACCCAAGCCTTGAGTTGCAATACTGATGGAATACAAGTTGAAATGTTTCAACAAACAAATGCAGTGCACTGGTGGTGATCACTCTTCTATGCCAAGATATTTGAAAGAGAGCTACCTACACAATTGACTGGAAAGGATCCAAATTTGTGCCCATTCCAAAGAATGGTGATACGACAGAATTCAGAAATTGCTAAACAATATCATTAATATCACATACAAGTAAAATTTTACTTAAGGTAATTCAAAAATTGTTGCAGCAGTGCACTGATAGGGAACTACCAGAAATTCAACCAGATTCAGAAGAGGATGTAGAACGAGGGATAACACTGCTCATATCAGATGGATTTTGGCTGAAAGTGGAGAATATTAGAAAGATGTTTACCTGTATTTTATTGATTATGCAAAGGTATTCAACTGTGTGTATCATAACATTGCAAAGAATGGGAACTCCAGAAAAATTGATTGTGCTCTTGAGGAACTTGTACATAGATCAAGAGGCAATGATTTGAACAGAACAAGGGGATATTGTGTAGTTTAAAATCAGGAAAGATATGCATCAGGGTTGTATCATTTCATTATACTTAATTCAGTTTGTTTGCTGAACAAATAATCTGAGAAACTGGATTAGATGAAGAAGAATGCAGCATCAAGATTGGATTCATTGACAACCTCTGATATGCAGATGCCACAACCTTGTTTGCTGAAAGTGAAGAAGACTCAGAGTACTTACTTATGAAGATCCAAGACTATAGCCTTCAGTATGGATTACACCTCAGCATAAAGTAAGCAAAAATCCTCACAACTGGACCAGTAAACAACAACATGATAAAATGGAGAAAAGATTGAAGATGTCAAGGATTTCATTTTACTTGTATCCATATCTAACATCTATGAAAGCAGCAGAAATCATACGTTTTGCATTGGGCAAATCTGCTGCAAAAGATCTCTTTAAAGGGTTAAGCAAATATATCATTTTGAAGACTAATGTGTGCCAGACCCAAAACCTGGTATTTTCAATTGCCTTATATGAATATGAAAGATAGATAATGAGTAAGGAATACTGAGAAAGAATTCATGCTTTTGAATTATTGTGTTGGTGAAAACTATTGAACATACTATGGACTGCCAGAAGAACAAACAAATCTGTCTTGGAGAAAGTACACCCAGAATACTTCTCAGAAGTGAGGATGACAAGACTTCATCTCACATACCTTGGACATGTCATCAGGAGGGACCAGTCCCTGGAAAAGGACATCATGCTTGGTAACATAGAGGGTCAGTGAAAAAGAGAAAGACCCTCAAAGAGATGGATTTTCATAGTGACTGCAACAATGAGCTCCAACATAGTAAGGACTGTGCAGATTGTGAAAGACAGGGCAGTGTTTTGTTCTGCTGTACACAGGGTCACTATGAGTCAGAAGCAACTCAGGACATATAACAACAACATGCAAAGAAATAAGTAATTAATAAAAATCAGACAAATATACAATAATAATTACTGTGTAACAACAAACCAATTGCCCTAAATTTGGCCAGTTGATGAATTAAGGGCCAGCAGAGACATATTTTTGCCTTTTCAGAATTGGTTCTGGGAAGATGAGCCAGTGTCCAGCTACCCATCTGTGGCAGAGAAATCATGGCAGGCTAGATAGCCAAGGAGAGCATGGCCTTGATAATAATGGACAGATTTGTATCTTTTCTGTTAAATGCAATAATATTCCTCTTTACTTTGTGAAGAAGGGAGAAAATGATTAGGTTTCTGGAATACCCAATAATCCCCTGCCATTGAGTCCATTCCAACTCCCAGCACCCTACAGGATAGAGTAGAACTACTTCATAGAGAGTTTCTAAGGCTATAAATCTTTACAGGAGCAGATTTCTGCATCTTTCTCCCACTGAGAGGCTGGTAATTTTAAACTGCTGACCTTTAGGTTAGCAGCCCAATGCTTTAGCCACACTGCCAACAGACCTCCTGGAACACTCAACAGAATAGGTAATTTCTCTTTTTCTGATCTCTTAGAGATATTTTCTTCCAACATCTTCCTTGATAGTTTTCAGGACCTACAAACCTGGAGATATCAAAAGGCATGTGTACATGGCAAAAAGGCAGTCATACGTGGTCAAAAGTGGTACAGACATCCTTCTGAAGGATACACAGAG
>NW_006921962.1:1612161-1615305 GCF_000298275.1 Orycteropus afer afer
GAAGAAGAGTTGATGCTTTTGAGTTGTGCTGGCAAAGAATGCTGAAAGTACCATGGACTGCTAAAAGAACTAACAGATCTGTCCTGGAGGAAGTGCAGCCGAAATGTTCCTTGAAAGAGAGCATGGCCAGACTTAGTCTCACCTGCTTTGGTCACGTTGTCAGAAGGGACTATTCCCTGGAGACGGATGTCATGCTTGGTAGGGTGGAGGGTCAATGAAAGAGGGGAAGGCCTTCAACGAGGTAGACTGACATGGTGGCTGTGACAATGGGCTCAAGTATAGCAGGGATCATGGAGCTGGTGCAGGATTGGGTGGTGCTTCGTTCTGCTGTGCATGGGGTCTCTCTGAGTTGGAAATGACTCGACGGCACCTGACAATAACAACAACAAAGTAAGATATAAGGTAATTCCTCCCTCTTTTTGTGTCAATTATACTTCAATAAAATTAAAATAGCCAAATAGTAAGTTTGGGGTAAATTCAAAGTCTAGAAAATTATGAAGATACCATAATAGTTCAAAAAACTTCTCAATAAGAAAAATTTTAAATGTTTGACACTGGTCCCATGAGAGGACAGTACTTTAATAATTACTATAGATGAAGTGTTTGTAATTATGAGCATGATTCAAATAATGTTGATGATATTTCATGCAAAATATCTTGTCAAGCATAGGCAATCATTTAAACAATAGTTAAGGGAAGAGATTCATTTAGAATATTTATTTGCCTTAATTAATTTTGACACATTATTACTTCTGAGGGAGTACTTCCCAAGAAATCTATGACATAAGGATTTCAAGTAATAGAATCACTGAATCACAATTGATAATCCTATTTTCATCTGAGAAAGGATAAACTAAGGTAATAAAGACTCCATTTAAAATACTGACTTAATCATCATCATATAAAGATAAATTGACTGTTACTACAATTGGCTTTATAATACTTTTCCAAGAGATGGGATAAAGAATGAAGTGTCTATAGATTTAAATATGTGACTGAAAAAATGAGTTTTCTTCAGTTTGAGTTTCCATAAAATGATAATTAGACCTAATGTGATTATATACCATAAAATATTTCTATTTTGGAAGATGAAAAGATGTTTGCTTCTCATTGCATGTCCAGTGACAGAAAGATTTAATATGTAGTTGAATTCTTATAAGACTCTAGGAAGTTTTTGACCTGGAAAGTTGTTGTTGTTGTTAGGTGCCAACAAGTTCTGACTTATAGTGACTCTGTGTGAAACAGAACAAAGCAGTGCTCAGTCCTGCACCATCCTGACAATGGTGTTGTGCTTCAGCCCATCGCTACAACCACTTTGTCAATCCATCTCATTGAAGGTTGTCTTCTTTTTCCTGACCCTCTACTTTACCAAGCATGATGTCCTTCTCTAAGTACTGGTCCCTCCTGATAACATGTGCAAAGTGTGTGAGACGAAATCTCACCATTTTGACTTCTAAGGAACATTCTGACTGTACTTCTTCCAAGACAGATTTGTTTGTTCTTCTGGCAGTCTGTAGTATATTCAGGATTCTTTGACACCACTATAATTCAGATGTATCAATTCCTCTTCCTTCTTCCATATTCATTGTTCAACTTTTGTATACACATGAGGTGACTGAAAATGCCATAGCTTGGTAAATCACATCTCAGTCTTCAAAGTGACATCTTTGCTCTTTAACATCTTAAAGAGGTCTTTTGCAGCTGATTTTCCCAGTGCAATACGATGTCTGATTCTTGACTACTGTTTCCACAGGTGTTGATTGTGGATCCAAATGAAATTAAATTCCTGGTAGCTTCAGTCTTTCCTCCATTTATCATGGTGTTGCTCATTGTTCCAGTTGTGAGGTTATTTGTTGCTCTTTATGTTGAGGCGTAATCCATACATAAGGCTGTAGTCTTTGATCTTCATCAGTAAGTGCTTCAAGTCATCTTCACTTCCAGCAAGTAAGGTTGTGCCCCCTGCATATTGCAGGTAATGAGTCTTCCTCCAATCTTGATTCTGCATTCTTCTTCATGTAGTCTAGCTTCTTGAATTATTTGCTCAATATACAGATTGAATAAGTAAACTCAAAGGTTATAACCGTGATTTTAAGCCATGCGGTATCCCCTTGTTCTGTTTGAACCACATTCTCTTATTCTATGTACAGGTTCTGCATGAGCACATTTAAGTGTTCTGGTATTCTCATTTTTCACAAAGTTACCCATAATTTATTATGGTCCACACAGTCAAATATATTAACATAGCCAATAAAACACAGGTAAAAATTTTTCTGGTATTCTCTGTTTTTAGCCAAAAGCCATCTAACATCAGCAGTAATATCCCTCATTCACATTCTTTTCTGAATCTGTCTTGAATTTGTAGTAGCTCCCCAGTGATGTACAGCTGCAACCATTTTTGAGTAATTTTCAGCACATTTTTACTTGAGTGTAATGTTAATAATACTGTTTGACCATTTCTACATTCTGTTGGATCACCTTTCTTTGTAATGGGCACAAATATGGATCTCTTCAGTCAATTGGCTAGGTAGCTGTCTTCCAAATTTCTTGGTGTAGACTAGTGAGCATCTCCAGTGCTGCATCTGCTATTGAAACATTTCAATTTGTATTCTATCATTTCCTGGAGCTTTGTCTTTCCCCATTACCTTCAGTACAGCTTACGCTTCTACCTTTAATACCATCGAGCCTTAATCACATGCTACCTCCTGAAATAGTTGAATGTCGATCAGTTCTTTTTAATACATAAACTCAATATATTCCTTCTATCTTCTCTTAATGCTTCCTGTGTTATTCAATATTTTGCACATAGAATCCTTCAATATTGCAACTCGATACTTGAATTTTTTCCTCAATTCTTTCAGCTTGAAAAGTGATGGGCATGTTCTTTTTTGATTTTCTAATGCCATGTTTTTGCACAGTTCATTATAATACCTTGCTTTGTCTTCTTGAGGCACTCTTTGATATCTTCTATGCCACTCTTTTATTTCGTCATTTCTTCCTTTCACTATGTTGTTGTTATTATTTGCCATCGAGTCAGACCCAACTCATAGCAACCCCTCCTTGGGTTTCCAAGGAGCTCTGGTAGCATAGTGCCTAAGGCACTTGACTGCTAACCAGAAGGCTGGCGGTTCAAACCCACCAGCCACT
>NW_006921962.1:1615665-1617250 GCF_000298275.1 Orycteropus afer afer
AAATCTGTTTTTCAGATGGTTTCTAAATTCCTGTGGGATATACTCAAGGTCTTGTTTTGCCTTTTTTAGAGTTGTTTTAATTTTCCTCAGCTTCAACTTCAACTTGTATAGGAGCAATTAATGGTGTCTTCCACGGTTGGCCACTGGTCTTGTTCTAACTGATGATATTGAGCTTCACCATTGTCTGTAGTTGATGTAGTCAACTTGTTTCTTGTGTATCCCTTCTGGTGAGGACTACATGTGCAGTTGCCCTTGTGTTCTTGAAAAAAGTATTTCCAATAAAGAAGTTTTTGGTGTTGAAAAAATTCTATCATGTGATTTCCAGCATAATCTATCACCAAGGCCCTATTTTCCAAATTTGATTCTTTGTTTCCAACTTTCTCATTTAAATCACCAGTAATTATCAATACATCTTGACTATTTTCAGACTGTAGAATTTGGTAGAAATCTTCCATTTCTTCATCTTTGTTGTGTGGATTTGAAAAGTAATCATATTAACTGGTCTTCCTTGTAAAAAAAGGAAAGAAGGCCCTAGAATACTTACATTTAATTCTAAAGGATGTTCTAAGAATGAATACTTAACTAAACATGAGTTTACAAGCAAAATATTCATGAGTTAATCATTTATCTGAATATTTTGAGTTTTCAATGCCAAGTCTACATAGGTTTACAAATATTGGTTTCCCTTTAGGAAAACAAATTTTTATAATGGCTATAAAAACATATGCTTAATTATATTGCAGTGTGTTTGATATTGATGCACATATTGGCAACACAAAAAACATGAGAAGATTTTCCTAAATACAATGGCCAATTTGAATATATAAAGCTATTTAATTGGATTTAAAAATAATCACATTGTAATTGAGCTTGTTGACTTAATTTCCTACTCACTCACTCACTCACTGCCATTGAGTGGATTCTGACTCATAGGGACCCCCATTGGGTTTCTAAGGCTGTAAATCTTTAAGGAAGTATATCACCCCATCTTCCTTCCTTGGAGCAGCTGATGGGTTTGAACTGCTGATCTTCTGGTTAGCAGCCAAATGCCTTATCTACTACTATGCCAGTAGGGCTCCCTTTAGCAATATTATTTCTGACTCTGCATTTCTTTTAAAGTTAACATGTTATTTAGGAGATAAATTATATGATACATGCTAATTCCAATGGACACTTGCTATTTATTTCTCTCTCTTCCTCATTACCTTCCCTTTAACTTGGCCTATAAAAATAAAGGAAAGAAGCTACTGACACGTTCACTTTGTCTCCCCTCATCTCACCACCTTTGTTCTTTAATGTGGCTGGAAGAGGGAAAGAAATTAAATGAAATGGATACATTTTCTCCTACTGTTTTTAGCCCTGAAATTTCTTAATTCTATGTCTGTAATATTGGTTCCCTTAAAAATGTACAGGTTACTAGTTTTATGATCTCAGAATTTAGATAATTTTTTGGTGAATGTTTCTTCCATTTATAACAATTCTACATTGAGCTTCCTTAAGGTATAAAAATAATTCCTTAAAATCTTATTCACTGATAAAATACTACAAATATATCACATTTTTAAGTACACTTTATTGAAGTATA
>NW_006921962.1:1618909-1621322 GCF_000298275.1 Orycteropus afer afer
TAGATTTTGTATCATTTCTAATTTTTCTTTGTTTTGTCATTTTGTTCTTGTATTGTCTTTCAAAATTATTCTAGGGTTTTCTTGTGTTTTCCTCAATTTTGTCAGTGCTTTCCTTGATCTGCCTCTCCATTCATTGAAGATAACTAAATATAATTCTTTTGAATTCCTTATCAGGGAGCTCCAATGCTGCATCTTCCTCAGGGTTGTGTTTTGGGTCTGTATCCTGGTCCCTTGTTTCTCCTGTTTTATCTTGCTTCTTTGTGTGGACTGGGATGTTCTGTTTTCTTTTCTAAGGCATTGTGACGTTTTTGTGTTTATATTTAATTGGTGATTGTATGTTGGAGTGACGACTACAATTTTCATTTTCTTTGTTTTGTTTGTATGTTATCTACATAAGCAGGATACTGTGCTGTGCTCCTCTATTCACTAGCTGACAGCACTTATACACTCACCACTTGTCTCCTTTCCTGTTGTTAGCCTCTCCTATGTCCCTGCTGTCCTTAGCAAACAGAGTCTATTCTTAGGTCCCTGGAATCCAAATGAGAATTCTGTCAGTTTAAAATCCAAAATAGCTGCCACTTGTAAAGATTCAAAATGGCTGTACCCTTGGTCACATTAAATATCCAAAATAGCTGCTGTGTGTAAACAATCAAAATGGTTGCTCCCTCCAGACAGTGGAAAGTCGACAGCTCAGGTTGTCTCCCTTCTTGCTCTTCCCCTTCCTAGTCACTGGCCACCAGCACAGTCATTCCTGGAGCCCTTGGCTACCAGTGCTGACCTTTAGGTCAGTTCTCAGGTCCCAACACCACTTGGAAATATTCAGGCTGTTGGTCCCATCAGAGAACCTGACAGTCCACTGCTCCAGTTGTCTCTGTAGTCACTGTTTTTGTTCAGGTTCCTCCAATAGTTAGTGCCTCATCCACTTCTGTGTACTTTCTTTCAAAGCTCAGGACTCCAGGATTATCTTCTGTATGTCTGTCAATTGGTTTCTCTTCTCTTTGTTGAGAAGAGTCTGTGTGGCTTGTCTGCCTATTGCTCCATCTTACTGGAAGTCCCCCAAATATATGACATTTGCACTTTTCAGTGCAAAAGTAAATTTCACCCAAGATTTATGAGTTTAAATGTGCCAGAGATAGTGCAACAAAAATATTTTTTCCCTATTTAGAAAAATACTTATTTTCTATTTTCAGAGAGCACCTTTAAGAACACTGTGTAAAGTGTAGGACTTTGCTATACATGGGTTGGCTACAGTCTTGACTCAACAAATTTTCTTGTGTTTATGGTTTCTAGCAGCCACTCCTCGGAAGGAAGGCTGGGCAATCCTACTTCCGTAGTGATACTGCCTTGGAAACCCAAGAAGGGGTCGCTATGAGTCGGGGCCGACTCGACAGCACATAACACCACACACACCAGTTACAAGAAACTTGTCTTCCTTTTTGGTCTCCCAACAATGCACAGACTGTGGTATCAAGTATATACTAGTTTTTGGATTTTTTTAATAATTATAATTTAATGCATTTTGTAGCATTTCTTTAGTTGTCCATGCTTGCTGTGCTTCCCACTTCTGTTCATTTTACAGCAGCTATGTGTCCTTTCTCTACCCTCCACCCAGGACTTCTCCACTATCTATGTGTAACATCAGTTCTGATCCTGTGTACTGGCAGATTCATCTTTCTTCCTAGGGAAGGGGGAAATATATTTACATTAGATATAACTTTGATATTTCTCAATGGTTCCAAATAAGATTGTACACTGCACATTTTTTAGTCATCCTAGATTTGAATGTTTATTATTACATTTTCATGACAGATGGTAGTGTCTTGATGAGGGGTCAGCTTTATATGAGATGCAAAGAGGCACCAATTGTGCTTGTGAATGGGACTGGATTGTCCAATAATCTATTCTTTGTAATTGTGTGCATCCATTGCAGAGGGGAAATACAATGTGCAAGGAAATCGTAGGAGACATCATAAATCTATTGGGAGTAAGGGGAAGTTCTCAAAGCCTTGCAACTATTACATTTTCTCTCCCTAAATTTCCTTATATGGTATGGTTTCCAAACCTCTCCCATCCTGTCTAATTTCATGTCGATAAACTCCAAAATTCATGATGCTTACTAGAAATATTTTATTCTAAAATGTGCCATTTTGTAAGATTGGTTTATATACAACAGTGTTATATAATGCTTATCCCTTGTTATGTAACTTATATCCACAGGCCCATGTTTGAAGAATTCAAGTGTGGCCTTCTTACATACTTGATATGTAATCACTTAAATTTCTGACAATACATAGAGTGTTGTATGGCCATCTACTTCAAAGAATATTCAGAAACGCTTGTTAGTGAAATAATTCCTGACAGTTTTTAAATAGTCCTATTCTAAGGACTGCTGAGATATAAATAAAAATGATAC
>NW_006921962.1:1622007-1624282 GCF_000298275.1 Orycteropus afer afer
TGTCACATATTTATTCATCTTCCTTAAGTGTCAAGTTCAGAAAAGTTGAGATGCAGTAGTTCTGGCATTTGACATGGAGAATAGTCTCTGCTCTAGGATTTCCTTGAGAGTGAGCTTGTCCTGCTATCTGATAAAGATCATGGCTGATAGGAAGGAGTTCCTAGTGAAACCAGCAGGCAACTACTGGCTTCCTGCGGTCTTGTAGTTAATGAAAGCTAAATAGTCTGTGCTGAGCAGCTGGACAGGTATCATTTCTGATCTATCTCATCAGGGGACAGTTAAATAAGGGACTAGTCACTTCCTGAGTTTAGAATTAATTAGTTCCTGGGAACTTTGACCTAAATTATACCAAATGATAACACATGGCTGTAAAGAAAGATGTGTAACTGCTGTCAGTCTTTTTCCTCTCTTACCAGCAGGACTGATGTCTTCATTATTGGGTATGCAAACACTGGCATATTGAAAGAACTTTATGAATGATTACCTTGGCACAAGGCAGATGACCTCCCATAATTATCATTACTTGCTTGTGGGAGGCAACTTCAGCATTACCAAAAAGAAGAAATGGTAGCAAGGTGTGGTCAAATTGCCAACTACTTTTAATTTCACTACAGGAGGCTTTAAACAACTGCTCCTGCTTTCCCGTTGCCTGTATAATGGGAATGTATTGTATAATGCACTACTGATACGTAGTAACAGTTTAGGATAAGTATTTAGATGTGGAATATAAGTCTGGCGTATATGTAAATGAAGTGAAATACTAACATGTTAAATTGACAATACAAAGCACATGCAAGATTTTTTTTTTTTTTTCCCACACATTTCTGGGTATGAAGGGGATGTGTTGCAAATACTACCAAAGTGTTATTGAAAAAAATGAAATTTACTATAATAAGACCTTAACACCTATAGAAGCATGCTTTGAGAATGGGATTGTTTTCATCTGACATTCCTCTGAACATTGGTGTCTTCAGAACTGCTTGTATTGTGGATTATGATAAAATGACGAAGGTGAAAAATAAAATAAATTAACAGAAGTCTTGCATAAGAGGAAACCTACCCAGGTGAGTGGAAAGTTATGAGGTAGAACACGGAAAAGGGTACAGCAGATATTGCTGGTTTCCTACCAAAAATTCTCCGTCACTTCTCTCTAACTGGCAGAAACCTGATTTTATTTAGGTGCTACACACATGGCCATATCCACTCAATTGATTCCCACCTTGACTCAGGGAAGAATGATGTATCCTCAGCTAGAACCATAATTCTAAGGCAGATAACATGGTCTCATTCTCCTAGTTTAGGGATGGGCAAGGAATCCTGATCCAACCATTGTGGCACAAGTGGAAGTATAACGGTGAGTTTCTTAGAAAAGTGCCATAGCTATTAAACAGACTCATGGGAATAGATAATCTCTCTTTTTACACTTGATGTTGTCTTATTGGGGTATAATTTTTAGAACGCTGACAGCTTTTTGAAACCATGAGGGAAGCAAGCTGGCATTCTGAGAATCACAGAAGAGGGTGATGGAAACAGGGTTCTTGATGACCAGATTGTCCCGGAACTGATTCTCTGTATTCACTTTACCATGAACCTCTTGTTAATAGCTTTTCTCAGTGTTTGAGCCAAACTTGGCTGCACATGAGAAGCACCTGGAGAACTTTAAAAAATCCAGATGTCCAGCTCTCACCCATTGCAACTTAATCAGAATGCTGGGGTAGGAGCCAGACATCAGTGTATTTTCAGGATTCCCAGTTGATTGCAATATATGTTAACATTTGGGAAACATCTGGTTTGAGCTATTTTGAATTACATCTTTTGTTCTTGTCATCTGAGTGCTTCCTAATACAATTTAGACTAAAAAAGAAATCTGAACTTAAAACATAATTTGTGTGAATAGATACACTGCATAACAAAACAGAACCACACACTCACCCATTGATCAATATGGTTAGGTTCCAAAGACCAAGTCATATGTGAAAATCAGCATTATGAGAAAATGGAGCATGGCCACATCAGATCACAAAATGGAGGATGACTACATCATTACATAACTGCCAAATTACATCATTACATAACTACCAAACCAGTGAGAATCATGGCCCAGCCCAGTTGGTACATAACCTCAACCATTACAGTTAGCATTACTCTCACCTACTGCAAGAATGTCAGATAATGAGATAGTTGATAAAGAGGAGTATAATAATGAGTCAGAAAAATGCTTTAATAGTTCTCAAAAGGAACTCCAAATCAGTTATATATATATATATATATATAT
>NW_006921962.1:1631868-1635775 GCF_000298275.1 Orycteropus afer afer
AGGGGGCAGGAGTGTATGGAGGGATGGACACTGGGAAGAGGTAACTATGGGGAGGAAGTGGGAGGGGAGCTGTTGCATTGTGATAAATTGTGGTCAATGACATGAGACAAAATATATGTGAACAGCTGTATGACAAGTGAATTTGCTCTGTAAATCTTCACTCAAACCACAATAAAAAAAAGAAAAAGAAAAATTGAGAAAAAAAGAGTAGGTACCCTACTTCCTTACTGGAGTCCCTAGATGGTGCAAATGGTTAAGTGCAAGGCTGCTAACTGAATGGTGCTTCAAGTCAACCCCAGAGAGACTTCAGAAAAAATGACAATCTGGTTTGAAAAATCAGCCATTGAAAAACCATGTGAAGCATAGTTCTACAGTGATACACATGGGGTCACCATGAGTTGGAGTAAACGTGATGACAACTTGTTTTTCTTTTATTTTATTTTAACCTGCAGCATGTTTATGATCACGCTACATGATGACCTAATAGGACATCTGCCAGAAAAAACCTCCAGTTTCAACAAAAACTTTTTTGATATCACACAACTATTGTTGATCTTGAGGAGCTCTGGCAGCATAGTGCTACCTACTTTGTCTTGAGGTGAGATTATAAAAACTAAATAGATGCTATAAGTAAAGTTGTCATTGAGTCATTTCCACTCTTGGAGATCCATGTGTGTCAGAGTAGAACTGTAATTCATAGCGCTCTCAATGGTGGATTTTTCATGATTAGATTGCCAGACCTTTCTTCCAAGATGCCTCTGGGTGGACTCCAACTGCCAACCTTCCAGTTAGCTGTATGACATCAGGGACTCTAAAGGCATTCTTATTCTTATTAGACAGCAGGATAGATCACTCACTTGAAATAAAGAAGTAAATTTGATGTAATAAATGAAAGGACTTTGCCTTCTATAGGTCATATTCATTTCTGTAATCTCTACTATATATATATAGATAATTTTGAGGAATGAGAAAGGTAACTAACCAATCTCATTCTTTAAAGAAAATACTTTACAAAGTATGCATTTAGATAGGCAGGAAGAAAATAAAGAGGACGTTGCAGACTTTGAAGCAGGCATGGAATCAGAATGTTGTTTTCATTTAATGTAGAGTTATGCTGACAATTACCTCTGATAAAAATGAATGGGGAATGTGACTGGAAAAATAGTGGCTGATAGATGCTTTGTATCAATCCTCATTGACAGCATTTACCTGATTGTGGGGAGGTAGTAATGAACCACTTCCACTTCATTAAACTTTCTAAGCATTTTTTTCCTCTTTGGAAATTTATATTTTTAGAGGATTTAATTTGAAAGGTATGGAAATACAAAGGCAGATTTTTGTCATGCTCAAGGACAGGGTAATAATTGCAGTCAGATTCAAATCATATTTCACCTTGATGAAACTAACCTACTTTTTCTTTCAGAGAGAAACTGTCTTATGAAATATTTTCATCTAAAAATGTTGCATTTGGGGGTTTTTCTTCTTACATTCTATAATTAAACCTGGCATATCACTTCCCAAAGTTAAAGGAAATTTAGTTCACTTTCAGGTCTGGGCTTTTTAATGAGTTAGCATCTCTGCTGCCTGAGACAAAGTGGCATGCGCTGCTTTGCATGCCAGGGAATTTTTCTGAGAGTATTGATAATGATGCAGATGTTTTTCTTTGTGGGGATCTTCCAACAATGTCCCTAATGAAAACACATGCTTGCTTCCTCGCAAATAGGGAAAATATCCTTTTTCAAACAAAAAAATTCAAATGATTTCTTCCTAAAATTACAATTATAAATAGCCCCTTATTTTTCCACATCATTTTTGCTATGTATTCAGTTGCAGCAATAAAGTGATTTTTTTCTTTAAAAGATTTTTTTTTTTTTTGGTTCTGGTAAAGAAACAACTTGTACAAGCCCCTTGAAGATCCCAAGTGGAATGAGATCTGTTATAATTAAAGCAAGGAGATCATACCTAATGAATTGGTTCTAAAACTGATTTTCCATGTCATCTTGACCCTATAGGTCAGCTGATTTGCTTTCAGCATAGAAATAAGTAGAGTTTCCTACAAGTTTTATAACTTTGTATTTTGAGATTGACATATATGGAAATAATTAAAGAATATCTATGTAAATAATCATTTAGAAAATTATAGAAAAGTTTGCTAACTGCAGCTCAGGCTTTTGCAAAAGGAAAATTCTAGATATATTTGGGGGCTAAATGAATGTTTGCTTCTGCCCTTTTCACAAAGAAACATTATTTCAGTTTTGTCCAAAAACCAAGCCTTTCACATCTTAGCTTTCTGTAAAGAATTTTCAGCTGGTGTGCAGAGATGTCTTTTCCCTATTCTTAGGCATTATACATGCTCCAGAAGTCAAAGCAGCCTCAATACAAGCATAACCTTGGCCACCAGTTCAAGCATAGGATGGGATGAGACCAGAGATGTCTGTCAAATGCTTTGATTGGTCATAATAAAATTTGGTGTTTTAAATTTACTTGTCTCTGTTAAGAAAATTATGCCAAAATGCCACACCAATATATTCTTTTTTCTCATACTTTTTTTTTAAACCACAGCAGTTGAGGGGCGTTCATGATGAGCCCCTTTCTTTCTTGGGTGACTGAGCCATCACACTCATTAAAAACCCAAACCCACTGCAATCGAGTCAGATCCGACTCATAGCAACCCCTCCTTGGGTTTCTGAGGCGCTATCATAACGGAAGTAGATTGCTCAACCTTCCTTCCAAGGAGTGGCTGGTGGATTTGAACCACCAGTCTTCTGGTTAGCAGTCAAGTGCCTTAGGCACTATGCCACCAGAGATCCTATCACAGTCATTAGGACATATAATAATACACTTCATCAGAACTGACAGCCAGGAGCCTAGGCAATATGCATAATTTGAGCCAAATAAATCTGTGGTTAGTAACAGTGTGAGTATATTCATGTGTACCTATGGGTTGGTGACTGTCTTCTGTCTTTCTCTCATCATTGAGAAGACACATTGACTGCTCTTTTGTAGAACAAACCATAGAACGTTTTTGGTCTCTACTTTCATTGCTAACCAGAAGGCTGTTGGTTCAAATCCACCAGCCACTCTTCGGAAGGAAGGTTGGGCAATCTACTTCCATAGTGATACCACCTCAGAAACCCAAGGAGGAGTCGCTATGAGTCGGATCCGACTCGACGGCAGTGAGTGAGAGTACCTTCATAAACAAAGTATGTTTAATTGTGTGCGTTTATTTGCTCTACTTCAATTACCTATTCAATTACAAGAAAATGGAGAACAAAAATTATTATTTATGAGCATCTATTTAGCCTTTGAATGAAGGTATGTTTGAATAAATGACCGGAAATCTAACAGAAGCCATCCTTCAGTTGGCAGCTTTAAAATCCCCTTCCTTTCTCCCTCTTTCTTATCAAAGCTGCACATGTTTAAGAGCTAGGGCTCATCTTTGGTTAAAAATCAGAATTCAGGATGATTGTTTTATAGTCATAATATTCATCTAAAGAGCTTAATTATATAGGCCGTACAAAAAAGAAACCTATTGCACCACATGCTTTCTCCTGAGTGTAATTTATTTGAAAAGGCGTATATATGAGTTAGTTAAACTCAATAAAGGCTTCATTTGCCAACTAGATAAGTCACAAATTATATCTTACAGCTTATATTTATCCTCTGAGCTTCAGATTTGCATAAAACAGCTGTCTACTGAACATATCCTCTTGGAGATCCCAAACATAATACAGTGTTGATCAAAGTCAAACTGATTATCCCCCATTGCTTCCCATGCCACCAAACTGGACCTTGTACTATCTCTCCTTTCCCACCCAAGACCTACTATGACCAAATTCTGTTCAGTTGACTCCTTGCCTTTACTAAAGCCAACATATATATATATATATATATATTTTTTTTTATA
>NW_006921962.1:1637111-1646922 GCF_000298275.1 Orycteropus afer afer
TTTAAAAAGTTATCTATATTATGAACCAACTGTCGGCCCCGACTCATAGCAACCCCTCCCTGGGTTTCCGAGACAGTATCACTATGGAAGTAGATTGCCCCATCTTCATTCCGAGGAGTGGCTGGTGGGTTTGAACTGCCAGCCTTCTTCTGGTTAGTAGTCAAGTGCCTTAGGCACTATGCTACCAGAGCTCCTTATGAACCAGGAAATACAAACCAGTAATTAAAATAAGTAGTGAAATTAATGGTTAATGGCCAATTTTTTTAAATTATAGCATTTCTTCAATTTCATAGTTTCATAACTATTCTGTTTTTATATTGCAGAATAATTAGCTGTGAAATTATAAAACCAAACAAAGCATTTCCTGTTTACTTTGGTACACTTCAGTACATGGCCTATTCATTTTAATTTACTTAAAACAAGTGATGAAAGTAACTTCCAGAAATTTCAAGATTGGTTGCAAATCTAAGGACCGTGTTATGTAATATATCAACAGTCCCAATGCTTCCCTACTAACTTTCCACACAATGAAAAGCAGATGAAAGGATGTGCCATTTACTGTCTGCACAAAAGGACAGTTAACCCTCTCTGTTAAAAGTGGTCCCAAAATACCCTCTATGAAGCACCACTTAGGAGGTAGAGTGCTGTAAAACATTCTTAATGTGCCCTTCTTGTTAGAAATATACTACAAGCAGATTCAGAAAAAAAGTCCTAGTTTCTTTGTAACTTTGCTAAGCAGAAGGATAGATATTTAAGGGCACCACTTTGTTCAAAATATTCTTCATCTAACCTAAATCTCATATAAGCAACATCTTTAGATTTTCTTATCTAAATCTGAGCATTGCAGATCACTTGTAATTTAAAATTGTGCATTTTCCTTAGTGAATACCATTTTCAATAAATTCACTTTAAGACATAAGATTGGTCACAAATTATAGACCATTTTCATTCATATCTTCTACAGACATGGTCTGGTTAATATCTTTTAAAGCAAATCATATATGCCATGTATCCCAATGCAGCAAATATCTGAGTCAGGTAGTTGACCTTGGAAAAAGATGTGTGGGCTGTTAGAGGTAGACTTAAGGTTTTAGTGTTATGAGGATGGTGTCAGAACTTGGGTTCCAGACTGCCCAAATCCTCCTCTGCATTTCCCCCTTCCTCTTCATGGAGCTGCCAACTAAGGAAGCTAAATGAAAAGACCATAACCAAATGGGAAACAAAATACTACTTTGCTATTAGTGTGGAAAGAACCCAAATCCACTGTAGTTCAGCTTTCTATGGTAAATTTAGATCAGAAAATGAAACTCTACCCCAGGAGCTTATATAAACCCTCCCTTTTCCTCTGATCTGAATCTAAGATGCCTGGGTTGGCCTAAGAGGGTGGAATATGAAGTGAGTACTAGCTACATTAGCCCCAAGTAGGCCACCCTGTCTGAGTCTTCTTACTACATGGGTGCAGAAAGAGAGGAAGAAGGGGTGTGTCATGGCTGCTAACCTTTTAGGGATACTATCAGTTCCACTAGTAAAACCAGGGTCTAATAGACCTCCTGGGTCCTGAAGAATTACATGAGCAGGTGTTGCTTCCTTGGGGGCATTAGGGCAATAAGTAAGGAAGTGTACAGAGGGCTGAACTGAGGGAGAAAGTGCCAGAAGTTTTTAGTTGCAAACCATCTCATTTGTTATAAACCTTCAAATTCAGAGTATGTTTGTTTTTGTTTTAAATTCATTTTATTTATTTTTATATTTTATATATTTATATAATTCATTTAATTCATTTTTTCTTGTGATTTCAGTGAAAGTTTACAGAGCAAATACATTTTCCATATAGCAGTTCATGCACATTTTGTCTCATGACATTGACTGCAATTTCCCACAATGTAACAGTTCTCCTCCCACTTCCTCCCCATAAGTACCTCTTCCTTGTGTCATTCCCTCCCATGCTCTCTTGCCCCCTGAGCTATCTCCCTGTGCATACACTGCCCTTCTATTCTTCTATGATTGACCTTTCCAAGGAGTGTATCTACCTAATGTAGTGTTCAGCTCATATGCTGGAAGCCACAGGAGTGGGTTTTTTTTTTATGATTTTGAATTTTGTTCCACATTGTTCTCCCACTCCATCTGGGATCTCCTGCATAGATCCACCTCTGAGTGGTTGACAGTGGTAGCTGGGCACCATCTAGTTCTTCTGGTCTCATAGTCATATAGGCTGAGGATGACCTGGTGTACCAGTCCATTAGACTAATTGTTTCCATGTATCTTTTGTTTTCTTCATTTTCCTTTGCTGTGGACGAGGTGAGACCAATCATTGCATCTAGATGGTAGCTTGCAAGCTTTTAAGATACTAGTCACTACTCACCAAAGTAGGATGTGGAACAATGTTTTTATGTAGTATGTTATACCAGTTGGGCTTCACGTCCCCTGTGACCATGGTCCCGAGACCACAGGTCCAACTACTTGCACCCTCCAGGTAGCTGGCTGTGGCCAAGAAGTCACCACATGTTGACCCTTGTCAGCTCTACTATATACCTGGACATTCTTACAGAAAAACCAAATATACTTGTAGATACATCATCTGGCAACCCTATATGTGGTCATGGGCACATTCCCCCCTGCCCAGACATACCTGATGGTTCAGCCTGTGCACCCATCTATCCACCCATATATCCATGTTTGCCATCACTGAAAATGCAGTACTGTATGTGCAAAAGGATTTATCTTTGTTGTTTGTATCTCCCATGTACCTCTCTGTCTTCCTCTTCCTCAATGTCACTGTATTGATCACTCACATTTGGTGCATTACCCTTTCATTCATCCAAATCAATACTTGTCTCTACCAGTCTAGAAGTGTTCCCTCTGCACCCCTCCCACCCCAGGTAACCAAAAAAGAAAGTTTTGCACCATATATAAACCTTCCCTTCACTTTTTACAATAGCAGACAAATACAATATTTGTCCTTCTGTGATTGACTTATTTCACTCAGCATAATGTCCTCCATGTTCATCCATGTTATGTGGTGTTTTGCAGAGTCTACATTATTCTTTAGGTTGCATAGTATTCCATTGTGTGTATCTACCATAGTTTGTTTGTCCAATCTTCTGTTGATAAGTACCTACGTTGTTTCCATCATTTTGCTATTGTAAATAGTGCTGTAATGAACATGTTTGTTGTTAGGTGCTGTCCAGTCATCTCCTACCCATAATGACCCCATGCACATCAGAGCAAAGCACTGCCTATTCCTGTGTCAGCTCCATGATTCTTGCTATAAATGAGCCCATCATTGTAGCCACTGTATCAATCCATCTTGTTGAGAGCCTTCCCATCTTTCATTGACCCTCCACTTTACCAAGCATGATATCCTTCCCCAGGGAATGGTTCCTTCTTACAACATGACTAAAATAGGTGAGACAAAGTCTGGCCTTTATCGCTTCCATGGAGCATTCCAGCTGCACTTCTTCCAGGACAGACTTGTTAGTTCTTTTAGCAGTCCATGGCACTTTCAGCACTCTTCAACAGCACCACAACTCAAAAGTATCGAGTCTTCGTCAGTCTTCCGTATTCATTGTCCAACTCTCACATGCATATGAGGCAATTGAAAATACCATGGCTTGTGTCAAGCGCACCTTAGTCCTCAAGGAGATATCTTTGCTCTTCAGCACTTGAAAGAGGTCTTTTGCAGCACATTGGCCCAGTGCTATATGTTGTCTGATGTCTTGACTGCTAATTACATTGGTGTTGATTGTAGAACCAAGTAGTATAAAGTCTTTGACAACTTCAATCTTTTCTCCATTTATTGTGATGCTGCTTATAAGTCTAGTTAGGAGGATTTTATATATATATATATATATATATATATTTAATATATATATATATTGAGGTATAATCCATGCTGCAGACTGTAGTTTTCAATCTTCATCAAGTGCTTCAAGTCATCCTCACTCTCAGCAAGCAAAGTTGCATTGTCAGCTTACCACAGGTTGTTAATGATTCTTCCTCCAATCTTGATGCCACATTCTTCTTCATATAGTCCAGCTTCTTGGATTATTTGCTCAGCATAGAAATTGAATGAGTATGGAGAAAGGATTCAACCCTGACACACTCCCTTCTTGATTTGAAACCATGCAATATCCCCTTATTCTGTTCAAATGACAGCCTCCTGGTCTATGTACACATTCCTCATGAGTATGATTAAGTGTCCTGAAATTCCCATTCTTCTCAATGTTATCCATAATTTTTTATGATCCATACAATCAAATGCTTTTGCATAGTCAATCAAACACAAGTAAACATCTTTATGGTATTCTTTACTTTGAGCCAAGATCCATCTGATATCTCTCATCCCACATCTTCTGAATTCAGCTAGCATTTCTGGAAGTTTTCTGTCAGTATAGTGCTATGATGAACAAGTGTGTGCATATATCTGTTCTTATATTGGCTCTCACTTCTTTAGGATATATACCTAGTAATGCTAATGCTGGGTCAAATGATATTTCTAATTCCAACTTTTTAAGGAATCTCCATACTGCTTTCTACAGTGGTTGTATCATTTTACAGTCCCACCAGCAGTGCATAAGTGTCCCAATCTCTCCACATCTACACCAGCATTTGTTATTTTTTGTTTTGTTGAACTTTGTTGTTAGTGTTGGGGCAAGATGGTCTCTCGTTGTTTTGATTTGCATCTTTCTAATGGCTAATGATTGTAAACATTTCTTCATGAGTTTGTTGGCTTCCTGAATATCCTCTTTGGTGAAATGTCTATTCATGTCTTCTACCCATTTTAGCTTAGTGCCTAAGGCACTTAACTGCTAACCAGAAGGCTGGCGGTTCAAACCCACCAGCCACTCCTGGGAAGGAAGATGGGGCAATCTACTTCCGTAGTGATACTGCCTAGGAAACCCAAGGAGGGGTCGCTATAAGTCGGGTCTGACTTGACGGCACATAACAACAACAAAAATCCCATTTTTTAACTGAATTATTTCTCTTTTTGTTATTGAGGTTTTGGAGTTTTCTGTAAATTTTAGAGATAAGTCTCTTGTCAGATATATTGTTGCCAAATATTTTTTTCCTAACCAGTAGGCGCTCTTCTGACTCTTTTGGAGAAGTCTTTTGAAGCAAATAAAAATTTAACTTCTAGAAGGCCCCATTCATCTAGCTTATCTTCTGCTGTTTGTGCATTTTGGGTTATGCTTGATAGTCTATTTATACCATATATTTAAAAAAAAAACAAAACTGCCTGGTATTGGTACAACAGACACATAGATGAATGGAATAGAATTGAGAGCCCAGAAATAGATCCATATATATATATAGAGAGAGAGAGAGAGAGACATACCATATATAAGGATCCCTATATTTGCCCCAATTTTTTCCTTGAGGAACTTTATGTTTTAGGTTTCACATTTAAGTCTGATCCATCTGGAGTTAGTTTTTTTGCATGGTGTTATGTACAAATCTTGTTTCATCTTTTTCTGCAAATGAATATCCAGTTTTGCCACCATTTGTTAAACAGACAATCTCTTCCTCATTTAATGGATTTAGGCCCTTTGTCAGAGATCAGCTGACCATGGGTCAATGGATCTATTTCTGGGTTTTCAATTCTATTCCATTCGTCTCTATGTCTGTTGTTGTACAAAAACCAGACAGTTTTGACCATTATGGCTGTATAGTAGGTTTTGAGATCCAGGAGTGTGAGATCTCCTACTTTGTCCTTCTTCAATATTGCTTTACTTATCCAAGGCCTCTTTCTTTTCCATATAAGTTAGTGATTGATTTTTCCATATCCTTGAAGAATGTTGATGGGATCTGGATTGGGATTGCATTGAATGTATAGATCGCTTTGGGTTGAATTGACATTTTCACAATGTTCAACCTTCCAATCCATGGGCGTGGTATATTCTTCCATTTATGTATATCTCTTATAGTTTCTTGAAATAGTCTTGTAAATTAGTTTGTATAGGTTTTTTGTGTCCCTGGTAAGATTTATTCTGAAGTTGGTTTTTTTTTTTTTTTTTGGTAGCTATTGTAAATTATATGGGAAATCTTGTAGCGTAGGGCCTAAAGCACTTGACTGCTAACTAGAAGGCTGGCGGTTCAAACCCACCAGCCACTCCTCAGAAGGAAGATGGGGCAATCTACTTCCGTAGTGATACTGCCTCGGAAACCCAAAGAGGGGTCGCTATGAGTCGGGTCTGACCTGATGGCACATAACAACAATAATTGCAAATGATACTGATTTCCTTATTTCTTTTTCAGCAACCTCTTTGCTGGTATAGAGGAATCTAACTGATTTTTGGATGTTGACCTTGTATCCTGCCACAATGCTAAATCTCTCAATTACTTCCAATAGATTTTTTACTGAATCTCTTGGGTTCTCTAGGTATAGGATCATATCATCAGCAAATAGGAATAGTTTGACTTCTTCCTTACCAATTTGGATGCCTTTGATTTCCCTTTCTTGCCTTATTGCCCTGGCTAGGACTTCCAATACAATGTTGAATAGAAGTGGTGCTAAATGGTATCCTTGTATGGTTTCTGTTTGCAAGGAGAAAGATTTCAGTCTCTCCATTGAGAATAATGTTGGCTGTTGATTTTGCATAAATGCCTTTTATTATGTTGAGGAATGTTCCTTCTTTTCCTATTTTGCTGAGTGTTTTTTATTGGGAATGGGTGTTGGATTTTATCAAATGCCTTTTCTGCATGGATTGATATGATCATGTGGTTCATTTCCTTTGTTTTATTTATGTGATGGATGATGTCAATTGTTTTTCTAATGTTGAACCATCCTTGTATACCTGATATGAACCCCACTTGGTCATAATGCATTATTTTTTTGTTATGTTGTTGGAGTCTATTGCTAGGATTTTGTTGAAGATTTTTGCATCTATCTTCATGAGGGATATTGGTCTGTAGTTTTCCTTTTGAGTGATGTCTTTGGCTGGTTTTGGTATCAAGCTTATGTTTGTTTCATAAAATAAATTTGGAAGGATTCCATCCTTTTCTATGTTCTGGAATAGTTTGAGTAGGATTGGTGTCAGTTCTTCTCTGAACATTTGGTAGAATTCTCCAGTGAAACTGTCTGGGCCAGGACTTTTTTGTTGTTGTTGGTAATTTTTTTATGACCTGTTTAATTTCTTCTTTTCTTGTCGGTTTTTCAACTTTTCCACCTTAGTCTTTGTTAGTGTAGGTAAGTTGTGTGTTCCTAGAAATCTATCAATCTCTCTTACATTTTCAAATTTATTGAGTATGTTGTTGTTATTATGTGCCGTCGAGTCAGCCCTGACCCATAGCGACCCCTTGTTGGGTTTCCGAGGCAGTATCACTACGGAAGTAGGATTGCCCAACCTTCCTTCCGAGGAGTGGCTGGTGGGTTTGAACCACCAGCCTTCTGGTTAGCAGTCAAGTGCCTTAGCCACTATGCTACCAGAGCTCCTTTATCAGGATATAATATCAGGATATTATGAAGAATTATTGAGTATAGTTCTTCATAATATCCTGATATTATCTTTTTTATTTCAGTTGGTTCTATTTTGATGTCATCCAATCGTTATTCATGTTATTTGTATTCTCTCACTTTTTCCTTTTTAAATTTGCCAGTGATTTGTCAATTTTATTGATCTTTTCAAAAAACCAACTTCTGTTCTTGTTCTTTTCCTATTGTCTTTCTATTTTCTGTTTCAATGATTTCTGCTTGAGTCTTTATTATTTCATTTCTTCTGGTGACTGTAGGCTTTTCTTGCTGCTCTTTTTCTAATTGTTGGAGATGTTGGTTTAAAGTGTTGATTTTGGTTTTTTCTTCTTTTTTGATATGTGCAGTTATTGCTGATTACATGTAGGTTATTCCTTTTAATGGTATCCCACATGACTCTTAGGCTTTCTTCATTTTCTTTTGATCTTTTTTCTGATTGATCCCTTTCCAAAGAACTATTCAGATATTTGTCTTCAATCTCATTAATCCTGTCTTCCATTGATTTGATTCTACTCCTTTTCCCTTTCAATGTGTTATCCATTTCTGAAAATTTAGTATTAATTTTCTGGATTTCTATCTGTAGATTTTGTATCATGTCTAATTTTTCCTTTATTTTGTCACTTTCTTCTTGTATTTTCTTCTGAAATTTTTCTTGAATTTTTCTGTTTTCCTTAATTTTGTCAGTGTTTTCCTTAATCTGTCTCTCAATCTGTTGAAGGTACCTAAATATAATTCTTCTGAATTCTTGTCAGGGCGTTCCAATGCTGCTTTTTCCTTAGGGATCTGTTCTGGATCTGTATCTTGATCTCTTGCTCCTATTGTTTTATCTTTCTTTTTTGTGTGTGGCCTGTCATGTTCTGTTGTGTCTGAGACATTGTGACATCATTGTATTTATATATAATTGGTGATTGTTATGTTGGAGTGATTCACCCAAGATTTTCATTTTTGTGTTTTTTTTTAGATATATCTGAGTAAGCAAGGTACTGTGCTTCTCTAGTTGGCAGCACTTATGCACTAAGCACCTGTTTCCTGGTCAGTGGAATAGAGAATGAGAGTGGCTGCACAGATCTCCGTTAACTATTGGTGAAGAGCATTTGAGGATGAGTCAGGCTCTTGTTGGTAGTTGTGTATCATTGGCCAGTTGGTGTAGAGGGAAGTGGTAGATCTCACTCAGTAAGTGAAGCTGCAGGAGGTGCAGGTGTGGTTGGGTCATATGGGTATGATTGCTCTATCCCACACACTTAGACAAAAGCAATAATCAAAAGCCATCAAAAAAGTAAAAACAAGAGGACAAAAAACATACATAAACACACAGGAACAATCACAACAAAGAGAAAAAAAGAAAAAAAGGAGAAAGCCAATAAGTGGGAGAAAATAAAGAAATACTTTAAAAAGATCAAAGAAATATGAATAGAAAGAGGGGGAAAACAAAAAATACCCCACAATATCTGGGGCGGGGGGGGATAAGAGAAAAGAGGTAGAGTAGGAGAATAAAAAAGAAAAATGGGAAAAGTGCAAGAACAGAAACAAGGAATGGGGAAAACCATAAGAAATAAAAAAATGGGAACCAGGAAAAGGGAAGAGAGAAAAAGCTAAAAGCTAGAACCTGGAACGGGAAGAAGAAAGACTAATAACAAAAAGGAAAAAGAAGAAGAAAAAAAAAGAAGAAGAAGGATTTTCAAACAGCTAAAAACAAATCAACTTAAAAAAAAAAAAAAAATCTGGGCATGTTGGGGCAAGGCAGCCAGGCTCCATCAGAGCACAAAGACTGGGATGGAATTCCTGCTGGCCCAGAAGGTGGGTGGGGGTGAGATATGGACAGAACTCTGTTCACCAAGAAGGTGTGGGGTATAAGAGTAACAAGGAGAATATTGCACCTTTCCAATCCTCAGTGTCCAGTATGTCTTTACTGTTCCCGGCAAGTGAAGCTCATTCTTAGGTCCCTGGAATCTGAGAGAACATTGTCCCTTTAAATATCCAAAACGCTCAAACTGCTCGTACACATTCAAAATGCCTGCACCCTCTGGACAGCCAAAAGTTCACAGCTCAGTTTGTCTCCTTTGCTGCTTCCAGTTTTATTCACCAGTCACCAGTGCAATCCTCTGTGCAGCTCCTGGCTAGCAGGGCTGGTTTTTAGGTTGATCCTTAGGTCCTAATACGACTTGGAAATACCCAAACTGTCCCCATTGTCAGGATTGCTGGCTGATAGTCCTCGACTCCGTATGTCTCTCTTTTCGCTGTTTTCATGCAGGTTCGTCTGCTGTTGTTGTTGTTGTTGTTATGTGCCGTGGAGTCGGCCCCGACTCATAGCGACCCCTCCTTGGGTTTCCGAGGCAGTATCACTAC
>NW_006921962.1:1647142-1650705 GCF_000298275.1 Orycteropus afer afer
CCTGCTAACCAGACGGGTGGCGGTTCAAACCCACCAGCCACTCCTCGGAAGGAAGGTTGGGCAATCCTACTTCCGTAGTGATACTGCCTCGGAAACCCAGGGAGGGGTCGCTATGAGTCGGGGCCGACTCGACGGCACATAACAACAACAACAACATCCTATTGATGAGCTAGTTGTCAGATGTACCCTGTCACAGAATATAATTGAAATAGGCAGTCCAGTAGTAAGGTTGATTTTATTTCTTGAAGACAATAGTTGTATGGACAAGTGTTAACTGAGGTTTCTTCTTTAGTGCTAAAAGGAAGCACTATCCACTCAAAGGCTTTCATTATGTTCTAAACCAGTGTGGTTGAAAATAGTACTGAAGTGATGAAGCTAAGTGCCTAAAAGAAGATCTTTTGTGTCCTTTTGTAACTAAAAATTGGAGAGGGTCCATTTCACTTCCTTTTAGTGGTTTGAGGATATAATGAGTACTTAACATGGCACAGTTGTCACTGAAACAAGGAGGAATGCTTCTTCAAGTTCATGGTACATCCCGGAATAAATGTCAATAGCTGTGTTCATTTTTTACCTGTAGAACTCTCAGGGGTCTGCTTTATGGCTGTGCTTTTTATTTGTAAATCATTTCAACCTAATAGTGATCTGGTATTCTTAGCTTTTTCATAACCTGTCAGTAATGGGTGACATGTTTTCATCAAAGTTGATGGCCATAGAGAGAGGCAGAAAAAAACATTACTCCAGAAATATTATACTTCTTGGATATTCATAGGAATGATTTGAGCCTTGATGGTCTTACTGTGGCAGACATGACTACTTGCAAACTGTGTGTACCATTTAATTTTACTTTTTCTTCTGCAAAAAGTTTGGCTCTAGACTTTAATTTCATACCTTAGATTCTTTAGTCTTTAAGATTTATGAATAACAGAATACTTTCACAGGGTATTTCCCACAGTTAAAAAATGCATATGGAAAATATATATGATAGATACATTGTTAACTACAGCTATGAAAAATTAAAATAATTTTTGGCTGCCATTTTTCCCAAATGAATGTAGAAACTCAAAAGGAAAAAATAAAATAAAAATTTTGGACTATCTCTTCCTTAGTAGATGAACCAATTTTCAGTTGATCCAGAAATTATTTCTACAAAATATCTTTAAAAAAATAGGCCACGTTTTTTGGTGACACACTCTAATTTGGGAAGCCCTGATGGTGCAGGGGCAAAAGCATTTGGCTGTGAACTCAAAGTTCAACAATTTCAACCCACCAACTGTTCATGGGAGAAAGATGTGGCAGTCTGCTTCCATAAAGTAAGTATTTGCTCTAGGATTTTGTGTGAGGATATGTTCTTATTTATCTTAGGAAAATAGCTAGGCATTTAGCTATATTATAGATGAAAATACTAATAGCTAGGCATAGGGTTACTGAGTCTTACAGTAAACGTAACCATAACTTTATAGACAACTGTGCTCAGCTTTCTCAACTGAATGTCCATAGCTAGCTATGCAATGTTAACTGTTCCACATTGGAACCCGTGGTTGGTATTGTCAGGTTTTTTTTCTTTTTTTAAAGTCTAGCCACTCTAATAAATATGTAGCATATTTCATTGTGGTTGTAATTCCCTCTGAGCCTCCTTTAATTTCTGGTGCCTGTTGATAATCCCTGGCATTCCTTGGTGTTTTCCTTCCCCCTTGTGTTTATCTCTGTGTTAATTGAGTCTTTTTATAACTCAGAAGTGATTAGATTTAGGGTCCACACTGCATTAGTATGGCCTCATTAACATCATAAAAGAAAAAAAAAACATATTTCTAAAATCTTGTACATCCACAGGTAGAAAGACCAGGATGTTGACATATATTTTTTAGGGGTAACACAATTCAATCCATAACACTTACCTACCTCTCTCTGTCGATGAGACTTTGAAGATTAAGAATTTGTCAGTGCGCAGTTTGTATGGTATGCCTACATAGCGTGTGAAAGGAGCTCTGGTAGCATAGTGCCTAAGGCACTTGACTGCTAACCAGGAGGCTGGCAGTTCAAACCCACCAGCCACTCCTCAGAAGGAAGATTGGGCAATCTACTTCTGTAGTGATACTGCCTTGGAAACCCAAGGAGGGGTTGTCATAAGTCAGGTCTGACTCAACAGCACATAACAACGACAAAACAACATATAGCATGTGAAAGGAGCTCTGGTGGCATAGTGCCTAAGCCATTTGACTGCTAACCAGAAAGCTGGCAGTTTAAACCCAACAGTCACTCCATGGAAGGAAGGTTAGGCAATCTACTTCCATAGTGATACTGCCTTGGAAACACAAGGAGGGGTTGCCATGAGTTGGGTCTGACTCAACGGCACATAACAACAACAATAACAGTGGTGTAGTGCCTAAGGCATTTGACTGCTAACCAGAAGGTTGGCAGTTCAAACCCAACAACCACTCCATAGAGGAAGACTGGGCAATCTATTTCTGTAAAGAAATCCAAAGGGGGCCGCTATGACTCGGAATCAACTCAATGGCAGTGAGTTTGGGTTTTTTTGGTATATATCATATGTATAAATGAATGTGCAAAAGTAAAAATCCTCTTGCACTGAAATTTTAGTTCTTTAGTTTAACTCTATCTAAATGGAATCCATTACCATGGAGTTGATTCCAACTCATTGCAATCCCATGCACTACAGAATAGGACTGCTCTGTAGGGCTCCATAGGGTTTATTGGCTATAAGCTTTACTGAAGCAGTTTGCCAGGCCTTTCTTCTGTGGAGCCACTAAGTGGGTTCAAACCACTGACCTTTAGGTTAGAAGTTGATTGAAAACCTCTTGCACTAATCAAACCAAACCAAACCAAACACACTACTGTTGAGTTGGACCTGACTCTTAGCGACCCCTCCTTGGGTTTCCAAGGCAATGTCACTACGGAAGTAGATTGTCCAACCTTCCTTCCAAGGAGTGGCTGGTGGGTTTGAACCACCAGCCTTCTTGTTAGCAGTCAAATGCCTTAGGCACTGTGCCACCAGAGCTCCCTTGCATTACCCAGAGGGGTTAAAATCCTATTTCTCTTTCATTTGATGTGCTGTGTGTGTTAGTTTCAGAATTGTTGTATTAAACATTTTACAGCCACCACTTATTTAATAGTAGCTACCATATAAAACCTATAAGCTGTTTTTGAAAATATAAAGAAATATTTGTTATATCTGCAATTTTTTATTCCAGGTACACTATTGAAACTGTGTCAAAACTGATGCTGTTTTTATAAGAAAGATTAATGGTAATTGAATGGGGGAATATTTTGTAGGCAGATAGTAAGAAGCTTAAGTACCAAATCTGTAACTAACTAGCTATGTGGTCAGGTCTGTTACCATCTCTGTGGCTCAATTTCTTTGTGTGTAGAGTGCCTGAATCACTCGTTGTGAGAATTATATGAGCTCATGGATATAAAATCCATAGCATTACTTTTTTTTTTTTTTTAATTTTATTTTGATTTGGGTGAAGATTTACAGAGTAAATTCACTTTTCATACAGCAGTTCACATATATTTTGTCTCATGTCATTGACCAAAATTTACAA
>NW_006921962.1:1653296-1667355 GCF_000298275.1 Orycteropus afer afer
GTATGTCTCCTTTTTTCGGTATTTTCACGCAAATTCTTCTGCTAATTGGGGTTTAGTCCAATTCTGTATCCTTCCCTTCAAGGCTCAGGGGTCCATGATTATCTTCTGTGTCTGTGTTAATTGGTTTCCCTTTTCTTTGTTGAAGAGGGCATAGCATTACTTTTGACTCAGAGTAAGCCCTCATTAAAGCACACCAGTATCATAATAATTGACTTCAACACTTATTTGTTGAGCACTTGCAAGATGCTTTACTCAGTGGTGTGCAAATGTGTGTTTATGGTTTAGTAATTATGGTCATTTTACCGAGATGCACAATCGACGCACATGGAAGCAGCAGTCAAGAAATCAAACATGTATTGCATTGGGCAACTCTGCTTCAAAAGACCTCTTTAAAGTGTTAAAGACAAAGATGTCACTTTGAAGACTAACATGCACCTGACCTAAACCATGGTATTTTAATCACCTCATGTGCATGTGAAAGCTGGACAGTGACTAAGGAAAACCACAGAAGAATTGATACATTTGAATTATGTTGGTGAAGAATATTGAATGTACATACTATAGACTGCCAGACAAATGAACTAATCTGTCTTGGAAGGTGTATAGCCAGAATGCTCCTTAGAAGCAAGAATGGCCAGACTTCGTCTCTTGTCCTTTGGTCATGTTATCAGAAGGAACTAGTTGTTGGAGAAGAATATCATATTTGGTAGAGTAGAGGGTCAGCATAAAAGGGGAGACGCTGAGTGAGATGGATTGCACAGTGGCTGCAACAATGGGCTCAAGCACAGCAACGATTGTGCGGTTGATGCAGGACCGGGCAGTGTTTCACTCTGTTGTATATAATGTCTGTTGTATATATGAGTTGAAACTGACTTGACAGCACCTAACAACAATGATTGCATATAAAGAGGATAGATTCAGTTTGATTTCTTAGATTAGGGCTTCTCAACGTCAGCAGGCCAGACCTCGTCTCACCTACTTTGGTCATGTTATCAAAAGGGACCATTCCCTAGAGAAGGATGTCAGGCTTGGTAAGGTGGAGGGTCAATGAAAAAGGGGAAGGCCCTCAATGATGGATTGACACAGTGGCTGCAGCGATGGGCTCAAGGATCATGGAGCTGGTGAGGGACTAGGCAGTATCTCATTCTGCTGTGCATAGGGTCGCCATATGTTGGACATGACTCGACGGCACCTAAGAGCAACAACCTCAGCCCTTGACATGTTGGCAAATAGCTCTTTGTTGTGGGGACTGCCCTTTGCACCATAGGATGTTTAGCAGCATCCCTGGCCTTTACTTTCTAGATGTCAGTAGCACTGCCCACTCCACTTATGACAACCAGAAACATCTTCAGATATTGCTAATATCTTCTGGGGGTTACCCCAGTTGTGAACCACTGCCTTAAATCAATTTCTTGCAAAGAGTGTGCATGGTAGTCCTAGGTGATGCTCCCCATAAGATCCTAGGGTTAACTAAGTTGGAAAATATTAAATTTTACTAGTACCACATTAAATATTACTACTACTACTAGCTAATTTTTGATAAACTTTCTACATGCCACAAACGTATCTCATTTAATACTCATAATAGATCTAAAAGGTATTTAGTTATTTCAAGATACATTTTTTCAAATGAGGAGCCCCAGAGAAATCAAATAGCTGACCAAGATCATACATTTAATAAGTGACACAACCAAGGCTTCTTTTTCCCCCCAAGCTTCCTCCAGATCCTGTACAATTATCCTCTACACATTACTACCTCTTGCATACTCTACTTCTTAATTCCCAATTCAAATTGGGATGTAATAATCTTTTGATGTATGCTATGTATTCTTAGGAGCTCTGGTAGCATAGTGCCTAAGGCATTTGACTGCTAACAAGAAGGCTGGCGGTTCAAACCCACCAGCCACTCTTCATAAGGAAGGTTGGGCAATCTACTTCCATGGTGATACCACCTCAGAAACCCAAGGAGGGGTTTCTATGAGTCAGGTCCAACTCCACAGCAGTTTGTTTGTTTGTTTATTTATTTATTTATTTATGTATTCTTAATTTGTGGTATTTATTAGGTGTTTACATTTTCCCAAGGAGCTCTGGTAGCTCAGTGCCTAAGACATTTGACTGCTAACTAGAAGGTTGGTGGTTCAAACCCACCAGCTGCTCCATGGAAGGAATATGGAGCAATCTACTTCCATAAAGATTTACCACCTTGGAAACCCAGTGGGAGTCACTATGAGTCAGAACCGACATAATGATAGTGTTTTGTTTTTTATTTTACTTTTTCCTGAGCATGTAAAAAAATTAACTTTTGTTTTTATCACTTGATGACAACCTCCCAATTATTTGTAAAGTGATTGCTCTCATAAACTTCCTTGGGTGCATCCAAAGAAGTCACTTTCCCTGGAAATGATAACCAAACTATTCCCAAACTAAGGCAGATGGCTAGGAAGCTAAGAAAGGAGAGATATTCTCTGCTTGAAGGAGGTAGGTAATATTTTACAACGAAGATGATACTTGAATTGGGCCTTTAATCATCATAAACTTGGATAAATAGGAGTTTATCAAGTGGGAAGGCATTCCAAGTAGAGTAAACATGTGTAAAAGTCTGGTCAACTGGAAGGGTATGATATATTTGGGGAATGTTGGGTAAGGAGAAAAGATGTAGAAAAATCAGACGAGAGGAGGTGATGTTCTATATTAATGTCACTGGCTCGACTCCTGTAGGCATATGACTTTGCTGTCCTTGTTGTAAGGGCTGCAGACAGTCAAGAGCACAGTAGTGATGTGGCCAGGTAGGTTCTTGATGATGATAACTAGCTTGCATAGTATCTGCTGGTGGGCAGACCTAATTAAGAGACACTAACTTAGGAGCTCTGGTAGCATAGTGCCTAAGGCACTTGACTGCTAACCAGAAGGCTGGCGGTTCAAACCCACCAACCACTCCTCGGAAGGAAGGTTGGGCAATCCTACTTCCGTAGTGATAACTGCCTCGGAAACCCAAGGAGGGGTCGCTATGAGTCGGGGCTGACTCGACTGCAAACAACAACAACAACAACAACAATGCAGTACTTAGGAGCTCTGCACTTGACTGCTAACCAGAAGGCTGGCGGTTCAAACCCACCAGCCACTCCTTGGAAGGAAGGTTGGGCAATCCTACTTCCGTAGTGATAACTGCCTCGGAAACCCAAGGAGGGGTCGCTATGAGTCGGGGCTGACTCGACTGCAAACAACAACAACAACAACAATGCAGTACTTAGGAGCTCTGCACTTGACTGCTAACCAGAAGGCTGGATGTTCAAACCCACCAGCCACTTCTTGGAAGGAAGGTTGGGCAATCTACTTCCGTAGTGATACTGCCTCGGAAACCCAAGGTGGGGTCGCCATGAATCGGGTCCAACTAGACGGCACATAGCAACAACAATGCAGTACTTAGGAGCTCTGCTGGTGTAGTGCCTAAGGCATTGACTGCTAACCTGAAGGCTGGTAGTTCAAACCCACCAGCCACTCCTCAGAAGGAAGACTGGGCAATCTACTTCCATAGTGATACTGCCTAGGAAACCCAAGGAGGGGTCGCTATGATTTGGACCCAACTCGATGGCAGTGAGATTGTTTTAGTTTAATGGAGTACTTGAGCAAGAGATAATGATCTAGGATAGATAAAAGAGGTCATATTTGAGAGGAATTATTAAGAGTAGCAAGTCAGGAAAAATCTGACTGTTAGAACAGATATCATTTCTGTGGAAGTGATATCTGTGGAAGGGCTATCTCTACACAAGACAATGATGAATTTCAAGAGAACAATATGGAAATATGTTTAGCAGCTCTTCTGATAACCTGGAGAATTTTCAGCAACAGATTCCAAACTCGACAAATGTTCTTCTGGAAATCTAGTCTCTTCCCCATCCAAATTTCCTGGAGCAATTAAATAACCCATTTGTTGGTGAAGGTTCAAAGCTAAAAGGTAGAGTTGAAAGTGTCCCTACCTTTTCATGCCAGATCATATTGTCTGTTTCCTTCTAATCATGCCTCCTGGAAAAGATGAGTCATCTTTAGTGGAGATTCAACCAAATATATCTGAGACATTATGAGTCAGTCTAAAAATGTTGGGAGATCGAATTCATTTTTAATAGACATGTAAGATAAGATTAATAGAAAGGAGAAAAAAAATCTTCTATTGCAGTTTTCCTAGTTCTCTTTTTTTACTGAAATAGCTAATCAGCCACTCCCAAAAAGTACTACAGCATATCAAATAGACTTTTACCTCTATTGTGCAATAAGATTGTCTTTTTACAGCTTTATTATTTAAATTTTCAAAATGAGCAAGTCCTTCAACATACATAATCCTGATGTTTTTTCCAAATATCTTTTTCAAACTGTCCTTTGAGAGTCATTCTCTATACATCAGTTAATTTAAAAATTAAACAATTTATTTCACCACTGATATAAAGATATATAAGCCATAATCTCACCCTTGGCAGTTTAGATGGAAAATATTTTTTCTACTGTGTTTCAGCAATTTCTATAATTTTGTCTAAAAAAATGATTAATAATAATAATTACTATTTAAAAAGTGCCTTTTAGGTATAAGTAGCTCTGGTGGTGCAGTGTCTAAGCCATTTGACTGCTAACCAGAAGGCGGGCAGTTCAAACCCACCAGCCACTCTTCAAAAGGAAGACTGGGCAGTCTACTTCTTACCACCTTGGAAGCCCAATGGGGGTTGCTATAGGTCAGAATTGACTCCATGACAGTCAGATTGGTTTTGGTTTGGTATTAGGTATCAGATGCTTTGAAAGTATTATCCCTGTAAAGACAACAACCCCAGTAACCCAATTTTTCTTTACTTATTTTTTAGATGGGCAACAAAAGGGTGAGAGTAGTGATATACTTTAACCAAGATCCCAGAGCTTCCAAATTATTAGTGAGGTTCAAACTTAAGTCCATTAGTAAACAAACCTGTGTGCATTCTACATCATTCTCAGTCCTGATTTTACCCCTGTCTTTTCTATTTCATCTAAATGTTAACATGAACACACAGCTGATGTTTTGCTCTGTATTACTAGTCCTAAGAGTCTCGCTACATTGGTCTTTGCCCATGAATACTACTGTATCTCTATCTTTAAAGCTCCCATTGATAATTGTACCCATTCAAAATTCACTCACTCACTCACTGCCATTGAGTCTTTTCCAACTCATACTGACCCTTCCTTGGACTTCCAAGGCGGTATCTATACAGAAGTAGATTGCCCAGTCTTCCTTCCGAGGAGTGGCTGGTGGGTTTGAACTGCCAGCCTTCTGGCTAACAGTCAGATGCCTTAGGCACTACACCACCAGGGCACTCCAAATTAGATTCACAAAATAGATTACATTACAAATGTTCAAAATTATAAAGTGTATCATTAACAGTAATGTGCCTTACAACATGATGGAGTTTTGGCCACAGAAAAGAGTATTGTTGTTGATAGCCTTGTTGTTGTTAGTTGCCATCAAGTGGATTGTAACTCATAGCAATGCCATGTATGCAGATTAGAAATGCTCCATAGGACTTTAAAGGCTGTGACCTTTTGGAATCAGTTTACCAGGCCTATCTTCTGAGGGGCCTCTGGGTGAGTTCAAACCACCAACATTTCAGTTAGCAGTCTAGCACTTAAGAGTTTGTGCCACTCATGGAACTTAGAAAACTATTTTATTTAAAGTGTTGTCAAGATTTAGGAATTAAGTATATTCATATTTCTTATGAAATGTTCATGCTTGAGAGATGGAGCCATATATGAAGGAAAAATTTTTATTGACAGAGTAAAGGGCAGAGTTTTTATATTTGATAAACAGATAGCCAAATGAAAAACTTCTGAGTAAAGGTACCCTCCCAGCTCCATCCCCCCAATCTAGGAGGATTGTTGGTTAAAATCATCAGGATAAAAATTTATTGCAATAAAAGGAATCACATTCTTCATGTTCTTATAAATTCTTTTTGTTTTATGTGAACATTTTAGGTGTATCAATACATGCATGAAACAATAACTGTTAATGGCTGTCCTGAATTCCGTGCCAGGGCCACAGCAAAGGTAAGGCTTGAGTAACTTTAAAAATATAGTTGATCCCAGTGATCTAGTAATTGACTGTGCGTGTGTGTGTTTCAGGTATTCTCGTGTGTACACTGTAAGAGAATTTAGACATCAGTGGCAGCCCAGAGTCTAGACCAGTACTACTTCCAGGTAAAAATCCTAATGGAAAATTGAACGTTTCTGCTGCTTCTGTAGCTTAAGAAAAGAGAATGATCTCATTAAGCTCACTAAATATCCATTTGGCACAAGCAAATCTACTGGTTCATTGTATGAAATACTACATGGTTTTCTGACACATTGTTTGATACAAAAGAACCTGTTCCCTATTCAATGCATGAGGATTTCTTTGCATAGGTCTAAAGACTTGGTTTAAGTTAGACATGAAAAGAATTTACCTGACACCCACTCATCTAGAATTTTTCTATGTACTCAGCTGAGCAGTGGGTACCTTGCTGAAAGAATGTGGCATTAACCTCAAAGGAAAGTCCATCTTCTTTTGTGATAGTGACCATGTTTTCTCTTTAAAAACTCAAATCCAGAGATTGTAAAGACCCTATTAACTGAAATATTGTAGCAATTGGATCATGAAATCATCTGGAAAATAGACCATTAGAAAACAATAACTTTAAACTAAAATCACTGATGCCATTCTTATTTTACAAATACAGAAATACTATAGCAGATATACAACCTTCTTTTTAAAATCTTTTATCTTTATAATAAACTATAAGGAATAAAAGCTGGTGAAAATAATCATAACTTTCCTTTTAGTTCTTTTAGGTGTTATACCATTTCTTATTTGGTTTCTCTCCTGATTTTTAATTTTTAGTCTGTATTCAAACTGTAACTGAACACTGTAGATTTGTAAGTTGTTTTTTATTTTATTTTATTTTCAACCCAGACCATTAAAAAAAAAAGAGTATTATTGTCATTCCATCATGCTTTGCTTGTACTGAAGTGGAACACACACAGAAAAATGATCCCTATATGGTTTAATTAAGGGGGAAGTGAATTATGTAGTGTTTTACCATTCTCATTTCTTATTCATGTAGAACAGCAGGATAGCAGCATAATGTTGCAGTAGCACAATATTTTCTGGTTGTTTCTGGGCTGTCTGCATTGCATCCATGTCAGCCATTAAAATCTATGCATGATGACAAGGTTTGCATGAGCAAATGCATGTAGCTAAAAATGAGCCATTATTTCCATGTCATTCACTATCTTTCATTAAATGCAGACAGTAGCATAATGCTAAATTGATGTGATAATGCTGTGTGTGGAAAAGAATGTATAGTAGTTGAGAATCAATATTTTCACAGTGTTGAGTAAATAACTTTATAGTAGGCATCTAATCAACTGAGGTTTAGGAAGCTTAATGGAAGTGGAAAATAAGAAGGTAGAGAATTCTACTTGATAGAAACAACTCAAATGCTGCTATTTTATTTCTGTGGGGGGTAGGGGTCAAAGCAGGAATTAATGGTAAGTTGTTTTCTTGAAGTTATTTAAAGAAATTAACATATTAATTTAAAATAAAACTACAAGTCCATTTTGAATGGAGTTTTGTATATTGAAGTATAAAACCATAGCCTGTCAAATTTTTTAATTATTTAATAGCAAACATTGTTCATTTTATATAAATCACCATAGGAAGCTGAGACATTAAAATGTAGGAACAAACCTGTGCCAGATAAGAGGACCTCACATAATAATATGGAATGGTGATTTCAAGTAATAATAACTAGTTTGAATTTATTATCTTATTTTTTTTAAGCATCCTAATTATTGAAAAAAAAAAAAACCTAAATGTGCTATCCTGGTGTTCTGAAAATAGCAAGATATATATATATATATATATATATATATACATACACACACACACACACATGTTGTTGTTGTTATGTGCCATCGAGTTTACCCCGACTCATAGCGACCCCTCCTTGGGTTTCCCAGGCAGTATCACTACGGAAGTAGATTGCCCAACCTTCCTTCCAAGAAGTCGCTGGTGGGTTTGAACATCCAGCCTTCTGGTTAGCAGTCAAGTGCCTTATGCACTATGCTACCAGAGCTCCCACATATATACATTTAAATGCTCTTCTGTTGATTCAACACATATTTATGAACATTATGGTCAAGCACTGAGTTAGACTGTGTGTCATACAAAGAAGTATAGGACACAATCCCAGTCCTGAAGCCTCTCATAGGCAAGACATGTACAAAATAACTATACTACTAGGTAGTATATGCACCAAGGGCTATTTGGTCATTGGGAAAGTCTTTTAAGAAGAGAAAAGTTTATTATAATGGTTAAGCTCTGTAAATGTGAAAATGTCCGGTGGGGCGGGGGCTTACAAAAGTAAGGGATCATACAAAGCATCTAAATGAAGAAAGGCCCTTCCCCTTCTTTTTTCTTTCACAGGACAAAGCTATAATAATATGAGGAGCTGTCTGATCAACTACCACAAAGTGTATGATTGGCCTTATTTCTCTCATTTTGTTACCCAGTGACCATCTTTTCTTTCAGGCAACAGTTGCAGCTTTTGCAGCCAGCGAAGGCCACTCTCACCCTCGGGTCGTTGAACTGCCAAAGACTGATGAAGGCCTTGGTTTTAATGTGATGGGAGGAAAGGAGCAAAATTCCCCCATTTATATCTCTCGGATCATTCCTGGAGGGGTGGCGGAAAGACATGGAGGCCTCAAAAGAGGAGACCAGCTACTCTCAGTAAATGGAGTGGTATGTGCAGAGAATAACCAGAGATTTTCTTTAGGATTTTCTTTTCTTTCTGATGATGCTGTAGTCAATATTGAAATTCTGAAACAAATCCTAATTTTGTGTCCAAACAGCTTCAAAATCATTGATAGACATAAAACCTATTAAAAAAAAAAAAACACTAACTTTATAGTTTGTTTGTTCATCTCATCTTGCACAGGTACGATAAGTCTGGACTAAATCATCCTGAGAAATTATCCCAACTAATGTAATCTCCCATGTAAGACTGTAATTGAATTGATGCTTCTAAAACTTAATGCTTTTAAGGCATGCTTCATCTAAAGTTATTATAAGAAAATACACACACTTTTTCAAAAAAGATAAAACTCCTCACTCTATAAAGTGTGTGGTTTTCTTTTTGATTTTAGTTAAAGAGAGAGAATAACTTTAATATGTATATAATAATACAACATATGTAAGGACTAGCGTACGGATAATTCTTAAGCCTTGTCATTGAGTCCATTCTGACTCATAGAGACACTGTAGGACACAGTAGAACTGAGCCATAGGGTTTCCGAGATTATAAATCTTTATGGAAGAAGACTGGCTCATTTTTCTCCTGCAGAGCTGCTGATGTGTTTGACCTGCTGGATAGCAGGTGAGTGCTTTGACCACTGCTCCACCAGAGCTCCGTCTACAGCTGTAGTATAATAAAATGTATTATTCTCCTACCCTTAAAAAAGTTTGATGGCATTATTATTCATCAAATGTATTTTAGTTTTCAAATGAAATTGAGGTAATCTCAACTATATAAATATGTATAAGTAAAAATATGAAATAATCATTTTGCATAAGTTCTTTAGATGCCAGTCCCTCCACATGATGGATTATGAAAGAAAGAAGATTCATGTAAGATGAGAATTTCCTCCTCAAACATAAATAACTTAAAAGCACAATTGCAGAAAAATCAATAGGAACGTATCAATACTTACCTGCCTATTGATCTGTGAGCGTAAGATTTTAATAATAGAATTATATTTATATTATTTGTGGCCATTCTGATCTCCATCAGAAGTGACCATTCCCTGAGGAGGGATATTGTGCTTGGTAAAATGGAGTTTCAGCAAAAAAGGGGATGACCCTCAATGAGATGGATTGACACAGTGGCTGCAGCGAAGGGCTGAGGTATAGCAAGGATTGTGAGGATGGCACATGACAGGCAGTGTTTTATTCTGTTGTACATAGGGTGTCACTATGAGTCAGAGCTAACTTGGCAGTACCTAACAACAACATATTGATATCAGCTCAAAACACTGTATCTAAAGAAAAAGGCAGTTAGAATATAATATCTTACTGGTAGCAATGGATTTAAATTTTTCTTTATCTGTGCCTTGCATTTTGTTTTTTATTTTTAGCCTGACTAGTGTCTTGAAAGATGAGAGGGCACTGGTGGTTCGCTGGTAGAATTCTCACCTTCTATGAGCAAGACCTGGGTTGATTCCCAGCCAATGCATTTCATACACAGCCGACACATCTGTCAGTGGAGGTTAGAGAGTTCTTCTGATGCTGAATGGGTTTCAGGGGAACATCCAGACTAAGATGGGCTAGGAAGAAAGACTTGGCAATCTGCTTCCAAAACTCAGCCAGTGAACACTGTATGGATCACAATGGTCCTGACCACAAGGGGACCTTGCTGATGGCCCAAGACCAAGCAGCCTTTTGTTCCTTTGGGTGTGGGTTTGCAGTAAGTCAGGAGCCAACTGGACAGCAGCTAACAATGACAACAGTGCTTTGGTAGCATCCAGAACTATTCATTCAACTCTGCCCACTTCTCTGATGAATATCAAAATCAGCAATCCATAAATACTTCATTTTATTTCAGCATGCCAGTTCAAGAATTGCTTGTTTCATTTGCTTTTTTTTTTTTAATGTAATAATGTTAAGAGGAGCTTTTTGTTGCCCTTTGCATAACTGACTTTTTCAAAGCTTGTTTCCACAGATCATTCCAGAGTCAAATTTTGTCATAGGAGGCTCTAAAATTAGGTTGTGTAATTATGTCATGTAATAGTCTATGCTTCAGTGTAAGAATTTGTATTTTCTCTCACTATGTGGGTAGATAAAAGGAAAATGTGGATTTAAAAGCAATATAAAATGTACAAAAACAGAATAACAAAAATAAAATATAACAATTGCATAAGAAGGTAATAAGTATATGTGAAGAAAATTTCATACACGATTGATGTTTAACTATCTGTTATAAAGCTAAGGGACTTAAAGTTGTTGTTTAACCTAGAAGACACATATACAGAGAAAAAGCTGTAGACATTTTACAATCACTCACCTGTCCCTTGCAATTAACTTTCAAGGTATCTAGTAAGCAACAAGGGGTTTAAGAGTCGGACCAGCCGGGGTCTACAATTCAATATCCATATCATTATGGGTTAATATCCTCTAAACATCAATATTCTACTCTGTAAAAATGAAATAATAATTTATTGGCATATGTTCTTGAGGCAAATGATACAACATGCCAGAGTCAGGATTTTGTTGCATCAGGCAACTAGAAACATTCTTACCTGATAGGTAGAAATAAAAACATTAAGTGAGCCAGACTTTGCCCCAGTTTTACAGTATACGTGATGGCTACTCTAAAATGTTTCTACCTGTTCATGCAAAGGTAGGGAATTTCTCAAAAATTTTGAATATTTCACATATATTTAAAACTTTTAAATTTATCATTTGAGTTCCATTATAACATTTATTGTGCTAATTAATGGGCCACAAATTTTTCCAATGAAAATCTATTTCTGCATATTTTTGCTAATAAACAAAGCGTCATTTGTAGATTGAAATAGGTATAACAAATGCTTTTATAGCATCCCACTGTAGAGTTTGGCCTTTCAGTTATAATGCCATCTTTAGAGGGTTGGCTCCCTACCAAATCCCTGTAGTGCTTTAAAATCCTACAGTTGAAGCTTAAAATACTGGCATATCCATATAATCAAACTTTATAGTATAAAGTTTATATTGTTTAAATATTCAAAAACAAATTATAGGCATTATAGCAATGCCTAATATTTATCAGCTACTTACCAAAAGGTAGTTTTCCTTCTGTAAATACGGGGACTTTATGAGGCCACAGAGGGTACCTAATTTGAGTCTAGGTTAAAACCCTGGACTTCTAACACTGAGTCCATAGGTTTATACAGTGTAAATAATTCCAAGCAAATAGCAATATTTAAGGAAAAAATAATAATAACTCTGTAATGGAAGGACCAAAAAAAAAGTTAGCAAAAGATCAAATGGTTTCTATTTGTACATTGAAATAACCTTATCATTGGGGAAATCAGTATGGAAGATTTTCAGGACATGACATTATAAACTGAGAACAAATTTTGGAACACAGTGATTTGGAGGGCTGAAGGAAACCTTAAATACATCAGTGAAAGTACTCTAGGGAAAATTTCCAACTGTAATACTTGAAAGGTAAAGAAATGATTCCGTGGATCTTCAAGTATCTAAAGTCTTGACTATGTTTGTTGTTGTTCCTTTTATTAATCATTCTGATTTCTAGAAAAGATGTGTCATGATGTCTTACAAAATTAAATACATTAATATTGAGCTATTAATATGAGATATCAGGTGGAAAAGTGGGATAGCAAGGGGGGGGGAATCAATAGGGGAAAAAAAAAAGAACAAAATACAGCATTTGAGCAAGTAATTTTTCCCTTAGCTTCTTAGAAGTCAAAACAGAAGGAAACTCATATCAGCTCAATATTCATTAGAAGAGAAATATTTTTCTACCTCTGAAGTCCAAGAGAAATTTCTCATGAGATTTTTACAAATGAGACATTGAGTTACCTAATACAATTTTATAGGAAATAGAGAAGCCTTTGCGTATGACTATTTCTTAAGCCAACCTACAGTGCAAATTTAGAGCTCAATGTTCAATTAAAATTTAACTGTAATGGGAGACCAGAACATTACAGTCACAAATTCAGCTTTGTAATGAACTATTTTTCACCCTTTTTTTGCACAATTTTTTTCATCAGCAATTTTGAGAAAGAACTAAAGAACTATTTATAAATGTCACAGCCCAGCAGGGATAGTAAATATGTTTAGTGATAGAGTTAGAATATAAAGTTCTCAATGGAATCGTATAATAGTCCTAATTCACTAAAAAATTATGTAAAAATGACCTACATATGTTCAGAATCAGGGAGGAATTGTTAATTATCAAAACCTGGGAAAAAATGCCTATACTATTTCAGTTGAGAGCTCTGGTAGCATAGTGGCTAAGGCACTTGACTGCTAACCAGAAGGCTGGCGGTTCAAACCCACCAGCCACTCCTCGGAAGGAAGGTTGGGCAATCTACTTCCGTAGTGATACTGCCTCGGAAACCCAAGGAGGGGTCGCTATGAGTCGGGGCTGACTCGACGGCACATAACAACAACAACGTTTCAGTTAATTTCAAGAGGAATATAAATTTGGTTGGAAAACAAATAAAATAAGTTAATGTGATGATTGTGTTGTTTTTGTTGGTAGCCACCTCAGTGTCCACCTGCAACTCATGTCAACTTCATGGGACAGAGTAGAACTGCCTCGTAGGGTTTTCTTGGCTGTTAATATTTACAGAAGCAAATAGCCATACCTTTCTTCCATGGAGCCACTGGGGGGATTTGAACTGCCAACCTTTTTGATTAGCAGTCTATCACTAGTCTCTTGTGTCACTCAGGCTCCTTAAATGTGACTGTAGAGCAATTAGTTTAAATATTTTGTACAGAACTTGGAAGGAGATTGGTCTAGACTTTGAATGTACTATTCAGCTGTTATGCTATTCTGCTCTTTTCTTGGTTGTAGTCATGAGAAGAACAGTAAGCTTATCTAGAGAAGAGCAGTCTTATATATGAGGACCATGTTAAAGAAGGACTTGAATTTTTCGGAATAGAGAAGAGAACATTTAGGGGAATAATAGGTGAGTTCAGTTGTCATCCATTGTGCAAGACAACAGTTAGCAGAACCAAGACCATTGAGTAAAAGTCACAGGGAAGGCAGATTTCAGCTTGTTAAAATAAAGGCTTTTTAAACCCTTAAACCAAAACAGATCCGACTCATAGCTACCCCTCCTTGGGTTTCCAAGGCGGTATCACTATGGAAGTAGATTGCCCAACCTTCCTTCCAAGGAGTGGCTGGTGGGTTTGAGCTACCAGCCTTCTGGTTAACAGTCAAATGCCTTAGGCATTATGCCACCAGAGCTCCTTTTTAAAACCCTTGTTTTTATGTGCCGTCTAGTC
>NW_006921962.1:1667678-1677740 GCF_000298275.1 Orycteropus afer afer
CTTGACTGCTAATCAGAAGGCTGGTGGTTCAAACCCACCAGCCACTCCTCGGAAGGAAGATGGGGCAATCTACTTCCGTAGTGATACTGCCTCGGAACCCAAGGAGGGGTTGCTATGAATAGGTCTGACTTGATGGCACATAACAACAACATCACTACGGAAGTAGATTGCCCAACCGAAGTAGATTGCCCAACCTTCCTTCCGAGGAGTGGCTGGTGAGTTTAAACACTTATAGCTATCTAAATAGCTCTATCTAAATAGGGAGAGGCTGAATCATAAGGTAGTGTATACCTATCATTTGAAGTTTAAATCAAAGATTAGAAGACCTGAGAGAAAGTATGTTTCAAATATGTCAAACATGTAGAGAATAGAAACAGTCAGCCCCCAAAGTCCCTTCTAACTCTGTGACTCTGCAATTCTTTGTCTTTAAATAAGATTTTGCTGAGTGACTACTATATACCCCTGCACAGCTACATACCTCCTTATATTCTGAAGGCAGGTAAGGAGGCTCTCTATTATTGTTAATTGCCATTGAGTCGATTCTGACCCATGAGGATCCCATGTGTACAGAGTAGAGCTCATGTCTCCATAGAGTTTTTCAAGGTTGTGACTTTTCAAAAGCAGATCACCAGGCCTGTCTCCCAAGGTGTGTCAAACCACCACCTTTCAGCAAGTAGTCGGTGGCCTAACAATTTTCACCACACAGGGATTCCCTGTGTACCCTACTAAGGAGGTGTTTTGCTCAAAAGAAAAATTAGAAATCTGTTAGTTGCCATTGAGTTAGCTTCCACTCATGACACCCTATGTATAACAAATGCAATTAAAAATGTTCTACAATATAAATTTTATGTACTTATTTTGTACTTTTCAGTTTATGAAAAGCATTCACATGGGTTCTAAGACTTTTACCTTAAAACAGTCTGGTGAAGTGGATAGTGCCAGGGTTTTCCCACCGTTTCACAGCTGATGCTACTGCAGCATGCAGAGGTTAGCGAACTGTTTGAAATCATATAGCTAGAATGCGTTGCAGCTACTGCTTCAACCCAAGTCTCCTGACTTCAAGCCTAATTCTCTTTGTGTCACACAAACCTGCTTCATAGTAATGAAGGACTAAACCAAAAAACCAAACCCACTGCCATCAAGTCAATTCCAACTCATAGCGACCCTCATTGGATTTCTGAGGTGGTATATCTTTACAGAAGTAGATTTCCCAGTCTTCCTTCCACACAGTGGCTGGTGGATTTGAACCGCCAGTCTTCTGGTTAGCAGTCAAATGCCTTAGACACTGCACCAAAGTTCTTTAATGAAGAACTAGTTAAATATAAAGATTGAATTAGGGGTTACAAAGAAAAGAAATGAGACCATCCATCTTTAATCCTCTCTCCTCCCTAGTCTCTCTTTTCTCTTCCTCTGTTCTTCTTTCTTCTCCCTTCCTCTCCTCTCTTATCGCCTCCACCTCTCTCTCTCACATACCTACACAAATACAAAATGGACCCACACTCAAATACATACATATGTAGTAAATTTCAAACTTTATTGTGATCATACCTGATACAAACCAAATGAAATAACTAGTTATTTTAAAATTAATCCCAGTGAAATTGGAAAAAGCCCTGTGGATTGTACAAATGTCAATTTCCTGGGTTTCATATTATACTATTGTATGCAAAATAAACATTGGGGAAGCTGGGTAAAGGGTGAACTGAACCTTCCTGTACATTACTTTTCAATTTTCTGTGACTCTATGATTATTTAAAATAAACATTTTTTTTAAAGAGTCCGAAAAAAATTATTCCCAAGTATGATATCCTCTGGTGCTGATGGGAAATAGGTTAGATGGGAAGCAGGAGGACAAGGTACAAAAAAGACAAAATAAAAATACGAGAATTTTAAAACTATGTCATATCAAAAAGAGACCTTCATCTGGAGAGAACAATCATGGGAGAAGGAAGGGCTGCTTATGAACAGGGAGACAGCTCAGGGGGCAGGAGAGTATGGAGGGATGGACACTGGGAAGTGGTAACTATGGGGAAGAAGTGGGAGGGGAGCTGTTGCATTGTGGTAAACTGTGGTCAATGACATGAGACAAACTATATGTGAACTGCTGTATAGAAAGTGAATTCACTCTGTAAATCTTCACCCAAATCACAATAAAAAAATAAATAATAAATAAATAAATAAGAGGCCTTCATTAGCTCTGAAATCCAAGCTTTGTTTTAGAGAACCATTGGTTGGAAAATTACAATTAAATTTGCTGAGCTCTTTAGTTAATCCTAAATAAAGGCATCAATACAAAATACGCACAATGCTAATTGATTTTTAAGCATAACAGATGAACAAGTGAAAGTTTATGGATGGAAGAGAATGATTTTCATGGAATCTGGCTTTTTTCCTATTTAAGGAATATCTATGCCAAGTTTATAGTGAGTAAACACAGCCCAAATTATTTATGTAAAATGTCTGTTAGGTGTGGAATAAGGAAGAAATGGAAAAAAAAGAAAAAAAAAAACTCCTTGCATTTGAGCTCCATGTAACTACAGCATTCCAGAGGGAAATCTGTATCAAAATCTTGTTTATCTGTTATCAGAAAAAAGAGAAAACATAAAGAAATTTCCTTTAAATTATTATATTATGTTCTCCAAGATTTCCACAAAACTTTAAGCTCCATATTAAAATGTGTGCTCCATTGACAACAGTAATTTGTGTTCATTGACTTATCTCCAGTCTTAGAACAGTCCCTGGTACATAGTCAATGCCTCATGAATGTCTGTTGAGTGGTGCTTACCACGTGGCAGGTACCACAGTATGCACTTAGGTAAATAAATTAATAATACCCCATAATGATTCCTTAAGGAGCCATGATGGTACAGTGGTCAAGCACTGGCTAACTGAAAGATTGGAAATTCAAATCCATCAGCTACTCCTCTCTGGGAGGAGTTGGCAGTATGCGTCTGTAAACATTTACAGCCATGAAAAGCCTATGGAGCAATTCTTCTCTATTCTGTAGGGTCACTATGAGTCAGAGTTGACTTGACAACAATGGGTTTGGTTTGTTTTTTTGGTTAATGATCCTTTGTTATAGGTGCCATTATCATTATTCCCATTTAATGGATGATAAAACTGAAGAGGAGTGTGATCTTGACAAATTTGACAAAATTTGAGTAACTTGACAAAAACCATGCAGCTACTAAGTGTTAGAGCTGGAGATTCTAATTCAGACAGTTGAGCTATATTCATCATGATCTGTGGGCAAGTAAATATCCTACTAAAAAGAGGAAGGCCCTAAATGAGATGGACGGATACAGTGGCTGCAACAATGGGCTCAGGTATAACAAGGATCGTGAGGCTGGCACAGAACTGCAAAGTGTTTCATTCTGTTGTGCATAAGGTCACTACGAGTAAGAGATGACTCAACAGCACCTAACAACAACAACAAATACCTTACTGAAATGGACTAGTATTGTCCATTTTGAATCAGACAATCATAGGTCTACTATTCAGGGAATTAAAAATTGAAGAGGAATGGCATTGCATTCATGGTCAAAAAGAACATTTCAAGATCTATCCTGAAGTACAGTGCTGTCAGTGATAGGATTATATCCATACGCATACAAGGAAGACCAGTTACTATGACTATTATTCAATGGCCCATTCAATGGCTGATTTTTTATAAGTAGACACCAGCTTTTCTGCTGAGGTATCTCTGGGTGGACTTGCATCTTCAACCTTTATGTTAGCAGCTAAGCACCTTAGCCATTTGTACCACCCAGAGACTCCCATAACTATCTTAGCCATTATTAAATTAGTACTTCCAGATACAGTGTAGAAAAGATCAAGGTTTCTTAACCTCTGTGGATTTGCATAAGTGCATATTTGATAGGAAGAATGTCTGTCTTAGATTCTCATAAGAAGTTTGACCTTTTAAAAGTTAAGAACCACTTTCAAGGATAGTAACATTTTTTAAAAAAGAAGTTTAATCCTAGTGGTTCAGAATACTGAGGGGAGCATGGAAAGTTTGTTTTGAATGTATTTGAGTCGTTTCATACCTACCTAACCAACCATTCCACTTTGTGCACCAGACACATAAATAGTAAGGGCTTGAATATGGCCTGAACAGCCAGCCTCCTGAGGCCAATTGGACAGACGTGATCCACATGCACTCTCTAAGTCCACTTGCCTGTCAAAGAAGATTCAGTGCAGGAATAAAGAGAGAAAAGGCAGAGCCTCAGCCCTCCTTTTGCTACAGCCCTGGCGTGAGAGTGCGGACTCAATTCTAGGGAAAGGGATCTCAATAAAAAGAAGAAGAAGAAGAAAAGAAAACGAAACTTATAGCCGTTGAGTCTAATCCAACTCATAGCGACCCCTCCTTAGGTTTCTGAGGCGGTATCTCTATGGAAGTGGATTGCCCAACCTTCGTTACAAGGAATGGCTGGTGGGTTTGAAGTGAAGCTGTTCTCACATTCTCTGTTTGCCTAGGAGTTGTTAGCAGATTCTTTTCCTTGCTCAGTAGCTGAGTGGGAGCTTGTTTGGGTTATAATTAAACGGGAGTGCAAGCTAAAATTTCAGTTAGGTGCTGAAATTTTTAGTTCTCGGATGATATCCTATCACGCTTCACTCAGCGTTTTTGGAGTACAATTATGTTGTTTTGTTCCAGTCACCCTCATATTGGCGCCAACAATGCAGCATAATTCTGTGTTGCTTTCATTCAGCATAGAACAGGCTGTGTTCTAGTCCCCTTCATTCTGAGTTGGGTCCTAATAAGTGATCTTTTAATTTAAAAATTAGAACAGGAAAATACTGTGCTACCCCAGTAGAACAGGTGAGAATAGCTTGCAGGTTAAAACTGCCACATTCTCAGCCTCTGGTTTAAGCATGCAGGAATGGGCCTTCAAAAACCAACCGAACTCACTGCCCTGCAGTCTGTTTGGACTCAGCGATCCTCATTGGGTTTCCAAGGCAGAAAATCTTCACGGACATAGATTGTCCCATCTTACTTCTGCAGAGAGGTTGGTGGGTTTGAACCACCAATCTTCTGGTTAGCAGTCAAAATACCTTAGGCATTACGTCACCAGAGCTCCTTAGGAAGCAGCCCCCCTCACACATTAAAGACCATAATTGGAACAGAAACTGAGACTGTGCCAACCAAATTGACTGAAAATGTATCAGTGCTGCAAAGACCCTCACATTAAGTCAGTGTTAAAGTGTCTAGATGCGGCAAAGCATTCCCCACGCATGGGATGATACTGACCTAAATATCTATTTAAATTGCTGTTAATGAAAATTTGACTGTTGAGTTTAGTCACTAATGTAGGCTTTCTTGTATTTATTTTTACTGTTTGTTGTTTGTGCTTTCCTCATTTTTGTGCTGTTATTTTAGCAATGCTTTTTATCCATTCATTCATTCATTCATTCATTCAGAGCTATTTGTAGAGCAATTATCATGTGCCAGCTATTGCTCTAAACACTGAGTATAAAATGCTGAACAGAACAGAAATGGTTATAACCTTCATGGAACTTTCCTTCTGGTGGAGAGTAAGAAGATGATGATTGGGGGGAAAAAAAAAGATGGGTAGATAAACAGACACATGTAACAGTGTTGCTCTATCTACCACTTACCCCAGCCTAAGGAAAATTCTCCAATATTTATGTTCAGCTCAGAGTAATGAGATTTTCACTCCATGCATGTATTAATTTTCCATGGCTGCTGTAAAAAATTACCATAACCTTGGGAACTTAACAGAAATTTATTTTCTCACCATTCGGGAGGCCAGAAGAAATCAATCTCACTGAAATGAAATCGGGGTCAGCAGGGTTGTGCCCCCTCTTGAGGATCTAGGGAAGACTCTGTTCCTTGCCTCTTCCTGCTTTGAGTGATTGCCAGCGTTCCTTGACTGTGGCCACTTCCCTCCAGTCTCTGCATCCATGGACACATTGCCTTCTCTTCTTCTGGGTCAAATCTCCCTCTGCCTCCATCCTTTAAGAACATGTGTGATTACAGGGGGTCCACTCAGACAATCCAGGATAATTTCCCCATCTGAAGATCCTGAACTTAAATCACAATCTGCAAAGACTTTTTGCATGTAAGGTGTATAAGGTAACATTTACAGGTTCCAGGAGTTAAGACCTGATGCCTTTGGGGACCATTATGCAACCTACTACAATGCATTAATAACATAAATCCAGAGGGTTTACAAGTATCTAGGACTATGAAATGGGACCATTTGCCACTTTGAGGGCACTTTATGCTGCGTTATCTATAATCTGCTCCTGGTTCTGAAAATGAAAGTATTTTCTTCCACTTCCGCTTTGAGTACTTTGCTCCTTTCACTCCCACCTATCCAGTCAGAGAATCTTCTCAGCCTTCTCTTCCTCCTTCTTCCAGCTTCAAACTTTTCTGTCTGGCTGAAGGAAAAAAAAAAAAAAAAACCTGATATAAATACATGCAATCATCGTCTGCCTCACAACCAAAGGCTCTTAGCTATTTTTGAGTCTTTTTTTTTTTTCTCCCTAGGTATAGGCTGAAGGAAGCAGAAGGAGAGAGGAATTCACAGAGAAGCCAAATTTATAGCTCTGTAATTCTGTAATCGGACAGTATGCTAAGAGTTTCTCATGTTTTCTGATGATATTCACTAAGAAAGAGAGGTATTATACTTTAGATCTCTTTTAGTGTATTAATTTTTTCCTATATTAAAATTTCTGTCTATAAGCTTTAAGCAAGAGATGAGAATGTGGTATCCAGTAATAATTTTAAGAATATTTTTTCTTATTATTTATTAACTTTCCACAGGGAGCTCTGGTGGCATAGTGCCTAAGGCATTTGACTGCTAATCAGAAGGCTGACAGTTCAAACCCACCAGCCACTCCTTGGAAGGAAGGTTGGGCAATCTACTCCCATAGCAATACTGCCTCAGAAACCCAAGGAGGGGTCGCTATGAGTCGGATCTGACTCAACAACAATGAGTTTGTTTGTTTTTTTTTTTAATAGACATTAGAAATTTTTACTTTATTGATGTCAATATTATATTCATTTGATATTTTCAACATTTCAAATGGGACTTATTAAACTTCAATTTTACACTCTCTGAGGACTTTAAGGATATTCTTAGCATATATAGCATATGCATTTATTCTTGGAGACTATTCCTCATCTTTACAGAAATAACAATGCCTTTCTCCCACTGCTAATTGAAGATTAAATGAGAGAAAGTATGACAGTATCTGCCATGATGGCAGATCCCTTTTCAATACCTGGTAAATGTTAGTTCCTTTCCTTTAAAGCATGTAGTAATCTCCCTTTTATCTTACTTGCAATTTTACCTGAATATAGATTTAAACTGTGAGCCCTATTTAAGTCATTGGCTCAGCTCTCTATTTATCTTCAAGAGACAATGAAAGTCCCCAAATGAACACTTTAATTCCAGAGACAGTTGGCTCCCTCCATTGGCTCTGTGATTATGGACAAATCATTGGTTTCTTGCTTTCTTTGCGTCTATAAATCTAATGTAACGACAGCTGTCCTATCTACTTTTCCTCATAGTAACAGAGTTAAAAGAGACAAGAAACACAGCATTACTGCTGTACATTATTATTTCATCAAATGCCCCATTTGGGTCTCTCCACGTTTCCTTTCACTTTTACAAAGTCTTAATTTGCAGAAGCAGCAAATATAGTGCCCCTTTTCTGTTCAGGTTGACTATTGTGTGGTTAAATTGTGTTGTTTAATACAGTGTTGTCTTTAAATTCTGTGCTGGGTCAAGTTCTGGTGTCATTTATGCTTTTTGGAACCAACCAAATTCAATTAGCAGTTGTTTTAGCCATTAATGGAGAAGCCAATTTCTACTGCTTAGAAGTTATGCTTTATGATTTAATTTAAGCACAACTGGCTTGAGAAGGAACATTCTTCTAACTTGTTGATGTCGGTCTTCAGACCAGCACTAGCCTAAAGCAAGAATGGAGTCTTGCTAATATGCCATAGCTCCATGGATATAGCTAATGAAAAGCAAACCATGAGTAAGTCTCAGGGCTTGTGTGGTTTTCTGTAATGGCTTTTGACATTATCTCATTCTTGATTATATTCTCAGAGAAAGTAAAGGCTGATGGACATCAGAAAATGGGCCATAAGCTGTATGTAGTTGCTGAGAGGTTCATGCGAGATACCCAAATTCTAATAAGGAACTTGGTTGCCAAGTCTCTGACACAGGAAATGCAGAGTCTTGGCAGTTGTGCCAGAGCCCACATTTTTAACTTCAGCTGTAGGTTTCAGGCTATTTTAATGAAGTTGGAGAGGGCATCATATTGGATTTATGACTCTAGCCTTCCCTCCTTGGCCTGCTCTCTCTTCTCTCATAGATATAGGATGATCACAGTTGCTAATTGTATTGTTGCAGAACTTACTCCAAAATAAGGAGCTCTGGTGGCATAGTGCCTAAGGCATTTGACTGCTAACCAGAAGGCTAGTGGTTCAAACCCACCAGCCACTCCTCAGAAGGAAGATGGGCAATCTATTTCTGTAGAGATACCACCTCGGAAACCCAAGGAGGGGTCGCTATGTTCAGAATTGACTTGGCGGCAGTGAATTTAGTTTTGAGTTTTTCTCCAAACTGCTCACCTAGCCCTTCATTGGCACCTAAACAATTATCATGGGAAGCCATGTTTCGTATTGCTAGATGTGCCTATTATTTTGTATTCATAGACTAATAATTGTCTACATGTAGTGTAGTTTAAGATTTAAGAATGTAGCTTTAATTATGAACCAGAGCATGAGACTTTAGACCCTGGAGCCAATGCCTATAATGTAATAATTTTATTTTTGTTGGGACACAATTTTAAATCATTGCAAGCTGATAGATTTGCTCTCCTATCACAGTCCTGACCTTAGCTTATCATCTAACACCTGCTTCTCTACTCAGCTTTTTTGTGTTGAACTCATCACCATCTGTGCAATAAACAGCTATATGATAGATAGATTGGATAGATACATGCACACATATCTGCTGTCAGGTTGATATCAACTCATGGCAACCTATGCACAGCAGAACAAGATAGCGCCTGGCCCCAAGTTATCCTCACAGTTGCCAGCATGTTTGAGGCCACTGTTGCAGCTGTTGTGCAGTCCATCCTAGCAAAGGTCTCCCTCACCCTTGGCTCACTCTCTACTTCACCAGACATAATGTGCTTCTCCAACAAATGATCCTTCCTTAAGATGTGTCCAAAGCAAGGCAATCAGACAGTGTTCTGTTGTGATCCATAAGGTTTTCACTGGCTAATTTTCAGAAGCAATTTACCAGACCTGCCTTCCTGCTCTGTCTTAGTCTGGAACTGCCACTGAAACCCATCCCCCATGAGTGACCCTGATAGTCTTCAAAATAATTGCAGTGACATAGCTTCCAGCATCACAGCAACGCAGAAACCACCACAGTATGAGAATCTGATAGAGAAGTGGTTGTTGTTGTTGTTATGTGCCGTCGAGTCAGCCCTGACTCATAGCGACCCCTCCTTGGGTTTCCGAGGCAGTATCACTACGGAAGTAGGATTGCCCAACCTTCCTTCCGAGGAGTGGTAGACATATGCAATAGTCCTTACATATTCAGAAATCTAGTAAAATGTAGCATTAGAGAAGCTGGGGGTTCTGGACATTCTCTGGACTTCTCCCTCTGACAGCCAACTAAGTATAATACTGTACAAGATTTAGTTTTGCAAAAGGATCTTCCTGGAGCAAGAGGGACAAATTCAACTATGGGGTCCAGAGGGAGATTATATAAGCAAGTGAAGATGATCAAGTGGGAACTTTGGCAAACTAGAGAGGAAATGGTCCATACTCAGTTCCAGCCAGCCAGTTTTTGCCACGGGAGAATGTAGACAGGGTTGGCAGATAATTCAGAATTAGCAACAATAATTACATCTTCTGGTTCTCTAAAGGAAATGATGCATCAGGGGGATTTTAAAGGGCAAATAGTAGTTATCTATGCAAATGCCAGAGTGAGTAGGGTGATAGAGGAGATTCCAGGCAGAGGGGACAGCATATGCACGAACATAAACAGCACAATGTCTGTATCTAAAGAG
>NW_006921962.1:1678855-1679855 GCF_000298275.1 Orycteropus afer afer
GTCTTGATGCTTAGTGGATGAGGCTGAACACATAACCAAAGCCAAACCAAACTCACTGCCATGGAGTCAGATCTGACTCATAGCGACCCCTCCTTGGGTTTCCGAGGCAGTATCACTATAGAAGTAGATTGCTGGGCCTTCCTTCTGAGGAGTGGCTGGTGGGTTCAAACTGCCAGCCTTAAGACATAAGCATGTGTCATATTGTAAAGAGTGATGTATGCCGGGCCCAAAACACAGCTGTATCTGAGAAATATGGGGACACAGAAGGATTTTAAGCAAGAGTGACATGATCTAATTTGCATTTTAGAAACTCCACAATGTAGAGAGTGGTTTAGAAATGGCCAAAGTTAGAGGCAAGGCAACCACATTTAGATATAATGTAATGTTTAATGAAGGGAGAAACAGATATCATTATGAATCTGCTCTGGCAATAATTAACTTGCTAGGCTGCTAACCAAAGGATTAGTGGTTCAAGTCTACCCAGAGGCACCTCAGAAAAAAGGCCTGGCAACCCATTTCTGAAAAATCAGCCACTGAAAAGCGAAACACCCATGGGGTTGCCATGAGTTGGAATCAACTTGACAGCAACTGGTTTTTATATATGAAACTATTTTATACATGAAATAGCTATGTGTATTATGACACATTGTTTGTGGGGGTGCAGTGAATAGAGGATCAATTATATTTGTAACTAAGAAGAAATATAAAGCCTACTCATTTCATTTAAAAAAAAAAAAAATTCTACATTGACTGATTTGTAACTCTCCCTGGGATCTCACATCTATCAAGCTTAAAATCACTGCAGTTTTTCATCTCATGAGCCATTAGATGAAAAGCAAAAATTTAAGCATGCCATATTTCACAATCCTTCCCCATCATTTCTCAGTCAAACATCATTCCCTGAAAACCTGGATTTATAGCAGTCACACTTAAACATGAATGATCTGCCAGGCCATATACGTGAAATGCTGTTGCCAGTACATAAATACCTGAGAGGAAA
>NW_006921962.1:1680500-1681060 GCF_000298275.1 Orycteropus afer afer
GAAGACACACACATGCACATACACATTCATGATATACACCAGCTATTAAAAGGTCAAGTCAGGCACTGAGGACAGATCTCTTACCCATTAATTGTGTGGGGAGTCCATGGGTGGTGCAGATGGTTAAGCACTCAGCTACTAGCTGAAAGGTTGGCAGTTCGAACCCACCCAGAGGTTCCTTGGAAGATGGGCCTGGTGATATGCTTCCAAAGGTCACAGCTTTGAAAACTTGTGGATCCGCTCTACTCTGCACACATGGGGTTGGCATGATCGGAACTGATTCAAGAGAAACTAACGACAACAAAAATTGTGTGGGTATGGGAATTCATTCACCTTTTGTGTCTCAATTTCCTCATATAAAATTGGAATGATAATGTTATGTACTTCACAGGGTCGTTACAAAGAATAATTATTTTGTTAGATTTAAAATACTTAGAATGTTAGCTATTACTAGCATTAAAAGTAAGCTTTTAAAGAACATTATTCTATGATGTGCTTTCTCAGCACATCCAAGATGGCTTGGGCATCTTGCCTTCTTGCTGTGTCTGTACCTTATTGGG
>NW_006921962.1:1681816-1684805 GCF_000298275.1 Orycteropus afer afer
AAGGAAAGGAAGTGAGGATTGCTTGGTATGGAGTGAAGGCAGTGGGTCTGGGATATTTTAGAGCTTGCTGTGCTGTGCTGTGCAAGATGGTAGTTGCTAACCCAATGTGCTATTTAAATTAAAACTTAAATGAATTGAAATTAAAGCAAATTCATAGTGCCTAAGGCATTTGACTGCCAATCAAAAGGCTGGCAGTTCAAACCCACCAGCTACTCCTCAGAAGACGGGTTGGACAATCTACTTCTGTAGTGATACCGCCTCAGAAACCCAAGGAGGGGTCACTATGAGTCGGATCCGACTTGACCACATATAACCACCAACCAACCATCACTTACACGGCCACATTTCAAGTGCTCACTACAACATGTGGTGGCTATTAGCTACCATATTGGGCAGAGTTGATATAAAACACTTCCATCATCACTGATGTTTTAGAGGCTAGAGCCCTTACTGAGGTATTGATGTAGAACTTGAGAGAAGCAGCAGAATTCAGGATGACACCCTGTCTTTTGGCAGGCTTGTGCAGAATCAAAGGACCCACTAAACTTACTCTCCTCTCAGTTTAGATTTCCAACCTAGGGAAGAAGCCCATAGTCATATATCAGGGCATAAGAGCCCAGCAGAACCAGATCCTACTAGACTGATACCTGTTACTGTGACCTACCTATGTCTCAGGAGAGTAATCTTTTGCTCTTGATGCTCTGTCCCTGGCCTTATAAAGGAAAGCCAATCTAAAATGATGAATTTTCTATCCAATTTGTAATGTAGTCAGTTTACAAATCCTCTAACTCTTTACATTTTAAATATCTTTGTTCTTCCATTTTGACTAAGAAATTTGTCTTATATATTCAGCTCACCACAGTCCTTTACTTTTATCATGACTGCCCATAACACAACATGTGAACCACAATGATATCCCTGACACAGGCCATCCCAAGGAATGTATGTGCATTACTTAGCTAATGTTCCACTAACTCTGCCCATGTTAGGGTCTTGATATACTTTAATAGGATCAGAGGTAACATTTGAGTGCCCTTTCTGTGCCAGTCATTCTTCTAAGCATTTTACATATATTAATTTACTCAGTCCTCACCACAACACTAGAAAGTAAGGAAGATTATTATCCTCATTTTACAGATGAGGACACTGAGAAAAAGATATAGATGGTTTTCTTAAGGTCAAATCACTAGTGAGTGGTGAAGTTAAAATTTGAACCTTAGTAGTGTAAACCTAGAATCTATGTTCTCAACTACTGTATTGTAAAAGGTAATAATGCAGGCCACAAACAATTCTAGCAAGAAAATGAGAACTTCTAAGATTGGTTTATCCCATAACTAATTAACAATCAAAATACAAAGTGATAAGAGCTAGAAGGATCATAGTTAAAGAGATAATGCAGTATGAATTAAGAAAATGCAATAAATTACTCTAGACTCAAGGAGCTGAGGAAACAGCTAGAGAATCAATGATATTTGGAGCAGAACTTGAATGATGAGTGGGAGTTTTTTTTAGGACAGAGGAGTAGAGGAAGGACATTCTAGGCAGATGGAATAAAACTGAAATTTTGGAAACATGAAAATACCTGGTAAAGTCAAAAGCCTAGTGTTGCTTATATATTGAAATAAAGACGACATGGACCTGCCTTTTCATGTGAGTGTTTTGCATTATATAGGAAATTTTAATATTTTTTTCTAGAAAATAGGGAAATATTCATGGTATAAGGAAAGGAACTCCCATTTCTTGATTGCATTGTGTGAGCTAAGTTTTGTCCATGGCATTTTATATAGGTAATTCATTAAATTCTAAAAATTTCTTTAAGTAAAACCAAAGACACATGGAAACAATTAATCCAAGTGACTGGTACACCATGCGATCCTCAGCTTACATGGCTATGAGACAAGAAGGACTAGATGGTGCTCAGCTACCAATGTCAACCACTCGGAGAGGGATCTACATAGGAGATCCTAGATAGAGTGGGAGAACAATGTGGAACAAAACTCAAAATCATTCACAAAAAAAAAGTGAGACTTCCAGTAAGATGGAGGAATAAACAGACAAGCTCAACAGACGCTCTTCAACAAAGAAAAGACAAACCAATTGACAGGGATACAGAAGATAATTCTGGAGCCCTGAGATTTGAAAGGAAGTATACAGAAGTGGACTACGCACCAACTAGTGGAAAAACATGAACAAAAACAGTGAGTATGGCGATGGTCAGAACAGTAGACTATCAGCTACTCTGACAGGACCAACAGCCTGAATATTTCCAAGTGGTTTTGGGAGCTGAGAATTGACCTAAAGATCAGCTCTCGCTGCCAAGGGCTGCAGGGGAGAATGCACTGGTGGCCTATGACTAGGAAGAGAAACAGCAAGGAGGGAGATAGCCTGAGCTGTGAACTGCTGACTGTCCAGAGGATGCAGTCATTTTGATTGTTTACAAGCAGCGACCATTTTGGATATTTAAAGTGACTGAGGTTGCAGGCATTTTGAATGTTTACAAAAGGCAGCCATTAGGGATATTTAAAGTGACTGAGGGCACAGCCATTTTGCATCTTTACAAGAGGTGGCCATTAGGGATATTTAAAGTGGATCAAGGGTGCACCTTTTGAATCTTTACAAGTGGTGGCCATGTTAGATTTTAAAGTGACAGCACTCTCATTCAGATTCTAGGGACCTAAGAATAGACTCTGTTTGCCAAGGATGGCAGGGACTTACGGGAGGCAGACAACAGGAAAGGGAACAGATGGTGAGTGTATAAGTGCTGCCAACTAATGAATAGAGGAGCACAGTACCCTGCTTATGTAGACAGCATACAAACAAAACAAAGAAAATGAAAATCGTGGACAAGTCACTCCAATATACAATCACCAATTAAATATAAACACAAAAAATGTCACAATGCTTCGGAGACAACAGAGCATCCCAGTGCACACAAAGAAGCAAGATAAAGCAGGAGAAACAAGGGACAAGGATACAGACCCAAAACACA
>NW_006921962.1:1685680-1687139 GCF_000298275.1 Orycteropus afer afer
AGAAAGAGATGCTAAAGGGAGTCCTTTGAACAGAGAAGCAAATTGTGTAGTTCCAGAACTTCTAAGTGGTAGGGAAGTCAAGACAACTACAAGATAGAATGGACTGTTCTAAACTTTGGAAGAAAACTATAAATCACAGGGTAACCTCAAAGAAAAATGATAAACCTTTACATCAAAATAAAAAAGAGGACCAGCATAAATATTTAGCAAATATTAAAACAATAGCAACGAAGGAAGTGATAACACGACTCATAGACAAAACAAGCTCAGCACAGAAAATTATATGGAACAAAGAAATCAACACCACAAAAAAGGACATAACAAAAATGACAGCAACAAATTTGTACTTGTAAATAATTACATATTTGTCAAGGGACTTATCTCTAAGATTTATAGAAAACTCCAATGCCAATCCGTTTGAAAAATGGACAAAAGATATGGATAGATACTTCACCAGTGAGGATATTTAGGTGGCCAGCAAATACATGAAGAGATGTTCATGATCATTGGCCATCAGAGAGATGCAAATCAGAACAGCAATGAGATACCATCTCACCCCAACACTGATGGCAAAGTTCAATGAGACAGCAAATAACAAATGCTGGTGGTGATGCGGAGAGATTGGGACTCTCATACACTGCTGGTGGGACTGTGAAGTGATACAGTCACTGTGGAAAACAGTATGGCAATTCCTTAGAAAGCTGGAATTGGAGATACCATTTGGTCCAGAAATCTCATTACTGAGTATACATCCTAGAGAGGTGAGAGCCAGGACAGGAACAGATATATGCACACCTATGTTCTTGCAGCACTATTTACAATAGCAAAAAGATGGAAACAACCTACGTGCCCACCAGTGGAAGAGTGGATGACCAAACTATGGTACATACACAAAATGGAGTGCTATGCAGCACCAAAAAATAATGTAGAATCTGCAAAACACCGCATAACATGGATGAACTTGGAGGACAGTATGCTGAGTGAATTTCTAAGTCAATCACAGAAAGACAAATATAATATTAGTTCATTGTTATGGAGGGTCAAGGAAAGGTTTACATATGGAGGGAAACTATCTTTGTTGGTTGCCAGGTGTGGGAGGGGAGGGGAGGGAACACAGCAGGGGGGAAAATGCATTGACCCATGTCACTTTAGTTTTGTGTATTTCACTGTACATAAATTAAATTTCAATAAAATGCATTAAAAACAAAAAAGTGACAAGGTTTGCTGGTCTGACAGAGCCTGATGGAAACACTGAGTCTATGGCCCCTAGCTCCCCTTCAGGTCTGAAATTGAACTTATTCCTGTGGCTTCCAGACAAACAAAAGACAAGCATATGAGGTGAATATTTACATTAGGTAGATACACTCCTTGGAAAGATCAATCATGGGAGAATAGAAGGGCTGTGTATGCACAGGGAAACAGTTCAGGGGGCAGGAGTGCATGGGAAGGAAGGACACAG
>NW_006921962.1:1687404-1688460 GCF_000298275.1 Orycteropus afer afer
TGTCTTCAAGGACAGTGTTTCCCATACCTGTGCTTGTTCTACTCTTTGCTAAATTTTAATCAGAGGCAGGCAATGACCAAGTGACTCAGACTGAAATCTGGAGAAGAATTTAAAAAGGAGAGAAACTGGATATTTTAAATCCTGGCAAGAAATCAAAAGAAATAAGAGGGAGGAGAGGATGAGGTAAGATGGTAGTTGAGGAAGGAATATCAACCAGACTTGGTGGTTAATTGAATGTGGGCCAAAGAAAGAGTTAATAAAAATGTCCCCGGAGTGGTCTAGCTTGGGTGGCTGCTGTGACTTGTGATAGCAAGAAATGGAGAGGAATGTTGAAATGATCTTTAGAGATTAGAGCCACTTAGGAGCATTTAAAATAAGTGAGTTTTATTTTGTGAACCTACCTGAACAATCTTAGTATAAATCATGGGTGACAGATGCAAAGAATATTATGTGGGTGTGAATTTAATTAGAAAAGACTTTTATATGAAGAGGCAGAGAGGTATTGGATAGTAAACCTGGGATATCCTTTCATTTCTCCCTATTGTGCAGGAAGGCATCTCGATGTTGAGTCTCTGCAATTAAATTAAGTATTATTGCTATTATCAATGTTTTATTGTTCATAGTACACAGCAACATAAATGTCTATTCCTTTTTACACTTCATTGCAAGCACATTTGACAGTTCTGGGTTTAGACAACCTCCGCTAGATCTGTTGTTTTTTTCCCCTTTATGCCTCATATTAATTGCCCGGGCTTCTAAGATTCTAAAACAGGTTAAGTAATGAACTGTATTCTTTGAAGAATTTGGTTGAATCAGCTCAGTAGTCAGTTTTGCCTTTATGACACCCACCCCTTATAAAACTCTAGTCTCTGTGAGAGCACTAAGGTTATTGAAAGGAGGGAAATATATATATATTTATAACCCCCCCGACAGCGGACAGAATCCTAGAAGATGTTGTTGCTGGATAATGCACACTGTTATCTTGGGAGGATTATTATATTGAATGCAAGAAAAATCTTTCTGAACATAATTCAAAAATGGTTGCAGCAGTATATT
>NW_006921962.1:1689335-1691667 GCF_000298275.1 Orycteropus afer afer
GGGTTTGAACCGCCAGCCTTCTGGTTAGCAGTCAAGTGCTTTTAGCCACTATGCTACGAGAGCATTGGGTAAATCTGCTGCCAAGGACCTCTTTCAAGTGCTGAAGAGCAAAGATGTTTCCTTGAAGACAAAGCTTGACACAAACTGTGGTCTTTTCAATCGCCTCATATGCAAGTGAGAGCTGGACAAAGAAAAAGGAAGAGCAAAGAAGAGTCGATGCTTTTGAGTTGTGGTGTTGGTGAGAAACGCTGAAAGTACCATGGACTGGTAAAAGAACTAACAAATCCATCCTGGAAATGCAGCTGGAATGTTCCTTGGAAGCAAGAATGGCCAAACTTTGTCTCACCTACTTTGGTCATGTTGTAAGAAGGGATCATTCTCTGGAGAAAGATGTCATGGTTGGCAAAGTGGAGGGACAATGAAAAAGTGAAAGGCCCTCAGTGAGATGGATTGACACAGTGACTGCAACAATGGCCTCAGGTATAGCAAGGGTCATGGGGCTGGCACAGGCCCGGGCAGCATTTCATTCTGCTGTACATAAGATCTCTATGAGTCAGAGATGACTCGACAGCACCTAAACAACAACAACATCTTGGGATGAAAAGATAGGTTGAGTTATGCCCTGTTAAGTGATGTCAATTTTCCCAAAAATTGCTTATAAGCTATGCCTTTTTTCTAGGGTGCTTTAGCCCTTCCCCTATCTATCACAGAGATTTACACAGGAAAGGAAATTTACTTTGTTTGTTACTGGGGATAGTAGGGAAGGGGAGGGAAAATTTCTGACTAGTTAAGAGTCATGTGATAATTTGCAGTGAAGGCAAAGGCAATATAACAAAAGGGTGTGACCATCACAATAACAATAGGGAAAATGAAGATTTGCCATACTAAGCAGCGAAGATTGCTTTTAGGAAGGCTAGGCTTCAGTGTTTCCTCAGGGACCTCAGCCAGTGTCCAGGTATACAACACAGGTCTGTCAACATTTGAAAGCCCTCACTCAAATATGGTACTTCCTCTAAACTAGCTCTACCCAGGCTTGATCATCCTTGGAGTCCTTGGATGGAGCAAATAAGTAATGAAAGGCTGAAGGTTCAGATCCATCAGGGGTGCCTCTGAAGAAAGGCCTGGAGATTTTCTTCCAAAAAATCAGCCATTGAATACTATGGAGCACAGTTCTGCTCTGACATACATGGGTTGCCATGAGTTGGAACTGACTCCATGGCAACTGCTTTGGGGTTTTTTTGGTCCTTAGTATTCTATAGAGGCAGGAGATAAAAGCCCCATGTATTAGATCTATCTTTAGTGTCTTGGCAGAATTGCAGAGTGAACAAAAATGACTCTTGTGTCCTCGAACCTACTCTTCCAAACATTCCTTATAATGCAGATCTCTTCTTCCCTCCTTCTCCTTCATGCTGCCCTTTGGCTGTTGAATGAACTTACCTTTGATAAGATCCCCAGGAGTCAAACTGAAACTTCAAAGTCCATGAGGGCTGCTGCTTAAAAAATAAACAAGCATGTATACATTTATTTAATAAATATCATATATGAAACACTTTTCAACTTTGCAACATCTTCCTGTGGGTAATCAATTGTCTCAGTTTACTTAGGACATCGAGTACTAAAACTGGGACAGTCTGTCACCCTAACTGGGAACTAAAGCACAAAGAAGAGAGGTCATTTTCTAAAAGCCACACTGTTAATTTGTGATTTGTGTAACATTCAAACCCAGGTGGTCCTGACCCAAAGCCCTGGCCTGTCTGCCCTGTCAGCTGTTCTAAGAGTTAGTTTAAAGAATGGATTATGGAAACATACAAAGTATTGGTAACTAAGAAGTATCTGCTATAATAGCAGCGAGTATGAGGAAGGGGGTTCTCAGTGGGTATGTGGAAGATGATGGTTATCACCACCTCCAAATCCCCTCTCCAAGACAAATCAGACTTGGAAGCAAATACCGAGGATGGGAAATGTGGGCATACCTGCTTCTGAAACTGTGTTCCTTGGGGATTTAGTGTAACAGATTCAAAGCTTTCAGGACAGTGGGGGTGGGCACAGCACACATCTTGGAAGCACAAATCAGTATGAACTATGATTGGGTCAGGTTCCCTGTCGTCTCAACTGCCTGGTTGAAACCTACTCCTCAAAAATTAAGAGACTGATTTTAAAGACCACGTTTTCTAGCAATGTTTTTCCACTCAGCTTGATTCCGTTTTCAAACCTTGAGTGCTCACACTTGAAGTCCTGGGCCTGTGTATCTGTATTTAATCTTCATTCCAACAACCATCAAGGGTTGTTTTCCCTCCTTATGATACCAGAATGCAAGGGTTGAAAGGAGTTA
>NW_006921962.1:1692367-1702347 GCF_000298275.1 Orycteropus afer afer
AAGACTGGGCAATCTACTTCCGTAAAGATTTACTGCCTCAGAAACCCAAAGGGGTTACTATGAGTCAAAATAGACTGGATGGTGATGAGTTTGGTTTGGTTTTAGCTTATCAAAGGAATCTTCCTTTCTTAACAAAGTGTGACACTGTGGAGAGACTGAGGGGCACAGTTTATCAGGAATAAATAACAATGGATTATAATTAGCATATCAATAGTACATATAGAGATGATGCTTACAGTCTCCCAACAGACTCCATGCACTATTATTTTATTTTATTGATTTATTAATTAGTAATTTTATTTGTTTAGTAAACAAAATAGATAGTATAAAGGAAGCATCTACTTGAACCAAAAGCAAATTGCTTTTATTATTATTGTTATTGCTTTTGTTATTCTGAAGCCCCTGAAGGCCCACAGCGAACTTTTGATGGCATGTACCTGGTTGGTTCTGACGCACAGTGACCCGGTTGAGGCAGAGTCTGCAGGAGCAGACTCCTAGCTCTTTATCATGCAGAGGGGCTGGGTGGGTTCAAACTGCCTTCCACAGCAAGGTTATCACCGAGAAAATCATTCCGCAAAGAGCTAACATTTTGTTGCATCATTTTAACGTGTCAGACAGTCTTCCAAGTGCTTTTGTTATCGGAGCAAATGGGGGTCCCTGCCCAATGCGCAGTCAGGCCAAAATAGTTTACACACCGAGATTGAGAGGAGAGAAAATTGTTTATTGCAAAGCAGCAATGCAAGGAGTTAGGGATAGTTTGTACCCAGATCTTAACTCCCCGGAGATGCCATTGAAACAGTTTTGTAGGTTTCAGGAGAGGGGGTTGTGCATATTCACAAAAGGTTGAGGAATTTGGGGCGTGAACTGTAAAAGTGTTGACGGATGAGTCACTAATTTCTTGTTATCAGCTGATAAGGGCTTGGGCAGAGGGGAGAGGGTCAGCAATTAACTTTTCTTCCTTTATGTCCTCGGGCCAGAGTTCATTTACAACTTGTTTCAAAAACATTTCTATTGTCATGGACAGAGTTAATCTACAAGTTATTTCTAAAATACTTTTAGCAAGTCTATCATCTGCAGTAAGGAATGTTTCCATTCAGTTCTTTAAAGAACTGAATACTCACCTGCCCCAGTGGGAAAATAGTTGGGGGTAATCCAGTTTATTTATTCCCCTGCTGGGGTTTTATCTAATTATCTGTCTTAACCAGGGTGGGGGATATAGTTGGGGGTAATCCAGTCTACCTATCTATTCCCATCCAGGTGCCAGGGTGGGGGAAATAGCACTCGGTTTCACTTCGTTTGTGTTAATTTTAATCCTTATAATAACCCTAAAAAATAGGTACTCTACAATGCCCATTTTCAGTTGAGGAAATTGAGACTCTAAGATGTTAAACAATTTATCTTAGCACAGAGCTGGTAAAAGAAGTTCAAATTCAAATGTAGGTAGTACTGACTATTCATCCTAAAACACACACACATACAATGATTTTTTTCCATAGTACATGTATGGACTAAGCATTTAATAGGAGCTCTGGGAGGGTAGTGGTTAAAGCACTTAGCTACTAACAACAACAAAAAAAAGATTGACCATTTGAACCCACCAGCTGTTCCACGAAGGAAAAATGAGGCCGTCTGCTTCTGTAAAGATTCACAGCCTTGGAAACGCTACGGGACAGTTCTACTCTGTCAGATAGGATCATTATGAGTTGCAGTGGAGTCAGTGGCAGTGGGTTTGGGTTGGTTTTTTTGTTGTTGTTGTTTTGTTTTTTTGTCGGTTTTAAGCATGTAATAGATGTTGGGCACAGATATAGAAAAATAAGACTTATCCTTCCTTTGGACAGTGTAGTAGGGGCAGAATGACTGTAACATGATCAATCGCTGTATATGGATGACATAGATATTAAGGAGCTCTTGTTGCCTAGTACCCACCAGCCACTCCTCGGAAGGAAAGTTGGGCAATCTATTTCCATAGTGATACTGCCTCAGAAACCCAAGGAGAGGTCGCTATGACTCAGATTCGACTCCACGGCACATAACAACAACAAAAAAAACAGTTGCCTAGTGGGTAAGACTAGTGACCTGCTAACCAGATCAGTGGTTCAAACCCACCAGCTGCTCCACAGGAGGAAGATGAGGCAATCTACTTCTGTAAAGATTTACAGCCTTGGAAACCCAATGGGGGTCACTGAGTCAGAATTGACTTGATGGCAAGGGTTTGGTGTTTTGGTTTTAATGTAGATATTAGCATTTAGACAGGGACATTGGAAAGCATTACTATATTATTTCCAGGGGATAACTGTGATACTTTTTGATACATTTATCACGTAAAAGAGAACTCATTTAGAGAAAGAAAATTAATATATTTGAGAAAAGGGAAGGATCAAAGACTCATATTTGGTGGGGAGGCAGGGGGAAGGATATATCCTGTAGCTTGTTCAGAAATATCTCATTCTTAATTAAAGACTCAATCAATGTATTTTTTTTAATGACCAAAAATGTTGACTATAGCTTTACACTACACAACACCACACACATATATACAGGAAGTTCTGGTGGCATCGTGCCTAAGGCAATTGCCTGCTAACCAGAAGGCTGGCTGTTCAAACCCATCAGCTGCACCATGGAAGGAAGATGGAGCAATCTACTTCTGTGAAGATTTACTGTGGTAGAAACTCAGTGGGGTTCTCTACAAGTTGGGATTGACTCAATGGCAATGAGTTTATTTATTTTATTTTTGTGTGTGTGTGCATATATACATACTTACACAGAATGCTCACTCAAAAAATAAGCATTCCTTTAGAGAAAAGCAGGTAGGCCATAGATACACATTTGAAAAAGAAAAAAATAAGTAATTTCCAAGCAAGTTTTCTATATCAAGGAGAATGCTAAATTTATTTCATTATTCTAAAAATTAATAAATAAAGAGTATTTGTTTATATTAAAAAGTCCAATCACAGAAGGGCAAATATTTCATGAGTCCGTTATTATAATAAGTCAAGGAAAGGTTTATTCAGGGAAGGAAATTTACTTTGTTTCTAAGGGTAGAAGGGAAGGAGAGAGAAAATCTCTGACTAGTTAAGAACCATGTGTTGATTTGGGTGAAAGGAAAGGCAATATAACAAAAGTGTGTGACCACCACAACAACAATAAGGAAAAGGAAGACCCAGAGAGGTGTACACAAGTTATAGATAACAGAGGCAAATGCTGTTACATATGTAATACTACATTTTCAGGAACAGCAAACACTAGTCTGCGAGTGGATACATAGACAGGTGAGAAGATCAGGTGATTAGACAGACGGGAATATACCCATGACCACAGGTAGACTTGGCTGATGATATTCCTACATGTGTATTTTTTGCTACAAAAATACCCATATACCTTATAGAACTAACAGGAGAGATGGTTGGAGTAGCTCTTCAGTGACAATAAAGCACCATGAGGGAGTGAGTCACCAGGCCTTTGGCCTTGGAACCAATAGTCTCAGGAGGCATCAAGCCCAATTGGCGTAATATACAGAAAAAAGAAAAAAACACTGTCTTTGCCACTGAGTTGATTCTGACTCATAGTGACCCCTTTTGGATTTCTGAGGCAGTACATCTTCACGGAAGTAGATTGCCCAGTCTTGTTTCTGCAGAGTGGCTGGTGGGTTTGAACCACCAATGTTCTGGTTAGCAGTCAGATGCTTAGGCATTATGCTACATCCTACTTTTATGAGTAGGGACTAGAGTCTTAAAAGTTTTCAAGCAGCCATCTAAGATGCAACTATTGGTCTGCCTTCATCTGGAGCAAAGAAAAGTGAAGAAAATCAAAGTCATATAGAAAGAATTAGTCCAAGGGACCAATGGACCACAGAATCTCAGCCTTCACGACCCTGAAACCAGAAGAACTAGTTGGTGCCTGGCTACCAATGCTGGGAAGGGATCAAAATTGGAGATCCTTGATAGAATGGGAGGAACAATGTGGAACAAAATTCAAAAACACAAAAATGACAGAATTACTGGTTGAACAGAGACTGGTGAAGCTCCCGAGACCATGGCTCCAGGTTATCCTTCAGGCCTGGAACTGGACTCACTTCTGTGGATTTGCTCTCAGCCAAACAGGGGAAAGTCCTACGAGCAGAACACCTACACCAGGGAGATGCACTCCTTAGATCAATTTACTGTGAGAGATCAGAAGGGCAGCATTTGCGAAGGGGAAAAGATAGACATACAGGAATGCATAGATAAGGACGCAGGGAAGGAAGAGATGGGAGGAGAGCTGTTTATTGTAACAAGATTGTAATCAGTGCCATGAAACAAAATATGTGTGCACTATTGAGAGTAAAACTAATCTATTTTGTAAATTTGTACCCAGATCACAATTTTTTTTTCAGTCCAGAGGCACTATATTTTGAAAACCACAGGAAACTTGGTATCAATTTAGCTTTTTTATTTTAGAGATGGCTCATAGTGGGAAAGGGTCCTCAGGTAGCATAAATGGTTTACACAGGACTAGGAACCTAAGAGTTGGCAGTTTTGATCCACCCAGTAATACCATCAGAGAAAAGCCCCAGTGATCTGCTTCCATAAAGTTTACAGCCAAGAAAACCCTGTGGAGCGTTTCTACCCTGTAACACATGGGGTTGCAATGAGTCAGAATGGACTCCACAGCAAAGAACAACATGCGAGGGGGTGGAGGCTTTTTAAATAAAGTTGTATCAAAATACCTCAACAGACTGAAACCAAAGCTATCTAAGACCAAAATGATCAATCACCATCATCTTTGTGGGAAAAGGCTATGGTGGTATTGTTGTTAGGAGCTCTGGTGGTGTAGTGCCTAAAGCACTTGACTGCTAACCAGAAGGCTGGCAGTTAAAACCCACCAGCCACTCCCCAGAAGGAAGGTTGGGCAATCTACTTCATAGTGATACTGCCTGGGAAACCCAAGGAGGGGTTGCTGTGAGTCAGCTCCGACTCAACAGCACATAACAACAACAGCAACAACATGGTGTTGTTATGTGTCTGTTGTGTGTGGTTGAGCTCATTCTCACTCACTGAATCTATAGGACAGAGTGAAGCTCTCCCTAGGGTTTTCTAGGCTGTAAATCTTTAAGAGAGCAAATTGCCTGGTGGCACAGTGATTAAGCACTTGGCTGTTAACCAAAAGCCGGTGGTTTAAGCCTACCAGCTGCTCCATGGGAAAAAGATGTGGCAATCAGCTTCCATAAAGATTGGCAGCCTCCTATAGGCAGTTCTACTTTGTCCTATAGGATCACCATAAATTGAAATCAACTTGATGGCAATGAGGTTTCTTCAGTGGAGTGGCTGATGTGTTCAAACTGCCCACCTTTTGGTTAGCAGCCAAATGCTTAATCATTGTGCCACCAGAGTGCCTTTGTTTGGCTGTGTTGGGACTTTTAAAGTTGAGAATCATAACCCAACTGCAGTACAGTGAATTACTTGGCATGGCTCTCCTAGCCATGGTCTTTATGACTCCCAGTAGATTGTTGGATGGAACTATGCAAATATAAGGTTCTTGTGGCCCACCAAGGAGACTGGATAACTTGCTAACAATGTAAATAAGGTGCATGGCACCTTGGTGTGAGTAGCCCATGGGAATTAGGCATATGGAGCCCTACTGTGGTGACTGGTCAGTTTTGTTATACTGCTAGGCTTAAAATGAACACTCTCAGAGGTAGAGAGGAGCATCTCACTGCCATCAGGACAAAAAGCTAGAGGTGGAGTGGAGCACATCCTGCACTGGACCTCCTTGGCAGAGAGACTGGCACCAGACAGAGCAGTGGGCTTTCCAGCCCAGGGAGCTAGAAAGCTGAGTGCCTTGGGGCAAGAGGATTGCTAGTAGAGTAGCACCTATCAGCAGAGCTAAAAGAGCTTTGTAATGCTTGCCTGAGCCAGCCAGAGGCCAGGCCAAGAGGTCAAGGGCCAAAGAGGTGTGCCTGAGGGCATAGCAGAGGGGTGCCTGTCCTAATGAAATAACTATTTCCTGAATGTGTTCCTGAACTTGAATTGTAATCTGTTATTTCCCTAATAAACCCCATTATCATGAGTATTGTCTGTGAGTTCTATGTGGCCATTGCAAGGAAATATCGAACCTAGTAGAGAAGTAGTGAGTGCCTTGGAAAGGATACTTGGAAAGGTTGGTGTCAGAACTGGTGAAAAGTTTGGAGGGCACATCTGGCCTCATAGGAATTTGTTGATCCTTCTCTCTCCCGCTTGTGAACTTAGAGGTCAGAAGATGCTGCCCCCAGGCCCTTTTTGCACCAGCTAATAGTGAGCCTTTCACATAACTTCATGCTGCTCTTTCAGTGGCCAGCTCACACCCTTTAGAGCTAGGAGCTGATGAAGCTTGTCTTTTCATTATACCTAACCTTCCATATCATGCAAAAACTGGCCTGCCCTGTGTTTCATTCCTAAACCAGTTAACCTGGGTGGTTTAAAGAACAGTTATAGAGAATAATGAGTTCTAATTCAGCCCTGAACTAGCAAATTTATAAAATGGACCAGGTCATAGTTACTCTTGGTCTGTTTTCTTATACATTAAGATATAAAGAAATAAAGGAGAATGTAAAGGTCTTTTCAAATATAATGTTTCGTGTTTCTGAGTTACTTAATTGTACCAAGATATCATAACCTAATATTCTCCATATCATTTGCTCCCTGATGGCATAATTTGGCACTTAATCTAAACGAATGTCTGATGTAATTTGGGTAGCCTAGGCATAAAACTAGCTCTAAATATGCGTAAATTAACTAAGAAGTATAGCCTGGACCTGTTGCCATGAAGTTGATTCTTCACAGCAGGGTAGAACTGCCCCATAGGGTTTCCAAGTTTATAATCTTTCTGAAAGCAGACTGCCACATCTTTCTCCCATGGAGTGGCTGATGGGTTCAATGTTTAAACAACTCTCTTAGCCATAATATAAGTCAGGATTTCGTCCTCATCTTTACAGAGATAGACCTGCATAAAGACCTGGGCATGGATCATTTGTCAATTTATGTTTCATAGATTAGAAGTTTCTTCCCCAGGGCTGGCATCTTTTCCATCTGAAGTCTAGCCAGCTTCAAAATTTAACCAATTTTTCTATTACAGGGGGAAGAGAGCATATGTCATGAGCAAAATCATCTATGCAATGCAATTCAAAGTAGTTTACCAAGAAATAGCAACCATTTTGAAATGTCACCATGGGCAGAAATAGAAGAACTATTGAAAGATCAGAATGCAGCTAGGTTTAAAAGCTGGTTCATTTACCAGCCCCTGGATGTTTGCTAAATATCCATCAAATTAACTAACGTTGAGCTTCCCAGAACTTAACTATTGCATGGCATTGCTGATGAAACAAGTATGCATATGATTATGTACTTAGCTATTTTTTCCCAGCTTCCTGAATGAAAATAAATTCTTTTACATATTAATGTTGTAAGAGACCCAGTACCTATGGTTTTACATAAGTTTAGTATTTTATTAGCTTATGTTTGTGAACATTGGAAATGGTACTAAAAATATTTATTTATACCGTCCTTCCCATTTTGATTTCAATGTGTATTTTTTAAAGATTTCGCAGCAGAAGGAAAGTGTCTGTCTCTTCTTTCTAGTGCATTTTTATTCATTTCAGAGAATTTTCATGGCTATTCTAGGAACAACAGTATGGTAGGTGAAGTTTCCTTTTCACTTTCAAGACCACACTTCTCCATCGTCTGAATATTTCCCGGGTACCTAGTTCTCTCTTGCTTTTCTTCACCACTCCTCACCATCTTAATAAAATGAAACTTTAACCAGAAATCTTGTTGGAAAGCCTTGTTAAATTAATTGATGATAATGACTTCCTCAAATTGCAATAGGTACAACAAAACTTGTAAAGCAAGGGGATGAAACCTAAAAATATAGTATTTCAGATTTTAAGTGAAGGAGACAGTTCACTTTATAATTGGGAATCTTCCTAGATCTTCTCAAATCATCTAAGGGCCACACTCTACTATATGGAAAGCTGATGTTGCAAGCTTTCAGTGACTGTTGAGACTTAATTACTGTAAGGACCAATTCCTGAATCAGGGAGGGCTTATATATACAGCTTTGCTAAAATAATAATAATAACTGTTTAAAAATAACCTATTATATTTCAAAACAGATTTTTAAATATTTCAATCAAAAAAAAAAAGCATGTTGTTATTGTTGTGTGCCATCAAGTCAATTCCAACTCATTGGGACCTTATGGGAGTTCTGGTGGAGTAGTGCCTAAGACATTTGACTGCTAACCAGAAGGCTGGCAGTTCAAACCCACCAGCCACTCCTTGGAAGGAAGGTTGGGCAACTCTACTTCCATAGTGATATTGCCTCAGACACCCAAGGAGGGGTTGCTATGAGTCAGAATTGACAATGGCAGTGAGTTTGGTTTTGGTTTGGTTTAGGAACACTATATGACAGCACAACTGCCCCCATAGGCTGTAATCTTTAACAGAGCAAATTGCCAAGTCTTTTCTACTCCAGATTAGCATGTGTTCAAACTGCCATTTTTTTATTAGTAGCCTAGCACTTAGCCATTGCACCACCAGGGCTCCTAGAAATAAGGCATATTTCATTAAAATAAGAAACAGACTATATAAAAGCAGGAATAGGAGATAAACCTTCAGAGGTCAAGGAATACCTTCTACCAAATATTTGCACATCAACAGACACATTCCGATGTTTTGGCCCCACTTTTGTGCTTGGGAAGAGATCAACATGGCCTGCTTTTTAGTTCCTACCTTAAATAGCAAAGGAAGGAGAAAAAACTGCCTTTTATTCTCATCAAAAGTTATAACTGAGAGACTAAAAGCACTACCGAGATCAACAATCAGTTGAGAAAAATGGATGCACTCAAAAATATTCATAAACTAGGCAAAAATCAATGGAGAAAGAAGGCTACTCAGGACATTTAAGACAAAAGTCAAGACATGTTTCTGAAACAAGAACAATTAAGGAGTGCTTGAAATAATATTTAAACATTACATTGCTTCAAATCTATCTAAAATTTGTTTCTTAATTTCTTTATATTGTCAAATACAGGTAGTCCCTGATTTACCCCTAAGTCCATGGTTTTCCATTCTGACAACTTTGATGTAAGTCAATTCTGACATAAGTCAAATATCTCTCTTTTTTTTTTCCTGTCTTTTTAGGTTTTATTATCATTGCCTTTTACTATCAGTATCTTTATAAATCCGATTGTTATTGGTCTTTGGGAGTTGCCATCAGAATGATAACATCAGCAAATTACATACTGCACATTGTATGTACTACATATTACTAATGATAAGAGACACAAAATAATTTTTAAAAAAGATGATCATAAATGCAATTCATCATAACTTGAATATATCATAAGCCTGGAACTGCTTGTGATATAATTTGTATTACTTTAATAAAGCATTTTCAGAAGTAGAAACAAAGAAGTATGGCTATTGCCCAGATGCGACATGAAGATTGTGTGCCCTGGTGGGAAGAAAATGGGCCATCAAACAAGGGACCTGTTGCCTCTACTGAGCTCCAGAGAGATTGACTCATTGTCTACACCAGCAACAAAGCCAAAATTTATTTGGCTTAAGGCCAAAATTCTACATAGACCCTAATCAGAAAGAGGAAGTAGATCAAAATTGATTGGAAAACCAGGGAGCCTGCTTTTTATAAATTGGTAACTCTTGTGAGGAGCAGCAGAGCTGGAGGTGAAAAAGGGTAACCTTGCCAATTCTACAGAGATGGCGTGTTTTTCTCTCATTTGTTCAGTCTGGCAGTAAGAACCTAATGGCCCCATGTAATCAGTGCCACAGCCCTCCTGTGGCAATGCTGAATTGCAGGCACAGGGCCTAAGTGGGGATAGTGGTCCTCTAAAGTTCTGACCTAGAATTTCCAACCTTGCTGCATGAAAGCAAACAAAACAAAAGCTAAAACGAAAACAAAAAAAAACATCTGGAGGCTAATCAGCTGGCCTAGAAAATGAGTAAAGCATT
>NW_006921962.1:1703347-1708214 GCF_000298275.1 Orycteropus afer afer
CCCACCAGCCACTCCTCAGAAGGAAGGTTGGGCAATCCTACTTCCGTAGTGATACTGCCTCGGAAACCCAAGGAGGGGTCGCTATGAGTCGGGTCGACTCGAGGGCAGTGAGTTGAGTGAGTTGAGTGGTACAGTGGTTAGAGTATAGAGTTGCTAGCCAATAAGTTTGTAGTTTGAACCCACCAGCTGCTCCATGGAAGAAATATAAGCAGTCTGCTTCCCTAAAGACTTACAGCCTTGGAAACTCTATGAGGCAGGTCTACTCTGTCCTATAGGGTTGCTATGAACTGGAGTCAACTGGATGGCAGTGGGTTTGGTTTTTTAAGGGGAATTTCACAGGGTGGTCACGCATTTCTTGAGAGCTGCTGAGAGAATTTATGATGGGGGTCTTGTGTTGAGACCCTCCCTTAAGAATATTCTTTCAGTATCTTTAGTTTAATCACTAAGAAGAAGTTTCCTTTGTTATGTACTTAATTCTAAGGGTTTGACCAAAAAGCCAACCTCAATGCCATCGAGTGGGGAAGGAGATTGCCCCAACTTCTTTCCATGGAGTGGCTGATAGGTTTGAATCACCAACCTTCTGGTACCTTCTGATTATCAGTTAAATGCCTTAGGCACTATGCCACCAGAGCTCCTTAAGGGTTTGACAGTTACAGGGAAAATCTTGGTTAGATTAAGTCTGTCTAAGGGTTTGTTGTTTGCAAGTGTAATAAGAAAAAGCTAACAAGGATTTGAGGCTCAAACCTGGGCCAATTATTCTGAAACGAGTCGAGCACCTCAATTTTGGAACTCTTAAACTGTTCCAGCTTTTCCTTGGCTTTCAGAATTTAGTAGAATACTTCTAGTGGGATAAATGCTTAATAAATGTCTGTTGAATAACCAAGTCAATGATTGAATGAGTAATTAAAAGAATGAGTTCATCAGTGAACAAACAAACTGTTTTCCCCAGGCTTCAGCCACAGATGAAATTCAGTCTGCTGAAAGGCTATTTATAACTCCTTTTTTTCTCTTTAACCCAGATTTCCTGAAGGAGTGGTTATATAAATTGCCTCCAGGGTTTACCACAGCCTTTTTGGAAAACTTCATTATCTGCCTTCTAGTCAGAGAACTGACTAAAGTGGTGCTCTTACAGACCACTGTGACCTATTCGTCTAAATTTGAAGATTTTCCTGTCAGTCTACATCCTCCTTTCTAAAGTACTTGGTAGAGTTGAACACAAATTGTTGTTGTTGTTGTTGTTGTTGTTATGTGCCGTCGAGTTGAACCTGACTCATAGCAACCCCTCCTTGGGTTTCCGAGGCAGTATCACTACAGAAGTAGAGCCCCATCTTCCTTCCGAGGAGTGGCTGGTGGGTTTGAACTGACACCCTTCTGGTTAGCAGTCAGGTGCCTTAGGCACTACGCTACCAGAGCTCCCCACAAATTCTTAAATCACCTAATCTTTATAAGAGTAGTAATTGTGAATCTCAAAATATAACTAATGTGTGCTTGAAATGTAACTTACCTTTTTTTTATTTTCTATAATTCAGTGTAGTACACATTTGAGTCTCTCTTCTCCAGGCTTGTAAAAATGTCATCTCCCTCAATTTGGGATTTCTTCCCCCTTATTCAGGTATTGTGTCTATTTCTGGGCTACATACAGTGTCTCAAAGTATTGCAGGAATTGGGGAGGATCTTAGTCCCTAATCATCCAGTATCCTTACTGGTTTCAAACGAGATGTAGATGACTGTCTTGCCTTAAGTGTAGTAGTCCAGGAAGATCACCATTTATTAATCTTCACTCATGTTCATAAAACTGCTTCAGATCCTGTTAACCTTCTTTGCCACTGCAATGCCACTCTCATTGTCCCTATCTATCCCATCACACAGCAATTTCTTCTTTGAAGTTGTCCTGTGCTTTACTCAGGAAGCAAAGGAGCTTTGGTGGCACTGTGTTTAAGGCATTGAGCTGCTAACCAAAAGGTAGGCGGTACCCAAGAAGCCAGGAAAGAAGGTTTTTGAACTTCAATTTTATGAATTAGGGGTAACGTTATCTGCCTTGGGGGTTAGTTGAGTGGGGCAGAGAGCAAGGTCTCCTTTTCTAGGGTCATACAATGTCTGCTCACTCTTCCATGCCAAGAAATTTGGAAGTTTGCAAAGTGCCTCCCAAAAAATATAAGCAGGTATACTGCTGAGTTTCATTTGTCATGCTTCCTTGAAATTCCAATGTTTGGGGTTTTAATTTGATACTTTTGAAATGTATCTCTTAGGAAAAAAACATTGAAGCTCTCCCCTTTCAGGAAGGTCTTTCATGCCATTAACTGTCTTTCAGAGTGTGGAAGGAGAACACCATGAGAAGGCTGTGGAACTACTCAAGGCTGCTAAGGACAGCGTCAAGCTGGTGGTCCGATACACTCCAAAAGTCCTGGAAGAAATGGAGGCTCGTTTTGAAAAGCTACGGACAGCCCGGCGTCGGCAGCAGCAGCAGTTGTTAATTCAGCAACAACAGCAACAACAGCAACAAACACAACAAAATCATATGTCATAGGTGAGGAATGCCATATTCTTCAAGGAAATGTTTTTTATTTATAGTCTTGTAGACAGCCGAAACACCACTAAATTTAATAACCCAAACAAAATCAATCAAATACACAACAAAACAATTATTGCAGACAGTGTAAACAAAATAGTTGCTAATTTTATGTAATTCAGCCGTATTCCCCCAAATATAAGATATTTTGGAAGATCGTAGACTTTGGGAGGCAGATACAAACTATTTGATAGTTTTGTATAAATTAGAAAAAACAGTCTCTTTAAAATCCAGATTCTAAGGCACATGGCTAGATGAGAAAAGTCTGGGCTGGATTCCAGCCCCCACCTGCCTCCTTAGCCAGTTGCTTTTGCACAGTACATAAACAGCACAACCATATAGGCAAATATCCTCTCTAAACCAAAAATTTAAAAATCCACTGCATTTGAGTAGAACTGCCTCGTAACGTTTCCAAGGCTGTAATCTGTATAGAAGCAGACTGCCATATATTTCTACCACAGAGTTTCTGGTGCATCTGAACTGCTGACTTTTGATTTGCAGCCAAGCACTTAACCACTGGGCTGCCAGGGCTCCTAATAGCCCCTGTAGAATACTGAAACAGCAATTATTGGAAAATAACTCCACTGAAAAAAAAAAAAATACAATGGAATTTACCAATAAGAGACCTACATTGCCCATGCTATAAGGGATTTTGAAGTTCTTTTGGGGTGTTTAATCTCTAATAAAATGGCCCTAAGGTACATCTACCTTTTCCTAAATTCTGCTTTTGTGACAAACAGTGCTAAAGCAGGTTTTACTCTGTAAGCTCAGAAAAATTGAAGAAGAAAGATTAATAAAAGTCACCGCCTTTGAAGTACCTGTTATGTGCTAGTTTCTTTTCACACATAATCTCTCATTCTCACAAAAAGGTTTCTACAAAGTATCTTTACCTCCATTTTATAGAGAAAGAAACTTAGGCTATAAGAGCTTGTGGTTCCTGACAACCACCCAGTTACACACTGTCTTAGGTATCTATTGCTGCTATAACAGAAATACCCTAAGTGGATAGCTTTAACAAACAGAAATTTATTCACTCACCCATTAGGAGTCTTGTTGTTGTTGTTGTTGTTGTTGTTATGTGCCGTCGAGTCAGCTCCGACTCATAGCGACCCCTCCTTGGGTTTCCGAGGCAGTATCACTACGGAAGTAGGATTGCCCAACCTTCCTTCCGAGGAGTGGCTGGTGGGTTTGAACCGCCAGCCTTCTGGTTAGCAGTCAAGTGCTTTAGCCACTATGCTACCAGTCTAGAAATCCAAATTCAGGGTGCCAACTCTAGGGGAAGGCTTTCTCTCTGTGTCAGCTCTAGAGAAAGAACCTTGTCTCCTTTCAATATCTCTAGGCCCAACATCCCTTGGAGATCTCCCTGTATCCAGGCATCAGTCTTCCCCTAGGTCTAGGAGAGTCTCCGCAAAGGAACTCAGGTCCAAAGGACATGCTCTGCTCCTGGCTCTTCTTTATCGGTGGCAGTCATGTCCCTCACTCTCCAATTGCATCTCTCTCCTTTTATTTCTTATAAGATTAAATGTGATGCAGTCAATACCCCAGGGAAACTCCCCTTATTTTGAATAGGGCTGGGACCTGAGTAAGGGTGGTGACTTAAGTAAAGGTTATGCAGTTTACCCTAATCCTGCCTCATTAACATAACAAATATTATGCACATTAACCACTGGCAGAGGTTAGGATTTATAGCACATTACAAAATGGAGAATAATCACACAATACTAGAAGCCATGATCTAGCCAAATTGATACATATTTAAGGGAGACAGAATTCAATGCATGACACACAATTAGAAGTAGCATAGTGCATAGCATTTTTCCTTCTTTCTCTGTCAGGTACTTCATCTGCTAACATCAGATATTCTGGAGTCATTCCTTGCTGCTCTTTGGAAGACTTCATATTATTGGACACTCTACACTGATTTCTGCAGATGTGTATCTGAAATGAGGTTCAGATATCCTTGGAAAAATGACAATGGATAATGGTGGTTTAAAGTCATTCAGTCGCAGGTTACCATTTGCATTATATCCAGAAACATTGGATATATGATGAGGCTTTCAATATTTGTGACATTTCTGAAAAGTTGAGGCTACACAGGAAAGTGGAGAGAGTTGAGGATTTGGACCCACAGTGCTAGGGAATCAACAATCTATCCTCAACAGCTGAACCCACCAGTCACTCTGCAGGAGAAAAGAGATGTCAATCTGCACCCATAAAGAAGCTCTGGTGGCATAGTGCCTAAGGCATTTGACTGCTAACCAGAAGGTTGATGGTTCAAATCCACCAGCTACTCTGCAG
>NW_006921962.1:1708324-1714253 GCF_000298275.1 Orycteropus afer afer
AAAGAGTACAGCTTACGAAACTCTATGTGGGTGGTTCTAGTCTGTCCTATGTCCTATGAGTTGGAATCAACTCAATAGCACACAACAACCATCTTAATATATATAAACCATATTTTGATGTCTTTATCTGAACTCTCATACCATTCTCAAAGAATATTTATTTCACAAAACATTATTCAACACTGCTGTGTGTCAATCAATGTTCAATGGACTACAGAAATTGCATAAACAAAGTGAAGTCTTTGCCTTCATGAAGTTTACATTCTAGTTGGAGATAATTAATAAACAAACCAGCAAGTAAATAAAAATACTCTGTTGAGATCTGTGCTTTGCAGAGTTAAAATAGAGTGTTTTGATAGAGAGAGGCTAGGTAACTGCTTTAGATTGAATGGTCAGGTAAGGCCTCTAGAAGCAGGTGGTATTTAAGCTGAGACTGAGTGACAAGGAGGAGCTAGTCATGTACTGATCCTGGAAAAGCATAAGAAGAGAAGGGAATGGTAGTCACAAGGCAAAACCAAAAAACCAAACTCACTGCTGTCGAGTCAATCTGACTCATAGTGACCCCTCGTTGGGTTTCTGAGGTGTTAAATCTACAGAAGTAGATTGCCCAATCTTCCTTCTGAGGAGTAGCTGGTGGGTTTGAATCACTAACCTTCTGGTTAGCAGTCAAATGCCTTAGGCACTATGCCACCAGAGCTCATAGTCATAAGGCAGGCATGAGCTATTTGATGTTTGGAAAAGATAAAATCCATGTACATAGGGAATAGTGATTGAGAAAGATAGTTGTGTATTATAAGATCAATGCATTAGGTAAGAGCTAGGTTGCAGAGAGCATTTTAAGCCACTGAGGAAAGTGAGATTTTATTGCAGTTGTAAGGCAAGGTTTTTAAAGCAGAGGAGTGACATGATCTGATTGATATTTTAAAAAGATAACTCTGGCTGGTGTGGAAAAAACGGATTATCACAGAGTAAAAATGGAAGAAAAGACCAACTACAAGGTTATTAGATAGTCATTCAGGCAGGAGATAATGGTGCCTTGGACAAGGATGGTATAGTTAAAATGGAGTGATATAGATGGATGTGGACCAGTCATTTTGTCCATAACTTTCTCCTCTGTTATCCATGCCAAGTCAAATGGTCATATATATCTTACAGAATTCTTTCAAAAGTCTTTTTGGTAATAATAAAAAAAGCCACTGCCATCGAGTTGATTCAGACATAGTGACCCTGTAGGACAGAGTAGAACTTCCCCATACAGTTTCCAAGGCTGTAAATCTTTATGGATGTAGACTGCCTCATCTTTCTCCTGTGGATGGACTGGTGGGTTTGAATCTCCAGACTTTTGGTTAGCAGCTGAATGCTTTAACCACTAGTAGTAACGACACTGACACCCATTCCAATAAGTAGTTCATTTTTTCTTCCATCTTCAATAATACAGATTTGTATCAATTTCCTAACTGGTTTACTACATTGAACCATAGTGAAATTGTCCAGAAGTGTTATAAAAGAAATGTGTTACCATTGAAACTTCTGAAGTCTTAGTAAAAGTTTTCAGTATTATGCTCATTTAAACATCTTTGTGAGTATAGGATTTACAGCACATTACAAAATGGTGGTAGTCATTCACTAGGCCATGTGCTCAATTCCATTTCTCTAGTGCATCAGTCTTCATTAAATCACCTTAGAGTTTCCTATTGTCTCATACCAAAGACTAACATTTTTTTCTTTTTGTTTATCGTTATAAAATGTATAAAGAATAAAACATTTGCAAATTCAGTATTTTTCACATGTACAATTCAATAAAGCCAGTTACATCAATCATATTGTGTACTCATCACCAATTTTCATTGCCAAATTCCACTTGCACCCAATCCCTCTCATCCCAGATAACCACTGTCAGACATAAACTGTAACCTCTCTATATTTGCCTATTCCAACAATGGGTACTTCATATTAGGGAAATCATACTATATTTTTCTTTTTATGATTGACTAATTTTACTCAGCATAATGTTTTCAAGGTTCATCCATATTGTGGCATGTAATGAAAGGCATTTACAAACCATGTTTTATTCCATTCACGTGCTATGGTAGAGCTCTATTTAAATAAACATGAAATTTATATTTATGCTTCACAAGATAGCACTTGTAATACATACAATGCCAGTAGCCTGAGATGAAGTAATGATCATTTCAAGAGCAAGCAAAATACAACCAAGTCATGTCATCCATGGATTTTATGGTGAATTCAGTCAAAAAGACCTACATTTACTCTTGTTCAACTTTTAACTAATTAGATTTTTAAGGATTAAATGAGATTTTTCCACACTCACTAACTCATACTAACATTGCTTCTGAAAAGAGATTTGACATTAATTTGACCTATTTGTGTGTAACAAATCTTTCATACGTACATGATATATATATAATACATATATGTATGTATTTTTTTAAGTTTGACCAGTCAAGCAAAACCAAAACCAGGTAGAGAAAAATATGTGTCAGATGGTTTTGTTGTTTATCACATGAAATATAATTTTTATTTTCTAACTTTGAAATAATTATGTTTTTCTGAAACTAGTAAGTTTTAAGAAGCTGGAAATGTGGAAGTGTTATGTATAAATGGAAAATAAGTTGAATACAAGTAGTGTATGGAGAAGTTGCCTCTTCCCCCTAATTTTAACTTTAAACTCTCCTGAAGTATTTGTATTTTCCTCTAATTTATATAATTCAAAGTTTGATAAGAATAGCTTCCTATAGCTTACATTATAACTTACATTTCTTGAAATGTAAAAGATATGACCATGACACAATTATGAGAGAAATCAGAACAGAGAATGCAAATTTTTTTTTGTTCTATACCTGGTCTCTTTGAGACATGATATTTTAGTAATTTGGTTTTAAACATCTCAGTTTTAAAATGTAAATTCATAGACATCCATATTTCACCTGTTGTTGTTGTTAGTTGCTGGTGGTTACTTCTGACTTGTGGTGATGCCAGATTTCCAGAAAATCAAAGAAAGAAGGAAGAGAAACATTTCTTGGGAAATCAATATTCTGAGAAAATCAGGACCAAAATCTTTAGTTTCTATGACATCTTATTGCTAGAACTAGAGTGGAGGATTCATTACATTCAAAACTAATTCTAGATTATAACAGATGTACAAAATAGCTAGAGTTTGCCAGTGACCTCACTGATTTCCTTTTCCTCCTGCTCTTGAGATCCCCATTTCCTTTATTTTGTCCACTACAGACTGAACCTTCCATGTTCATGATGAAATAATCCTGGGAATCACTACCAGAACTACCATCCCAACTGACGATAGGACCAGATGAGTCTGATAAGTGAATTCAAGGAACCCAGTCTTATAGAGAAGAAAGTGGACTAGAAATTAAAAAAAAAATCAGCAATTACTATTATGAACCCTTCTAAGGTCTTCATATACTAAATTAATATAGCTTAATTTTCACAGTAACCTTTGATGGCTAGATACTATTTTTAATCTCATTTTAAATAGGAAACTGAGGCATACAGGAATTTAAGGATTATAGCTATTAAGTAATGCAACCAAGATTCAAATCCAGTAAGCTGAGCTTAAAAGCCTCATGCTTTTAACCATTCTGTCACAGTACCTCTTTGTTCATTGGAACTTACCCTTACACACACCTAACCCATACATTAGAGGCACTCATGTGAGTTTTCTGGGAATTCATTTCTGGCCACTGACGTCTTTTTCTAAGTCTCACCCTGCCTAGAGTTAGGGTTACCCAACTCACCTCGAAAGTACCCCACTTCAAAAGACCTCATCATCATGTCTAATCTAAGTTAGTAATTTGATCAATGACCATACTAATATGAAAAAGAGTCTTTTATTTCCATTTAAAAAAAAAAGTATGATAGCTATAATCTGTTGAATTATAAGTCATGGCTCTGAGGGAAATAATCAGAACATTTAGAACACATGATTCTTCCTAATAAGTCTTTCAGTGACCCATATTTTAGATGTCCAGTGATTTCACAGATGCTGACATGTATTTCAGGCCTATTAACCCCCTGGATTATTGTTTTTCTCCAATGCCTTCAGTGCAGTTTAGAGTTCTTCCTTCAATACTGCTGGTTCTTAATCATATGCTACCTCCTGAAATGGTTGAACTTGACCAATTCTTTTTGGTACACTGAATCTGTGTAATCCTTTCATCTTCTTTTGATGCTTCCTGAATTATTCAATATTTTGTCCATAAAATCCTTCAGTATTACAATTTAAGGCTTGAATTTTTTTATTCATTTCTTTCAGCTTGAGAAATGCTGAGTGAATTCTTCCCTTTTGGTTTTCAAGCTCTAGTTTCTTGCACATTTCATTATGTTTTACTTTATCTTCTCCAATTACCCTTTGAAATCCTCTTTTTGCAGCTCTTTTACTTCCTCATTTCTTCCTTTACCTTTATCTATTCTACATTCAAGAGCAAGTTTCAGAGTTTCTTCTGACATCTATTTTAGTCTTTTTTTCTTTTCTGTCTTTTTAACGACCTTTTGACTTCTCATATTTGATGTCCTTGATGTCATTCCACATCTCCTCTAGTCTTCAGTTTCAAATGTGTCAAATCTACTCTTGAGATGGTCTCTAAATTCCAGTGGGATATACTTAAGGTAGTATTTTTGCTGTCCTGGACTTAGAAACAGTTTTAAAAGTTAAAAAATTAAAAATAAAAACAATTTTCTTCAGCTTCAACTTGAATTCTCATATGAGTAATTGATGGTATGTTCTGCAGTCGACCCCAGCCTTGTTCTGACTGATGATAATGAGCTTCTCTATCATCACTTTCCACAGATGTAATCGAGTTGGTTCCTGTGTGCTCCTTCTGGTGGGGTCCACATGTATAACTACTGTTTATGTTGTTGAAAAAGATATTTTCAGTGAATAAGTTATGAGTCTTGCAAAATTCTATCATGCAATCTCTGACATCATTTCTATCACCAAGCCATATTTTACAACTGCTGATCTTTCTTTTTCATTTCCAACTTTTGGATTCCAGTCACCAGTAATTATCACTACACCTTGATTGCATGTTTGATCAATCTAGACTGCAGAAGTTGATAATAGTCTTTAATTTCTTCACATTAGGCATTAGTGGTTGGTGCATAAATTTGAATAATGGTTGTATAAACTGCTCTTCCTTATAGATGTACATGTATTATCCTATCACTGACAGTGTTGCACTTCTGGCTATATCTTGAAATGTTCTTTTTGATGATGAATGTGAAACCATTCCTCTTCAATTTGTCATTCCTGGTATAGTAGGCCATATGGATGTCCAATTCATAGTGGCCAATACACATCCATTTCAGCTCACTAATGGCAAGAATATCAACCTTTATGCATTTTATTTCATTTTTCCAACTTCCAGTTTTCCTAGATTCATACTTTGTACATTCCATATTCTGATTATTACTGGATGTTTGTTGTTTCTTCTTATTTTGAGTCATGCCACATCAGCAAATGAAGGTCCAGAAAGTTTATTTCATCCCCATTATTAAGATTAACTCTACTTTGAGGAGACAGCTCTTCCCTAGTCATATTTTGAATGCCTTCCAATCTGAAGGGCTCATATTCTGCCACTATATCAGACAATATTCCACTGCTATAAGGTTTTCAGTGGTAAATATTTTCAGAAGTAGACTGCTACATCCTTCCATCCTTCTTCCTAGTCTACCTTCATTTGGAAATTGTGCTGAATTCACACTGTTGGTATTTGAAACGTTCCTGGCATACTTTCCAGTATCACAGCAACACACAAGCCACCACAGTACAACAATTCCAGGAACTGACAGAAAACCAATTGAAACATTTCATTAAATGGATGCAGTGCTCCATTCAATGCAGGTGCTCACTCATCTATGTCGAGAAATTTGGAAGACAGCTACCTGGCCA
>NW_006921962.1:1717983-1721555 GCF_000298275.1 Orycteropus afer afer
TTCCCCTTTCAGATCCTTGAGGGAAAGCTACTTGATCAAACATCTGATAGTCACAAATTCAAACCCGTGCTTCAGAATCCCAGCACAAAGTAAAAGGAAAAAACAGCACCTTTAATTATACCTGTCAAGAACTGTGAACACGTGATGTATAAAATCTTTACCAAGGCAACTCGACACCTGTGTTCTCTGGGCTTCAACCCCTGTTGTTCATGTGCTCTTTACACACACAGGCCTTCCACTCAGTGCACTGGGAATTCTTAGTGTGTAAAGGGAGAGGTTTTCCAGTCTGCAGGCTGAAACAGTATAAAAAAAATAAAGTCCATGACTTTTGAAGAAATCACCAGGGCCAGGATTAAGTGAATCTTTGGTCTACTGCTTTTCCAGAGATTAACAAACCCCTTATTAGGCTGTAGTTCAAACTGCATCAGTTCAAAGTTGTTGCCACTTAAAAGAAACTCAAATATTGCCTCTCATCCTGACCTGTTCCATATTTATATTGCTGAGTTGTCTAAATTGGAATCCCAGTTAATTACAAATTCAACTTTTATCCCTGTCTTGAAAATGGCAAGTTATTATACCTTATTTATATTCTATTCAGGTTCTAGGAGCAATTGGCTTTTTGTTTTGGTGTTTCCTTGGATTTTATTATGTATTGCTAGATGGGACAATTTTAGCTCAACATTTAGTTTGTTAGAAACAAAGATAAGAAATTCTAGGACTGTACTTTTTATTTAAATATTGCTTGTATCTATTATTATTAATTCTAACAGAATATAATATATATTTATTCCACATATATATTATCAAAATGTATTTGTTACAAATTTAGGTCCTTTTCGTACCATGTGTTATGAATTCGGTAAGAGACTTCTAGCAGAGGACCTAGCTTCACTGAACTGATCCTCATATGATATGTATAACCCTGCTTTCAGTGTTTTTTTTTTTTTTTTATGTTTTTATGTTTTCTATATTTTGGTTGGTAAACTCCAGAGAAATGTAATCTTTCTCTACCTACACTGATGTGCTATCATAAAAAGAAGTCTATTTGGTATATTACAGCTTAGAGCTTTCCAAAACCAAATTATAATACATTTCAGCATATATACAAATATATATGTCACACAAAGTTTAGATCAGTTTCCCCAAATATAAACTGAATACTCTTGGTATTCTAAGACCAAAGTATTCTCCCTAAAATTAGGTATCAGAAACCAGTGATACCTAATACCAACTTCATTACACATATTCATGTAAGTAAATAAGCAATGAGATAACATGTTTCAGAAACTATCATTACTAGAAAATGATCTATTCACTTATGCAGACTATCATTTTTGACTTATGGTAAATCTAGGAAAATAAGTCAATTTTACTTTATGGGATTAATAAACTCAAACCAAACTCACTACTGTCAAGTCGATTCGACTCATAGCGACCCCTCCTTGGGTTTCCAAGGCAGTATCTCTATGGAAGCAGATTACCTAGTCTTCTTAGTATGGGATGAATGTTGTTGTTGTTGTTGTTGTTATTTGCTGTCGAGTCGGCCCCGACTCATAGCAAACAATAATTATTAGGGCACTTAAATATCTGAAGCATGAAAATATCCCTGACAAAAAAAATAAACTCATAGCTGAAATATTCGAGATAGGCGATTAAAACCAAAGCTAATATTTGCATATCTCCTTTTCTCAAATGAAGAAATTAATTCCCCAAGATGCAATAAATTTGACATTTCAGACAGTCCCTAAAATTAGAAATTTTTAAATCTCATTTTAGAAACTGTCTTCTTGAAAATAAAGCAAAATCAGTTGGAACTACCCTGCACATTTTATTGTGTCCTGTTGGATAACATTATTGTCAATACTAAGTTCTGCTTGCTCTCCACAGCAAGTCACCCACCAAAGGACAAACAGTAAGGAAACTGGAAGATATACCAATTTCAACAGTGTCCTGCTGTGGTGACAGATTCCCATCCTTCAAAACATATCATTTTTTTACTAGAGAGGCTTGGGTGTGAGGACTCTGAATGCTGTGTAAAATAGGTTTACAAAAGAAAGAAGCATGATGAAAGGGAATGAATGGAGATTGTGTGAGTATTATTCAGTTTGAAAGAGGTAGTTTCCATTTTTATAAGAAAAAATTAATGAAACATATATTTTAGTTATTGTTTAACTTTAAAGCTATTCAGGCAAAGCCACAAGATTCTCATAAAGGGAAATTTAGACCCTTGTAATGAGAAAATGGTCATTTCAATACATTATATGACTGGGAGGCTTAAGGTGAGTATGTTTTAATTTAGCAGTAATTGTTTGGTTAAAATTAAAATTATCTATACATTTTCACATCAATGCAAATATTATTATGGTGTTACAGAAGCAACTATCAAAGGAACAGATGTATTCTATTGGTGTGTTCTAGAAGTCTTTGTTATTTGATGCCTCACTTGCATAAGGTTAAGTGCTGATAAATGTATTCCAAGTTGTTTATCAAAGTGAAGGAGCATTCATCACAACTATGACATCTAAGGACAGATTACATGTCACAGTAGCCGTGCATACAAATGACCAGCAGAGTAGCCTGTTTTCATCAGTAAAATTTCTAACTTGTTGATATTTAAGTCTTACCTTAAAGCTTTGATCAGAGTTAGCCATTCAAGAAAATTAGGCCCTGTGCGATTCTCTGTGTTCACTGAAGTCAGAGGTTATGAAAAAAATAATGATAAAGCACCACAAATTGTACTAATGCTCTTTATTGTTAAAAATCATATTAGACTCACTGGCATGCCCAAAATCATAAGAAAATAAAGATATATGAGGTTGCTTTTACTGGCCAATCTTTATATCAAAAACAAATTAGATGTTGAAAGTTAAAGGGAAGAAAACCGTGCCGACTCTTTTTCGGTGAGTCTCTTTATCATGGTAAATTTTCATTCTTTTTCTTGGTCAGATTGGCAGCCAGTGGGGCATATTTTTCTAAACTGTTGCCTTGTATGATATTAAGACAAATACACAGAGTATACTTCAGTGAGGGAAAACTTGAACCTTCTTGTTGGAGAATTTACATTTTGATTCTTTGCCTTCTAAAATAGCACATCTGCAGGGAGATAATGAGCTTAAATTACAATTGACTTTGGAAAGAATAACAGACTTTTGTGCTTCTTCAATCATGTAATCAATAGGGAATTCACTAGTTATGAACTACCACTCTCTCTTAAGACAATTCTAAGATCTTAATGCAAAATCTAGCATTCAAGGGCTTTTTAAGCATTCAAGGCTGTCTCTAAAGAACTTGGCTAGAGATGGATCACACCAATTTCCAAATCCAGTTTTCAACAGTAGCAAATCAAAGAGATGTTGTCTCATTTCATTTTACTCAGCTGTGCCTATAGGACTCCAAACCATTGGAATATTTGTCTGCATTATTTTAAACATCTATAGATATTTATGGATGTGTGAATAATGCCCAAATCTCTCATATTTAGCTAATTTGTGTTTGTCATACAGACAAAATCTGTCAGTAAGGCCAGAGTTAGACAACACTGGGAAGTGAAAATCAGTGCTCTGAAGATTGAG
>NW_006921962.1:1722145-1727753 GCF_000298275.1 Orycteropus afer afer
AAGTAATTGGATACACCATCCCCTAATTTTCTCCTTCTTTCAAAAGATCACTTCTCCTTTCATATTTGAATCTTAGAATGTACCTGAGATAAAAATTAATCACATACCTTTATGACTTTTCCATGTGTTTATGCATTTAACAAATATTTGTTGTGCACCTACTAAGTGCTAGGTTCTGAAAATATACATGGAAACAAGACAATCATAATCCTTTCATGGAGCTTAAGGTGAGGTGTTCTTTAACACTGACTCCAGCAGTAACTGGAGTTTGCTGTCCATTATGTCTCCTTTGCATCCGATACAAAGAAAAAGTAAAATTCCTCACTTCCATGTAACTCATGAAGTACTCCTGCACAGGTTACTATGAGCTTGTGTTTCAAAACACAGCATTCAAAAAATGCTGCTCCATTTTTCCACACACCATTACACCACAGTGAGGTAGATTACTATATAACTACATTTATTCAGCTCTTACTACATTCTATTTACTGTGCTAAATGTTTTCATTTAATCCCTTCAACAATCCAGCATTTCTGTTTTAGATAGGAAAACGGAAGCACAGAGATGTTACGTGACTTGCCCAAAGTCACACACCCAGCAGGTGGAACTACTATTTGAATCCATGCAGTCTAACCCAAGAGTTCATGTGCCTAACCAGGAAGAATACAGGAAGTGGGAAGAAGTGGAAAGAGAGCTGTTACATTATGACGATTGCAACCAATTTCATGAAACAAAATGTGTATGAACTGCTGTGGTGAAAATTCTTTTCTGTGGTTTGGGGGACATAATTAGAAATGATTATTCATGACTGTCTAAAATGGTTTGCTGTATTTGAAAGTATTTTGAAAATTTACAAAAGGATATGAAAGTATAACTCAGATCATATCAGTGGCAGAAACAGGGTTGGAAGAACTCAATTTTATGTTACAGCTTACTCTCATGAAGAATATTTTAGGCCAGAGACATGCATAAAAGTACAGATCCAGAAAATTTGTGGTATAAATATTTTGATGACTTTTCGGAATTATGTGTTGATAGCCACTGTGTGTCTTTGGTGCTACAAAAACTGAAAGAAACAAAATCCCTGCTGTAAGGGCTTATAATAAAGACACAGTGTGGAGGTGAACCAACAATATTTTGCGTTTACGAGAAGGATTGGGCGATAGTACTATTATCTCATTATTGCATGAGCATCATGTTTTTCCAATTGTTTTTATTATTTTTCTGGAAGAACTGAAAAATTGTGCAGTGGTTCTACATGACCAAAGTGGTATTATGCTACTAGGAAGTAAAGTATTAGACACCAGACTGGAAGTATTGTCTTTATTTTCAAATAATTATGTTCTTTTAATACATGGATGTAGAGGAATTTTTAGATGCTTGTAGGTACCTGAATATTGAGATATTAAGTTCTGTATGCTTTCCCATTCCTGGCCATACAGGAATGAGGGGTTAGGTTCTATAGCCAATATGAAAGGCAACAATGAAATTTGGTATAACATTGTAATCACAATCAGGAAGGTGAGGTTTCACACTTCCATAGATTAGTAGGAACTGATACCTTGTAAATGACTAGTAAATTCTTGGCTCCCATCTCATTTGCTCACAAAGGATTGTCATGGATTATTTTGCTTTATTAACTATTTGCCCCTACTTTACCTCTGTTAAGTGAACGTGGAATACAACTCAAATCTGTGAAACGAAAGAATCTCAAGAAAACTGTTTCCCTACCACATTTTTCTTTCCTTATTAAATGGATAGCACCAATTGACTCAACTCTGACTCATGGTGACCTTATGTACGACAGAATGAAACATTTGCTGGTCTTGTGTCATACTCATGACCAACAACATATTAAGAGTCCGTTGTTGCTGCTGTTGTGTCAATCCATCTCATCAAAGGTCTCCCTCACCCTTGCTGACCAGCTAATTCAACAAACATGATGTCCCCCTCCAGCCTTTGATCCCTCCTGATAATGTGTCCAAGGTCAGCAAGTAGGACATGTTCTGTTGTGATCTACCTGTTTTCATATTGCCTAATTTCCAGAAATAGATCACCAGAGCTTTCTAGTTACTGCCTTCTAAATAATTAACATTTTCATTTAAATTTTAAAATTAATTAAATATAATTAATTTAAAATATGTTTTTAAGTTAGGCTTTATACATAATTCACCAATGAGGAAAATGGAATTTCCTACACACAAAATCATACTTGTTAACTTTTCTTTCAACGTTCTTTTTGACATTTTGAATTCTATCACTGTACTACCTTTCTCTGTTCAAACATCAAAGTTACTAAGCTCTTTAGAGTCTACTTTGGCAAAGTTCCTTGAAACATCTTTTCATTCCCGCTATTGTCACTTGTTCATACAAACATTTCACTGGGACTTTGGTGAACATTTAACTTTTTCCAGTTACCACATGCCTCCAATTTCCCCTATTAGTGCCACTAGATAGATCATCCTGAACTTATACTTTACTCAAAACCATCACAAAAATTGAATGCAAATTTTATTTGTATGGTGTGGGGGAGGTGGATTGCATGTCAGTGCTCCTTCATCACAAGAGGAAAATATTACAGAATGTGAAACAAGATGATGGTGAAAGCTGGTACGTGGAGTGTAAGATAGAAGCCATGGAGTTCTGTGACACTGGAAACAACAAAAGTTTTGCCTCAAGATAAAAATACAAAGATAAACTTGCAGTGCTCATTGGTGAAGATATCTACCATGACTGTGTCACATTGTTGTTAGGCACTGTCGAGTCCCTTCCAACTTATACCAACCCTGTGTACAACAGAATGAAACATTGCCTGGTCCTGTGCCATTCTCACAATCATTGCTATGTTTGAGCCCATCATTACAGCCACTGTATCAATCCATCTCATTGAGGATTTTTTCACTGACCATCTGGTTTACCCAGCATGATGTCTTTCTCCAGGGACTGGTCCCTTCTGACATGACCAAAGTGTTAGAGACAAAGTCTGGCCATCCTTTCTTCTAAAGATTATTCTGGCTGTACTTCTTCCAGGACAGCATTGTTTGTTCTAGCTGTCCATGGTATATTCAATATTCTTCACCAAAATCACAGTTCAGATACCTCAGTTCTTCTGTGGTCTTCCTTATTCACCATATTACGACCCACCATTTCCAATACATTTACTTTGTATGTGGATGTGTGTAAATGTGTGTATGGTGGGGATGAAGAGCAATGCACGTGGATAGACTACTTGCTACTTATGGTAAAGCTGTGGTTTGAGATGTGGTCTTCTTGATCATATAACTGTGTTTCCAGTCCTCTTGTTCTACTTCACTGCCTAAATTTAGCATTCCCTATTCCTGGAAATTGGCCCAAGCTCTCCTTTCCCTGAGCTTTTGATGGTTTTTACAGTGTCTTTTTCTTTTCCCCTTCTGTGCTTGACAAAATCTCCAACTTCTAAGGTCTGTTTCAAATTATCCCTATATTAAGAAGCTTCTAATTTTTCCAAGTCTGATATTATCTATGCCATCACCAAACCCTATTGGGATATTTGTACCTGTCTTTAGTTCTTTTCTTAGCTTGTCTTATATACTCACTTATGTCTTTACTATCTTAATTTCCTCTACAGTTGGTAATTACACACACAGTGGGTGCTTAAAATTTCTTAAAAGTAGTTACTTTTCATTTGCCAAATTTACAGAAAGGCTTCGGAATTATGTTGGGTCTATCCTAGTTCTCTGTAGTTGACCCAAAGAGTTCATCAGTACTGAGAGCTCAAGACCAGACAACTTTAAAAAGTTAAAAAAAAAAAAGAAGCCTCAATTATTTATTGAGTACATTGATTTAAAAAACAAAAAGAAGAAGAATAGAGGAAGTGGGAAGAGAGCTGTGATATTATGGGGATTGCAGCCAATGTCATGAAACAAAATGTGTATGAACTGCTGTATGGAAAATGAACCTGCTCTGTAAACTTTCACCCAAATCACAATTAAAAAAAAAAGAAGAAAAGATAAAGTAAAGGTAAAAGTTACAATGCCTTATTTCTTCCAATCTGGTTTTTACCATTCCCCACAGACACTCACACAATGACTTCACTATTGATTTATCCCCACTATTGATTTATACCCACTATTTATTTGGTTGCTTGTTCCATGGGAGAAATTGTAAGGGGAAAAATTGGATGTCAAATCAGCAAGGGAACAAGCAAAACGTGAGTCTTAAAACCACTTCCAATTAGACTCAAGTAGCTCACTATTAATGAATGATCTTGTTTGTTGACCAGAAGTAAGACCTCACCTACTCTTCATTGATGTCCCTCCACACCTCCAAGCCGTTACATCAGAAGGAGGAGATTGAGGGACTAATTACTATTGACATAACTGCTTTAGATTATATAAAAAGAAAAGATTTGACAAATAATAGAAATCAAAACACTTATCCAGCCTTAATTACAGGTCATGTTCTGACATGGTATAGGTCTTTATGCTGACACAAAGTTCTATCTGGGTATGACTCAACATATTCGACATCTAACTCTGGTAGCATAGTGGCTAAGACACTTGCCTGCTAACCAGACAGCTGGCGGTTCAAACCCACCAGCCACTCCTCGGAAGGCAGGTTGGGCAATCCTACTTCCGTAGTGATACTGCCTCAGAAACCCAAGGAGGGGTCGCTATGAGTCGGGTTTGACTCGACGACAAACAACAACAACTTAAACATAATATTAATTGGGTTCGTTTATCCCCAATGATAGAAAATATACCTACATTTTTTCCATTCTTTAAATTGGAATAATTACAAAGTTTAAGATACGTCTTACATAAACACAATATAGTCCCAATGAGTTAGTTAATACCTGCCCGATAAAAAGTTTCTTCCTGTGGGCTTTCATTTATTAACTTTATTGTTATACTTAATAGGGGAGTAGGAGTGAGAGCCTGGCTGGTTTTTGGAGAAATGGATCCAGGGGAGATATGTACCTGGACTTTTTATAACACAATGGTCCAGCATCAGGAAATCCAGGCTCACTTTTTTCTTTATCTGGGGCACCCAGAGAGATTCTCCCGTTAAAACACCTATTTTCTCAGACTAATTATTATTTAAAACCAGTTCCATGTTCATCACAGCACTATTTACAATAGCAAAGAGATAGAAACAACCTAATTGCCTTTCCACAGATGAATGGCTAACCAAACTATGCTACATACACATAATGGAATAATATGTAACATTAAAGAATAATCAAGAATCACTGAATTGCTTCATAATGTAGATGAACTTGGACAACATTATACTGAGTGAAATAAGTCAATCACAAAAGAATAAATATTGTATCAATCCCTTATTAGAAAAAGTCAAGCAAAGATTTACACAGGGAAGGAAAGTATCTTTGTTCATTACCAGGGATAGAAGTTGAGGGAAGGGAAAGTTGCTGGCTAGTTAAGAGATACGTGTTGATTTGGGTGAAGGGAAAGTTAATATAACAAAAGTGTGTGACCAGCATAATTTCCCTAAGGAAAAGGAAGACACAGAGAAGTACAAAAGAGGTACAGATAATAAAGTTAGGAGCTCTGGTAGCTTAGTGCCTAAGGCACTTGATTGCTAACCAGAAGGCTGGTGGTTCAAATCC
>NW_006921962.1:1728118-1738925 GCF_000298275.1 Orycteropus afer afer
TGTTAACCAGAAGGCTTGCAGTTCAAACCCACCAGCCACTCCTCAGAAGGAATATGGGGCAATCTATTTCCGTAGTGATACTGCCTCGGAAACCCAAGGAGGGGTCGCTATGAGTTGGGTCCGACTTGATGGCACATTAAAAATAACAACATGTATTTATATAAAAATAACTATATGCAGTATACAGCTAACAGGTGACAGATTAACTTTTAACTAAGCATCTTGAGGGAGTGATTCACTGGACCTGCAGGTTCAGGATCATGGTCACAGGGGACATCAAGCTCAATGGGCAAAACATAGTTCTACATCCTACATAAAACGTTGTTCTTCATTCAACTTACGTGAGTGGTGACTGGGATCCTAAAAGTTTGTGGAGGTCCATCTAAGATGCAGCCATTAGTTTCTCATCATTCCAGAGCAAAGAAGAGTGAAGAAAATTAAAAACTCATGGAAATAGTTAGTCCAAAGGACTAATGGACCACGAGAACCTCAACCTATATGACCCTGAGACCAGAGAACTAGTGCCTGGCTACCAATGTCAACCACTCAGAAAGGGATCAAAATTGGAGATCCTGGATAGAGTGGGAGAAAAAATGTGCAACAAATTTCAAAAACAAAAAGACCAGGATTACTGATTGGATAGAGACATGAAACCATAAGACTATGACCTTTAGTCACCCTTTGGGCCTTGAATTGAACTCACTCTTGTGGCTTATCTCTCAGTCAAGCAATAGAAAGGCCCCGTGGTATAGTAAATTACTTAGTGTGGCTTTTCTACCTATAAGTCTTTGTAAACTCCAAGGTAGGAATTGCCATTAGCAACTGAGGAGCTCCTGATTACTAAAGTCACCCACCTGGAGTATTTCTGTTGGGAGTGGCACAAAACAATGTTCTGGGAGGTTCCCACTCTCTCTCACGTGCTTAGAGTTCTGATGCTATGATTGGCTAGTTTGGCCACTCTGCCGAGTTCAAAAGGAGGCCTCCTAGAGGCAGAACTCTCTCTGACTGCTAGTTAAGGAAGACATGCTGCTGAAAGAGACACGTGCTCCAGAAAGAGACATGCATTGCTGAGTAAGACACTGAGGGACATGCACTGCTGGGGGAGAGACTGAGAGACTTGGCTGAGAGACAGTGGGCTGGGAGAGAGACCGAGTGTTTTTCCTGAACTTGAATTGTAGCCTGGTGCTTCCCTAGTAAACTCCATCTGTGAGTTCTATGTGGCCACTGCAGTGAATTATTGAACCCAAGAAAGAGGTGGAGGGTGCTTTGGGAGGAATGGTTGGTGAAAGGGCTGGAGGGAAGCAGCATGTCTGGCCTGGCAGTAATAGGCCTTGGGTTACTGCTGGTAATCCTGTCTTCCTCTTGTGGGATTAGAGGAGGTCAGAACATGTGGCCTCCTTGCCATTGTAGCAGGCCTACAAGCTGAGCAACTACACGAGGGAGATGCACTCCTCGAACAATTATCAAACTTGGGAGATCAGCAGGACAGCACTGGCACACAGAGAAAGCTAGGGAGGCAGGAATGCATAGGTGAGGACACAAGGAATTGGTAACCACAGGGAGGAAGTGGGATTGTAATCAGTGTCACAACACAAAATGTATATGAAATGTTGAACGAAAAACAAATCTGCTTTGTAAAATTTCACCCAAATCACAATAAAAAGTTAAAAAAGTAAAACCAGTTGTTGGGTCAGTTCTGACTCATGGCAGCCCCATGTGTGTCAGCGTAAAATTGTGTTCTATATGATATTCAGTGGCTTATTTTTTGCAAGTAGATCTTCAGGCCTTTCTTCTGAAGTACCTCTGACTGGACTTATTAGCCAAATGTGTTAACAATTTGCATCACTTAGGAACTCCAATTGTTATTAATATTATTATTGTTAGGTGTCTACTTTTTAAGTCTCAGAAATGCCCCAGTTTTGAAAATGCATTATACTGTCAACCTATGTGAAAGTGATAAACCATTGGAATAATGTTTCATATTAACCTTCCTCAATTCAAAAGGTGATTGAAATTGTTCTTTTTTTTTTTAACTTTTTTTTTCTTTTTATTGTGATTTTTGAGTGAAGATTTACAGAGCAAATTCACTTTCCATACAGCAGTTCACATATATTTTGTCTTGAAATTGTTCTTTTTTGTTGTTGTTGCAAGTGACCAAAATGCAAGAGAGCCTGACTGAAAATGAGAATTGATACCTCCAAAGCAGGCCAAATTCAGAGTGTCAATGTTGATAGAATTTTCAGCTCTTCTTATCCATCTCCTTCTCAGTTCTGTTTGCCTTTCCTCCATTTTGCTTTAGGCTCTTGTTCTTTCTTACTGGAGTCTCTCTCTCTTGTCTGTTTTGCTTAGAGACTCTTGAAGCCCCAGCCATATAGCCTTAATATAAGATATATCTCAAAATAAAAGGAAAACAAAAGCTCTTTCAGAGTCTATATCTTACAGACAAACTCTGAATGACTAGGATTGAGTCCGGTCCTTACATCTTAAGGCAAATCACAATGGAAAAATATTGATGATTGACCAAAAAAAACCTCAGTGCAGTGGAGTCGGGTCCAACTCATAATGACCCCTCCTTGGGTTTCCAAGGCAGTATCATTATGGAAGTAGATTCCCCAACCTTCCTTCTGGGCAGTGGCTGGTGGGTTTGAACCGCCAGCCTTCTGGTTAGCAGCCGCATGCCTTAGGCAATACATCACCAAAGCTCCGGATGACTGGCCATGCCTGGCTTATATTGCCATACATTCTGTGTGTTCCTTACTAACTGCAGACAAATAGAACCAAGATGAATAGGACACTAGCAGGTCCAGTGCACAGCATGTTGAGAACTACATAAGAGATACGACTATGTAAAGGGTTCAATTACAGGTGAGATAACACATTACCTGAAGAAATTTTAAAAATCTCAGATGAGATACCAGTTGAAATGGATGTTAAAAGTTGAGTGGGACAGGTATGGAAGAAGTCTGAAATAACATTGAGAGAGACTACTGACAAGAAGAGGAACATTTCCCCCCCCTATTTAAAAAAATAATGATAAACCAAGCAAAAAAGAGACTATGATTGTGTAAAAAGCCACTTCAAATCTTGATTAAAATAAGAATGAGTTATTTAATTCTTAGTTGTAAAGGTCAACGATTGAGGCTGGGGTCAGCTGGGCAGGTCTTCTGGGTTTGGCTGGCTAGGCCTCCCAGTGATTCTGTACTCAGTTAAATGCCAACTAAGCAGCTCTGCTTCTGGGAGCTGGCTGACTTCTAGCTTGAGGGCTTGGCTCATGTGCTAGGTGAGGCTGTATGTCAACTTAGCTGGGTCTGGTTGAGGGCTGGGCAGCTGGATGTAGTTATTCCCCATGGTGAGATAGGTAATTAACTCCATGGTAGAATCTATTGAAGCTGCTGTAGGGATGTGGTCTGCATCCAGTATGTAAGAAATAACTTTGAGGAAGGTCTCCAGCTGATGGCACACTTGAACCCTGCGTGTAGCCAAGTCATTGTTCTGCAGTATGTCTTGTTTCCTGCCAATCTTGGAACTTTTAATAGACTTGAATTAGTGGCCTGCCGTGTTGTTTGGTAACATTGGGACTGTGCCTTTTTACTTGTTGATCTTCAGTTTGTCAGCCTCACCAGCTGCCTGAGTGAAGATAAGCCTCTAGCTTCAGTGGGCCAGAAGCAAGAAGTAGAGCTGAATGAAGCCTAAGGTTGAGGGGCTTTCACTCAGCCCCTAGAGCCTGGCACTTTGAATTCGGACTTCTAGCCTCCAAAACTGTAAGAGGCTAAACTCCTATTTGTTAAAACCATCCCATTTGTGCTATTTCTGTTAGAGAGGCACTAGGTAACCAAAACAGCTCTCCTACACGTGGTCTCTCCTTCCGTAGGCCTCATTTGGCCTCATTCTCATGGCAGAGGGAGGAATCCGAGAGAAAGCAAAGTCCATTGTAACTGGCACGATGCCACTTTTGCCACATTCAGTTGAGTAAAGCAAATCACAAGCCCAGCTCACATTCAAGGTTTGGGAAAACAGACTCCATCTACCCCTTAATGTGAGGAGTTTTTGCAAATAGTTGGATATAGAGACAGAGAATTGGGCCATTTTTGTGGTTGATCTATAGCAATTACTTTACCAAAAAAAGAAAGTTGGAAAAGCATCCAGGGAAAATAAATTTGGTTAATAATAGTTAACTTTTGCTATATGCTTACTATTTGACAAAATCATTTGTTTCTCTTCCCACTAAGATTTCTGGGTTCGTGGAATCATGGTGACCCACCAAGGCCATTTGTTCTTAGGTGTCATTTTGAACCTTGAAGGAACTGGATCCCAGATGTCATCTTCAGGTCAATAGTTTAGCAAGAAGCTTGGTGGATACTGTTTGGTCTTAGGCATTGGGTTCTTTTGCAAAATTATTTCTGTGCAGTTAGCTTTAAGAAGCAGGAACTCCAGGGTCTGAATACAGGCTGTATTTTTGGATGCATGGCATATCCCTGGTGATTCTGTTTCTGTAGCTGACACTGAAACCCTGCTCATAATTTGATGTCATCTTCTGAGAATCCAACATAACAATGACCTATATAACCTCCCTTCACTGTCCTCTCTTTTGAGTGCTGTCCCAATATGGTGTAAATTGAATCATATCTACTCACAATAAATATATTGTTACATTAATTTTTGGTGTTTTTCTGCATATTTAGGTTTTTGACATATGTGCCAAGCTCTTGTTCTAAGAGCTTCACACATTTTAATTCTTCTAGTGTCTTTCATAGGAGCTCTGGTAGCATAGTGGCTAAAGCACTTGACTGCTAACCAGAAGGCTGGCGGTTCAAACCCACCAGCCACTCCTCGGAAGGAAGATTGGGCAATCCTACTTCCGTAGTGATACTGCCTCGGAAACCCAAGGAGGGGTCGCTATGAGTCGGGATCGACTCGACGGCACGTAACAACAACAACAACAACAACAGTGTCTTTCATTTCAGAGAAACAGACTATCAGTACATGGAGGTAACTGTGTGGCTTATTAGTAGAATTAAAAAAAAAAAAAAAAAAACTCACTGCCATTGAGTTGGATCTGACTCATAGCAACCTCTCCTTGGGTTTCTGAGGTGGTATCACTAGGGTAGGAACTCTGGTGGCATAGTGCTTAAGGCATTTGACTGCTATCCAGAAAGCTGGTGGGTCAAACCCACCAGCCACTCCTTGGAAGGAAGGCTAGGGAATCTACTTCTGTAGTGATCAAACCAAAAACCAAGCTCACTGCCATCCAGTCATTTCTAGCTCATAGCAGCCTCTCCTTGGGTTTCCGACTCATAGTGATAGGAAAAGTTTTATTATTGAATTAAACCAGATTGTAATGCATCACAGGCAATCTGCTGAAGAGATTGCAAAGACAGAAATAAATCTGACCCTTTAAGTAGCTAAGTGGATACAATCCATTATATTCATGGTTGCAAGATAAAATTGCTAATTTTCTAGTATCTTTATGGTGGGATACCTAGTATCTTTATGGTGGGATACCTTCCAGAGAACTGGGTGGTAGGGATGTGATCTTCCTTGATGATTACATTTCAAGAGATGGCTCCCGTATCCTTGAGTAAACATTCTTAATTGACATAGTTTTCAAAGAGACAGAGAAAGAATTTACCATTAAAGTTATCTAAAGTGAATCCTGGAAGCACCTGGGAGGAGGGGAGACTCTTCCTTTAGCCTTTTATTTTCAATTTCTAAGTGCTGGGCTCTAACCAAAAGGTTAGCAGTTGGAGTTCACGCAGTGACCCAGCAGAAGAAAGACCAGGCGATCTGCTGCTGTAGAGCTCACAGCCCAGCAAACATGATGGTGCAGTTCTACTTTGTCACAAGTGGTTGCCATGTCAAATTCCTCAACTCAAGGGCAACATTTTCAATTTTAATTTATCCTTATAGGGGTAGGTAGAAAAAAAAATCATTGCAAACTCATTCCCCAGCTAGAAGATTGTTGGGCTGCAGAAATCTACAGCTCTCCAACAGTGCCATTGCTTTTGTAGTTGAATGCAATGAGAAAGCTTTTATGAGACCTTGAGATGTGTCTCTTGAGGTGCAGGGGAACAAATGAACAAATAGACTGAGACTGGGAAGCCTTCTGCAGAGAAGCCTCCTTCAGTGGAATGGGGTGCCTGGGAAGAAGATGGGGACAACTCTCCACTCCATCCCAGTCACCTGTGGCCCTCAGGAGTCACAGAAGAGGGGCTATACACTGCCCTTGGGTTAATGTGATGGAGCATATAAATAAGAGGAGGGCTTGGATGGATGCAGTGTAGTATATTACTCGTGACCTATAAGTCATTGTAAACTCAGTGGTGGAGTGAGCAAATGAGGAGCTCCTGATTGTAAATGTTATCCACCTGGGCTATTTCTGTTGAGCATGGCACAACGCATTGTTATGGGAGGTTCACTCTCAGGTGCTTAGAATTCTGTTGTTATGATTGGTTGATTTGGCCACTCTGCCAAGCTCAAAAGGAGGCCTCCTAGAGGCAGAACTCTCTCTGACTGCTGGTTGAGGAAGACGTGCTGCTGAAAGAGACATGTGCTCCTGAAAGAGGCACATGCTGCTGGGAAAGAGATGCAAGAGACACACATTGCTGAGTAAGACACCCCGAGGGACATGCACTGCTGGGGGAGAGACTGTGAGAGACTTGGCTGAGAGACAGTGGGCTGGGGAGAGAGACTGAGCATTTTTTTCCTGAACTTGAATTGTAACCTGGTGCTTCCCTAATAAACCTCATAATCTGTGAGTTCTGTGTGGCCACTGCAGCAAATTATCGAACCCAGGAGAGAGGTGGTGGTGCTTTGGAAGGGACAATTGGTGAAAGGGCTGGAGGGAGACAGCATGTCTGGCCTTGCAGTAATAGGCCTTGGACTATTTATTGATGGTGATTCTGCCTTCCTCTTGTGGGATTAGAGGAGGTCAGAACATGTGGCCTCCTTGCCATTTTTGCAATGGATCAAATATAAAGATTGCAGTTTTAAATAGAACTGGCTTTAATTTCAATAAATATAAGCAACCAAAAATTTATGGAATCAGTGCCAGATATTGTGAAAATTATTGCAAGGGGGGAATTCTACAAAACCCTGCTGAAAACAGTGATTAGGAAAAAAACAAACATTATTTTTATCTCAAAGTATGAAGATGATTTGATAAACCCATTACATAAAATAATTCTATTACCTTCCTATTTTAAAGTTATTTTATCCTTTTGTGAATTCTTATATTTGAATAAAGTCTAATCATACAACCATAGAAAGGGCCTTGCTTCAAAATATAACCAGTTAAGATAAGAGCCCTATGCTCTTTGGCTGGTATATAATTAATAACAGAAAAAAAAAAGTTATTTTCTCCCCTCACAAAACATAAGTAGTTTTTCTTATGTCTTTGGCAGATTTACTAAACATTATTACATATTTTTATTGAAGATTTGATACAGTGAAATTCTGATTTCTACAAAAATGGTTAATTAGTCCAGGCTGCTGTATTCCTTCCCCTAGGAAAGTCACAAACAATGTAACTCAGGAACTAACCATACAGTAACTCCTATGATGAGAAAGGTTATCTTGGACTGGTAAGTGTGTTGAAATAGAAGGGGAAGGCTATCCTAGGACAGAGCACATCTGGGCTGTGAGTGGATATTTTAAAGACAATCAGCTTAAGCTAGGCTTTTGCTTCTTCCATACCTTAAGAAGGCCTAAAGCCTGCCTCCTAACAGCACCAATTTACAGGGAAGCACCAGGCCCTAGCCACAGGTATCCACCAGAGAACAATCAGGTGAGGAGGAGTTCTGCCCAGCTTTCAGCTTAGACTTGAGCACTCACAACTCCCTTCTATCCTTACCAATTAATTCCCCTACCTCATCTTCCCCACACACAAGTTGATGGATTATAATGGATGATAGGTTTTGCTAGAATCAACCTAGACCCAGGGAGACCCCATGTGTGTCAGAGTAGAATGGTGCACCACAGGGATTTCAATGGCTTATTTTTCTAAAGTAGATATCTAGTCCTTTCTTCTAAGGCTTCTTCAGAAGCACCTCTGGATGGACTCCAACTATTTATACAACCCAAGGACTTGGATGGTAGGTATGTCCTCCTACAGACCTTTCTCTATGGTTTGAAGGTAGATCTGGAGTAAAGAAGTTGCTTGGTGGAAAGATTCAAATGGAAATGATTGGCAAAAATATTGGGTAATGCAGAAAGCATCAAAAGAAGATGGAAGGAATACAGAGTTACTGTACCAAAAAGATTTGCTCAACGTTTCCATCATTTCAGAAGGTAGCACATGATCAGGAACCAATGGTACTGATGTAAGAAGTTTAAGCTGTACTGAAGGCATTGGTGAAAAACAAAGCTCCAGGAATGGACAGAATTGAGAAGGTTCAAAAAACGATGCAGTTCTAGAAGTGCTCACTCATCTAAGCCAAGAAATTTGGAAGACAGACCTGGCCAATGGATTGGAAGAGATCCATAATTTTACCCATTCCAGAGAAAGCTGATCCAATGGAATCCAGAAAGTAATGAACAATATCATTAATGTCACATGCACACAAAATTTTGATAAAGATAATTCAGAAATGGCTGCAGCCATACATTGAAAGAGAACTGCCAGAAATTCAAGGTGGATTCAGCAGAGGACCTGAAACAAGGGATCTCGTTGTGGATGTCAGATAGATCTTGGACAAAAGCAAAGGGTACCAGAAAGATGTTTATCTGTATGTTACTGACTACTCAAATACATTCAATTGTGTAGATCATAACAAATTGTGTACAACATTGCAAGAATGGGAATTCTGAACACTTTGTGTGCATGCAGAATGTGATCAACAGGCAACACAACAGGAAGATACTATGTGATTTAAAATCAGAAAAAAAAAATGTGCAGCATGTTATATCCTTTCACCATAGTTGTTTAATCTGTATGTGGAACAGATAATCCAAGAAACTGGGCTATATGAAGGAGAACATGGCATCAGGATGGCAGAAAATTTCTTTAACAGCAATATGCAAATGACACAATCTTGCTCACTGAAAGTAAGATAACTTGAAGCGCTCGAAGATCAAAGACCACAGCCTTCAGTATGAATTACATTTCAACAGAAAGAAAATGAATATTCTTACCATATTCTTGACTCAATAATCTGTGTCCATGGAACTAGATGTCAAGAGATGAAATGACATATTACATTGGGCAAATTTGCTCAAAAGACCTCTTTAAAGTGCTGAAAAGTAAAGATATCACTTTGATGACTAAGATGTGCTTGACCCAAGCCATGGGCTTTTCAATAACCTCATGGCATGTGAAAGCGCAAAATAAAGGAAAATCAAAGAAAAATTGACATACTTGAATTGTGGTGTTAGTGAAGAATATTGGACTTCCACAAGAATGAAAAATTCTGTCTTGGAAGAAGTATAGCCAGAATTCTCCTTTCTTAGAAGTGATAATGGCAAGACTTCATCTTGATTTCCTTGTACATATTGTCAGCAGGGACCAATTCTGGGAGAAAGACATCAAGTTTAGTAAAGTAGAGGGTCTTTTCAAAGAAGAGGAAGATCCTCAATGAGGTGAATTGATACAGTGCCTGCTCAGACAGGGGAAGGGTTTTGATGATGATGCTGGATCAAGCAATGCTTTGTTCTGTTATACATGGAGTCACTATGAGTTGGAGCCAACTCAATGGCACCTAATAACTGTTGTTGTAACACCTGCATAACAGAAACAGCACAGATGGGTGACTTAAAACAGAAATTTATTTCTCACAGTTAGGAGGCAGATGTCCAAATTCAGGGCACCAGCTCTAGGAGGTTTTCTCTCTGAGTGGGCTCTTGGGGAGGGTCCTTCTCTCAGCTTCTGCTCCTGTTCCTCAGGTCCTTAGGAAATTCCTGTCGCCTGCCATCTATCTTCCCCCCTCTGCGTTTCCTTTCTTCTGTGCCTGATCTGCTCTTTTATATCTCAAATGTGATTAGTTTGAAACCCACCCCGCACTGATATGATCTCATTAACATAGCGAAGAAAACTCCATTCCCAAACAGGATTACATCCACAGGTGTAGGGATTAAGATTTACAACACATTTGGGGGAGGGGAATGGTGAGGCAGACACAATTATAATTACATAACAATAATTATAACTGACTCATAGTGCCTGGGACTCTTTTTTTTCCCTCTGCCTTTGATATCCTGGGATTTAATTTAAATGAGTCTAGCTTGCACCATTCCTCCAAATGTCATTATGAATGCAGTATCTTGAGCAAGTTTCTCCACCAGAAGTAAAAGGGAATTTATAATCAGATTGAAGAAGATGGCTGCATTTCTCAGACCTCGAGGACTTCAGGAATGCTAAGTAGATCTTCTATGTAGTTGGCATGTACCCTTCCCTGAATGTCTGCTTGTCCATATCTGTGTATAGACTTATTTTTTTTTTTTTTGTCACTGTATTGCACTGGAGGACTCACACACACACACACATACACACACACACACACCTCTAAGGAAGCTTACATTTCTCTAAATACTCTAACAATTGTATTTACCCATGGAAGGAACAGCAACTGGCCTAGCTTGGGTCAAGTGTCTACCAGGATCAAGAAGATGGAGTCTTGTGGCACAAAATAGATACTGAGGGGTGACAAATGATAGGGGTGGGGGGTGGGATGAAATACCAAAATAAACAGACTGATTGTGAACCCAACAGAGACTTTTCAAAAGATTTACATGGCAATCTTTCATGCTGTTAGTAGTTAGGTGCCGTCAAGTCATTTCCGACTCAGCAACACTATGCACATCAGAACGAAACACC
>NW_006921962.1:1739185-1740486 GCF_000298275.1 Orycteropus afer afer
AAATATCATGGCTTGTGTCAGGTGCACCTTAGTCCTCAAGGAGACATCCTTGCTCCTCAGCACTTGAAAGAGTTCCTTTGCAGCCGACTTGCCCAGTGCTATATGTCATCTAATGTCTAATGCTGCTTCCATTGGCATCAATTGTAGAACCAAGCACTGTGAATTCTTTGACAACCTCAAGATTTTCTCCATTTATTGTGATGCTGCTTATTGGTCTAGTTATGAGGATTTTTGTTTTCTTTGTATTGAGATGTAATACATACTGCAGCCTGTATTCTTCAATTTTCATTAGTAAGTGCCTCAAGTCATCCTCACTTTCAGCAAGCAAAGTAGTGTCATCAGTGTATCACAGGTTGTTAATGATTCTTCCTCCAATTCTGATGTCATGTTTTCTTCATATAGTCCAGCTTCTCGAATTATTTGCTCAGCATATAGATTGAATAAGTATAGGGAAAGAATACAACCCTGATGCACTCTATTCTTGATTTAAAACCATGCAGTGTCCCCTTGTTCTGTTTGAATGACAGTTTCCTGGTCAATGTAAAGGTTCCTCATGAGTACAATCAATTGTTCTGGAATTCCCATTCTTCTCAATGTTATCCACAATTTGTCATGATTCACACAATCAAATGCCTTTGCATAGTCAATAAAACATAAGTAAACATCTTTCTGGTATTCTTTGCCTTGAGCCAAGATCCGTCTGACAGCCGCTATGATATCCCTTGTTCTACATCGTCTTCTAAATCCAGCTTGCACCTCTGGAAGTTCTCTGTCAATATACTACTGGAACCATTTTTGAATTATGTTCAGTAAGATCTTACTTGCCTGAGATATTGATGATATTGTTTGATAATTTCCACATTCTGTGGGATCACCTTTCTTTGGAGTGGGTACAAATATGGATCTCTTCCAGTCAGTTAGCCAGGTAGCTGTCTTCCAAATCTCTTGGCATAACCAAGTCAGTGCCTCCAATGGGGCATCCGTTTGTAGAAATATTCCGTCAATTCCTGGAGCCTTGTTCTTTGCCAGTTCCTTCATTGCAGCCTCAACTTCCTCCTTCAATACCATTTGTTCTAGATCATATGCCACCTCCTGACATGGATGAAGATTGACCAGTTCTTTTTGGTATAGTGACTCTGTGTATTCTTTCCAACTTCTTTTGATGTCTCCTGCATCATTTAATATTTTGCCCATGCTGTTGTGTTGTTATGTGCTGTCGAGTCAGACTCGACTCATAGCGACCCCTCCTTGGGTTTCCAAGGCTGTATCACTACGGAAATAGATTGCCCAACCTTCCTTCC
>NW_006921962.1:1740721-1746157 GCF_000298275.1 Orycteropus afer afer
GTTTCAGAGTCTTTTCTGTCATTCATTTTGGTCTTTTCTTCTTTTCTCATTATTTTTTAAGTTTATTTTTTTATTTTTTTTTATTTTAAGAACTTGTAGTACGTTCAACATAATGTGTACATTTAGTTTCATTCCCCATTTGCCATGTCCAACCCTAACCCAGTCTTCTCCCGTCCCTACCCTACAACCCTCCCCCTGTGCCCCTCATATTTATGCACTTGTTTGTCCTGCATTTCCTCAATTTGAATGTTGGTCCTCTGGCATCCCATGGTCTATTGCTCTAAGGGATGTATTACCATAGTGTATGTGGGTGTGTCATCATCTTGGGTTGAGTGGTCTGTGTGTACATCTTGTTAACTATTGAGCTGATAACCAGTCCCTGGGAGTGTGTTTTATTCCAGGCACTGTATGTATTTTCTTGTCTTTTTAGTGACATCTTGCTTTCTTCATGTATGATGTTCCTGATATCCTCCCGCAATTCTTCTGGTTTTCAGTCATTGGTGTTCAGTGCATCAAATCTATTCTTTAGATGGTCTCTAAATTCAGGAAGAATATATTCAAGATCATATTTTGGCTCTTGTGGACTTGTTTTAATTGTTTTCAACTTCAAGTTGAACTTGCATATGAGCAGTTGATGGTCTTTTCCAGAATCATCTCCTGGCCTGGTTTTAGATGAAGACATTGAGCTTTTCCATAGCTTCTTGCCACAGATGTAGTTAATCTGATTCCTATGTGTCCCATCTGGTGAAGTCCACGTGTACAGCCACTGTTTGTATTGTTGAAAAAAAGGTATTTGCAATGAATAAGTTGTTGGTCTTGCAAAATTCTATCATGCGATCTGCAGAGTTATTTCTATCACCAAGGCCAACTATTCCAACTACCAGTGATTCTTTGTTTCCAACTTTTGCATTCCAGTCACCAGTGATAATTAACACATCCTGATTGCATATCTGGTCAATTTCAGACTGTAGAAGTTGACACAAATCTTCAATTTCCTCATCTTTGGCTTTGGTGGTTGGTGCATAAATTTGAATAATAGTTGTATTAACTGATCTTCCTTGTAGGTGTATGGATATTATCCTATCATTGACAGCATTGTACTTCAGGACAAATCTTGAAATATCTTTTGTGATGATGAATGCCATGCCATTCCTCTTCAAATTGTCATTCCTGGCGTAGTAGATCATATGGTTGTCTGATTCAAAATGGCCAAAACCAGTCCATTTCAGCTCACTAATGCCTAGGATATCAATCTTTATGCATTCCATTTCATTTTTGACAACTTCCAATTTTCCTATATTCATACTTCCTACATTCTATGTTCTGATTATTAATGGATGTTTGCAGCTATTTCTCCTCAATTTGAGTTATGCCATGTCAGCAAATGGAGGTCTCAAAAGCTTTACCTTATCCATATGAGTAAGGCTGGTTTTACTCTGATGATGCAGCTCTTTCCCACTCCTATCTTGAGAGCCTTCTAACCTAAGTGGCTCATCCTTCTCCACTGTATTGGACAATATTTCCACACTATTCATAAAGTTGTGCAGTTATGTATCAGACAGTGTTTCTCTGCTATTCATAAGGTTTTCCCTGGCCAATTCTTTGAGAAGTATATGGCCTCTTCCTTCTTCATAGTCTTTCTCAGTCTACAACCCGGCTGAGACCTGTGCACCATGTGCACCCTACTGGGTTTGAAACACTGGTGGCACAGCCTCAAGGCTCACAGCAACATGTCCACCACAGTGGGACAAATCAACAGACAATTTTGTCTCCTTTAGCTGTTTGAAACCTCTCCAAGCTCCTCTTACCTGGATCCCTACTGCTGCCTCCTCCCTCTGTCCTGGCCCCCTGTCCTTTTTCCTCTTCTTTCCCTCACTTTCCCACCTTGCTGCTTGTGGGGTGTTGCCTGGGTTCCCTCTGCTCACATGGATCCTATGGCCAGCTCCTGTAAATTCTTTCATGCAGGATTTACAATAATCTGATGAACTCTCCAGGATCAATTGCAGGTTTTGCAACTATAACTTGCACAAGTGCACCCAACTGAGAAGGTGGATGAGGGTAATTTTATCACCCAAACTGGACCACCTAGCCCTAGGCTGTTCAGAAGAAGTGGGTTTTTTTTTTTTGGTTGTTTGTTCTGTTTTGTTGTTGCTGTTTTGCTTTGTTATTTATTTACCCAAAGTGAGTATCTTTTGTAATTTATCTGCCCAGAATGGAACTTTTTGCAATGTAGCTGTCTGTAGGCATATTTTATAATTCAAACAAAGGTGACATTGGTCTAGATACTTTTACAAACAAGTTTAATAAATACTTATTGCTATGTGAATAGAAGAATCTCTATTTCATAAAATAAAAAGGCTCTGAACAGCAACTATTCTCTCTTACAGTGTGTTGAAAACATGCTGACAAAGATTATGGATTTTTTGGTCTACTTCCCTCCACCCTGATATTCCCACATTGACTTTAGCTAGTAGTAAGCCAGTAACTTGCTAAACTATACTAAATGGGTTTCTGTCACTTGCAGCCAGGAGTTCTGACTAATACCGAAACTCTAAAGTTGCTTTTAGCACAAATAATATATAAATTTAAGTGAATTGTTAATGAAGTATCAATTCTAAAAACAATTTCACGGTTTAGGAAAAATCATTTAATATTTATGGTTAGCCAAAATAGTAAATGATTAAAGATTGAACCCACAGATAAAGTATAATCAATTCATGATAAATCTGCAGTCTTTGAATGCTATGTTTAAAATCCATACACTCAAGAATCAAAATGTTTTCTCCTTTAATCATTCACACATCATACCCTAGACTAAAGAAGAGAGACATGACACTACTAGAAAATAGAAACAAAGGATTACTTAAAAAGTCCTTCTAAAGTACTTATTTCTTTTAAAATATTTAAATTTTGCTTTTCTGCAACATAGTACCAAGTCTTTGGTATTTAGTATAAATCTCCTTCATTAAACATTTATTAAGCCAATATGCTAACCCGTATCATTGCCTGAGTAAGAAATAAATTAATCAATAATATGGTTCATTGCCAATATCAACACTAGTACAGAGTCCCAACTCTAAGGCATTCAGGACACTGATTTTGTGCAGTGTTTTCTGGGTCTAAAACTAAATCTCTTCTTAGTACACTTCCTTATCTCCTATATCATTTAGATAACTGTTTGCTTCATTTCAGAGAGAAGGCCACAAACTTCTACAAGGAAGGGAGGGTTTCTTTACCAGCCCTCTAAAGAATGTAGAGGGAACTCTGGTGGAGTAGTGCCTACGGTGCCTGACTGTTAACTAGAAGGCTGGAGGTTCAAACCCACCAGCCAATCCTTGGAAGAAAGATGGGACAATCTACTTCTGTAGTGATACTGCCTCATAAGCCCGAGGAGGGATCCAACTTGACAACAATGAGTTTTGAAAGAATGTAGATAGGCCAAAATACCTGTTGTACTTCTATATTCCAGCAGAAACCCTCCTATTAAGCAAGCTGTTGGATTTGCATTTCTCATTTCAAATATGCTTTAGAGAGGACTCAAATTCAAAGAACATGAATAGAGCTTACATTTCTTATTTTGTATGCATAGAAATATACCATAGTGTAAAAATGTCATTTTCATGCATATCCTGGCTGGAAATTATCAAGAAAAGAAAATGGAACGAATATTCCACTTTACACAAAATTACAAACTTGGCTTTAGTAAGAAACTAGAGAGCAGTGGCTTATCTTTCTCTGGCCAGTTCTTATAGTACAAACAATGTTTGGAATTATTTATTTATTATACATGGTGTACTTAACATTTTGAAGCTGGTTCCAATCCTGGGAAGCATGGTAATTTAAATGAGAATTGTCACTGGCCACATATTTTGGGAAGGACACAATAGATGAAATTGAAGTTCTAAGATTATTTGAAATAGAAGGTAGCATCAGGATTGGAGGAAGAGTCATTAACAACTTACCATATGCAGAAGCTCTGTAGTGTAGTGCCTAAGGCACTTGACTGCTAACCAGAAAGCTGGTGGTTCAAACCCACCAGCCACTCCTCAGAAGGAAGATGGGGCAATCTACTTCCGTAGTGATACTGCCTTGGAAACCCAAGGAGGGGTTGCTATGATTCAAAACCGACTTGATAGCACATAACAACAACAACATATGCAGAAGATACAACCTTGCTTGCTGAAAGTGAGCATGACTTGAAGCAATTACTGATGAATATTAAAGACTGTAGTCTGCAATATGGATTACATACACCTCAATATAAAGAAAACAAAAATCCTCACAGCTGAGCAAATAATCAGTTTCATGATGGATGGAGAAAAGATTGAAGTTGTCAAGGATTTCATATTACTTAGTTCTATAATCAACACCAATGGAAGCAGCATTCAAGACATCAGAGGACCTATTATTGCATTGGGTAAATCTTCTATAAAAGACCTCTTTCAAGTGATGAAGAGCAAAGATATCTCCTTGAAGACTAGGTGCACCTAACCCAAGCCATGATATTTTCAATTTCCCTTTATGCAAGTGAGAGCTGAACAATGAATAAGGAAGACTGAAGAAGAGTTGATGCTTTTGAATTGTGGTGTTGGAGAAGAATGTTAGGAGTACCATGGTCTGCTAAAAGGGCTAACAAATATGTCCTGGAAGAAGTGCAGGCAGAATGCTCCTTGGAAGCAAGAATGGCCAGACTTCGTCTCATCTACTTTGGTCATGTTGTCAGAAGGAACCATTCCTTGGAGAAAGATATCATGCTTGGTAAAGTTGAGTGTCAACAAAGAAGGGGAAGGCCCTCGATGAGATGGATAAACACAGTGGCTGCAACAATGGGCTCAGGTATAGTAAGGATCATGAGCCTGGCACAAGACTGGGCAGTGTTTCATTCTGCTGTGCATAGGGTTGCTATGAGTCAGAGACAACTTGACGGCACCTACCAACAACAAGATTATTTGGATTTTTTGTCTGTTCTAAAATAGTGGTGGTAAACATTTGATGAGCAGCATGTTTAAAAGCTGTAAGTAGGTCTCTTTCATTAGAGATAAAGATATTAATTCACCCCAAGGATGGAATGTTTAGATGGTGTCTGCTTGAATGATTTCTTTTAGAAGGATCAGCACAAGGCTGGTCCCTATGAAGTAGATGTCAAAGATGTCCCAAATGTCCAAATGTTCCAAACTATCGTACTGCTCCATCATCACTGACATCAACTCCTCCTCCTCTCTTTAGTACTCTCCCTCCTGTCTTAGCCCCAGGGTTACAGGTGAGGAGAGACAACTCAGGGATGCCCAAAGCAGCAGGCCAGAAGAGCAGGAGAAAGGGGATTAAAAGCCAGGAACCCGGACAGAAGAGCAGTCAGCCCCAGGGATACAGGTGAGGAGAGACAACTCGGATGCCCAAAGCAGCAGATGGGAAGAGCAGGAGAAAGGGGATTAAAAG
>NW_006921962.1:1749592-1761332 GCF_000298275.1 Orycteropus afer afer
GACTCAAGGGCACTTAACAACTCCTGTCTTAGGGTTCCGTATTTTCTTGTATCACTTCACAGCACTCACAGACTCCTAAGGAAACTGCTCATGTGGTGGTGGTGGAGGCTGGTAGGCTGGCAGGCTAGCAAATCCCAAGTCTGCGGGTAAGTTTTGAGGATTCCCCCAACTCACGTGGTTGTAGGGGTTGTCAAACCCAAATTGGAGTTCTGATGACCGGCTGTTATCTCCGGTCCATGGGTGAGATGATGACAAACCAAATGCAGGACTGAAGCAAGAGAGAACTTTGCCAGAACAATCGCATATGTACCCTCAAAGAAGCTGAGGGTGGTGACTTGAGTCCCTCTGGCAAGGCAGAACTCAAGATACATCCCACTCCAAAGTGGCATAGAGACTAAGATTTACAATACATCACAAAATGGAGGCGATAGCTAGAAAGGCCACACCCAGAGGTTCACTGCACTGCAGTGTCCTTTTATTTACTTTTACAAAGCAATTGTTTGTAGCTGCCATCAAGTCAACATGCCCATTAGGAAGAGAATAAAACCCTGCCTAGCCTAGCACCATCCCCATGAATAGTTGTGGATCATCAATTGTGACCCCAAGCACTAAGCAATGAACTAAGAGGTAGAAAAGAAGCACTAAACATGTTATTAAGTCAGTTAATTAGGATGTGACATGAAACCAGTACCCTTAAACCTCCAAACCAAAGAGTCATGTCCCATGGGGTATTTAGTTGTACATAAGCAGCTTCAGCAGCTACTCTTTTTGGTGTGTATGCCATTGTAGCAAATAAATCTATCACACAAGTTTTGCCAATTCAACTTTTACAGGTGTACAAATTATTGAAAGCAATGACAATAATTGGCTGTGCAACCCTACCCTTAATCAGTGTGTTTTTTTCCTACCACTGTTAACTCCCCTTTCTCCTCCCTATCCCTGGTAACCACTAATAACCTATGATCTTTTTTACATTTGCCTTTTTTTGTCTTTTTATGTAAGTGAGGTCACACTATATCCTTTTGTGATTGCCTTATTTTACACCGCATGATGTCTTCAAACTCTTTCCATACTGTAGCATGTATCAAGATCTCATTTCTCCTACTGGCTGAGGAGTATACCATTGTATGTGTGTACCACATTTTGTTTATCCATTCATCTGTTGATGGGTATTTATGTTGTTTCCCCCTTTGGCTATTGTGAATTAAACGCTTGTGTAAAAATCTCTTTTTGAGTCTGTGCTTTGAGGTCTTTTGATTTTATACCTAAAAGTAGAATTGTTAAGTCTTATGATAGTTCTTTTTTTAGTTTTTCATTGAAACACCATACTGTTTTCCACAATATGGTATCATTTTGCATTCCCATCAACAATGGATAATGGTTCCAATTTTCCCATACCCTTCACAACATTTGTTATTCTTTCTGTGTGTGTGTGTGTGTGTGTGTGTTATGTTGGCCATCTTAGTGGGAATGAAATGATATCTCATTGTGGTTTTGATTTACATCTCTCTGGTGGGCAACGATGCTGAGCATCATTTCATGTGTATAGCAGCCATTTGAATGTCTTTCTGAGGTAAAATGTCTATTCAAGTCCTTTGCCAATTTTATAATTGGATTATTTGTCTTTTTGTTGTTAAGTGGTCAAAGTTTTATATATATCTTGGTTCTTAGATTCTTGTCTGATATATGGTGTTTGAAGATATTCTTCCAATTGGTATCTTGTCTTCTCACTGGTCAAAATTAACACCCATTTTTGAGGGCTTAAAAAGTGCAATTTTCTATCTGACCAGCAGGTAGCAGACAAATGCCTTGAAAGAAAGACTCTTCAATCACTTAGGAAAATATCAGAAGCACAAAAAGAACACAAATATAAACCCCACAAAATAAAGTTTATTGGTAAACACAATGGCTCTTTTATTTTAAAATAGAAGATTTCATAAGGCACACATTAAAACAAAATATCCCAGCCATTTTTCTATCTTAATATATTTAAAACCAAACTACAAACCAAATTCACTGCCATCGAGTGGACACCGACTTATAGGGACCCGCTTTGGGTTTCCAATGCAGTAAATCTTTACGAAAGTAGATTCCCCAGTCTTCCTTCCACAGAGCGGCTGGTGAGTTTGAACTATCAACCTTCTGGTTACTAGTTAAAAGCCTTAGGCACTACACCACCAGAGTTCCTGGCTAAGCACATTGCTAACCTGGAAAGCTGACAGTCCATCAACTGGTCCACAAAAGGAAGTTGTGGCAGTCTGCTTCCGTAAAGCGTGCAGCCTTGGAAGCCCTATGGGATAGTTCTACTTGGTCCTTACAGGGTCACTGCAAGCTCAAATCTACCCAATGATAGTGGGTTTGGGTTTTTTTTTTTTTTTTTCCAGTTTGGATTGATGCAGGGAGTATCTCTTGCTTCTCTTTGAAGACGAGCAAGTACTAATTAGAGGAAAGACATATGTATGCTGCTTACTTCCTGAAATTACTTGAGATGTCTAAATAAAATACGCATTTTGAGTTAGTAGCACCAACAGGCTACTAACAGGCTTCCTTAGAAGTTCTCTTGAGTCAGGGCAATGCGGGCTGGAAAAAAAAAATGTCGGTTATCAATTTGACTTTCTATAGAAGGGTTGGGGAGCTCTGGTAACATAGTGCCTAAGGCACTTGACTGCTAACCAGAAGGCTGGAGGTTCAAACCCACCAGCCAATCCTTGGAAGGAAAGTTGGGCAATCTACTTCTGTAGTGATACCACCTCAGAAACCCAAGGAGGGGTCGCTATGAGTCGGGTCCGACTCCACGGGCACATGACAACAACAACAACAACATCTTACTAACAAATTACTTAACTTCCTTGTGATTTCCTTACCTGGTTTGTAAATGAGAGTAATAGATCTAGCTCACATGGTTGCTATGAGCCTTAAGTAAGATAATGGAACAGTGTGTCTGGTATGTTGCAAACCCTTAATGAGTGTTAATTGTGTCTTTATTACAAATGAGGTTTCTGAAGGTTCGCCTCAGATGACTGGAATCATTACCACTGGCAGGTTTTCTCTGAAATGGGCTGGAGGACTCAGCCTGGCTCTGATTTATGCCCAAGTTTCAAAGAACAACTAACTATTCAGGACAATTGTCATGCTCTGCAGTCCTGTGCAAGTCATCTGATCCTTTCTGTAAATGAACCTCTTAAACTGAAAAGAGAGAATATTGATTGTTGTTATTAGTTGCCTCCAAGGCGAGTACGATTGATGGCCAGCCACGTGTGCAGAGTAGAGCGCTGTCCAGGGTGGTTTTTGTTTGTCTGTCTGTTTGTTTTTATTCATTGTGGTGAAAACACACACAAGACATTCACGAGCATAAAAACTTCCTTATTTATAGCTCAGGAATGGACACTGATAATATATTTTACCTTGGGCTACCATCCATTATTGCTATCTTTTTCCAAAATATTCTACCACAATTACCATAAACTCAATGCCCCGCAAAAAAAAAAGCTTCCCTTTTCTCCTCCCTCCTAGCCCTCAAACTCAAAAAAAAAAAAAAACAACAAAAAAACCTCTTACTGTCATCAAGTCAGTTCTGCCTCACAGTGACCCCTCCTTGGGCAGATTGCCAGTCTTCCTTCTGAGGAGTGGCTGGCAGGTTTGAAACGCAAGCCTTCTGGTTAGCAGTCAAATGCTTTAGGCACTATACCACCAGAGCTCCTAGCCCTGGTAACCACTAATAATCTTTGGTTTCTACACATACTTTTTTTTTTTTTCCCCAACCTGTCTAGGAATTTTCCCTCCCCTCTCCCCCCATCCCTGGTTACCAAAAAGAAAGTTTCCTTCCATATATAAACCTTTCCTTGACTTTTTACAATAGAGGAGTAATACAGTACTTTTCCTTCTGTGATTGATTTATTTCACCCAGTATCATGTCCTCCTAGGTCATCCATGTCATGCCATGTTCTGCAGATTCAATGCTATTGTTCAGCATTGCAGAGTGTTCCATTGTGTCTATGTATCACAGTTTGGTTATTCATTCCTCCCTTGATGGCTCTTAGGTTGTTGCCATCTCTTTGCTATTGTGAATAGTGCTGCAATGAACATGAGTGCGCATATATCTATTCGTGCCCTGGCTCTTTCTTCTTTAGGATATATACCTAGTAATGGGATTGCTGGATCAAGTGGTGTTTCTATTTCCAACTTCTTAAGGAATCTCCATACTGATTTCTAGCATGGTTGTATCATTTTACATTCCCACCATCAGTGTATGAGAGTCCCAATCTTTCTATGGCTGTGCCTGCATTTGCTATTTTCTGTTTCATCGAACTTTGCTATTATTGCTGGGGTGAGACAGTATTTCACGGTTGTTTTGATTTGCCTCTCTAATGGGTAATGATCATGAACATTTCTTCTTGTGTTTCTTGGCTGCCTGAATATCTTCTTTGGTGTCTGTTTATGTCTTCTGCCTATTTTTTAATTGGATATTTTGCCTTTTTAATGTTCAGGTGTTGTAGTTTTCTATAAATTTTAGAGATAAGTCCTTTGTCAGATTCATCATTGCTGAATATTTCTTCCAAATCGGTAGGTTCTCCTTTTACTCTTCTACAAAAGTCTTTTGATGCACATAAGAATTTAGTCTTTAGAAGGTCTCAGTTATCTAGTTTTTCTTCTGCATTTGGGGTGATGCTTGATAGTCAATATATGCCATATATTAGGACCCCTAATTTTGTCCCTACTTTTTTCCTTGAGGAACTTTAAAGTTTTAGGTTTCACATTTAAGAATTTGATCCATTTAGAATTAGTTTTTTTGTATATGGTGTGAGATATGGATCTTGTTTCATTTTTCTACAAACGGATGTTCAGTTTTGCCAGCACCATTTGTGAAAGAGACTATCTCTTCCCCATTTAATGGATTTAGGCTCTTTGTCAAAGATCAGCTGATCATAGATCAATGGATCTATTTCTGCGTTCTCAGTGCTGTTCCACTGGTCTATGTCTGTATTGTCATACCAATACCATGCTGTTTTACCTACTGTGGCTGTATAATAGGTTTTGAGATCTGGGAGTGTGAAACCTCCTACTTCGTTCTTCTTCTACAGTAATGTTTTGCTTATCTGAGGTCTCTTTCCTTTCCATAAAAAATTAGTGATTGGTTTTTCCATGTCTTTAAAGAATGGTGATGGAATCTGGATCAGAAGTGCATTGAATGTTTAGATTGCTTTGGGTAGTACTGACATTTTCATCATGCTCAATTGTCCTATTCATGAGCATGCTATGTTTTTCCATTTATGTAGATCTCTTATAATTTCTTGAAGTATTGTTTTGTAGTTTTCTTTGTGTAGGCCTTTTGTGTCCCTGATAAGATTTATTCCCAAATATTTTATCTTTTTGGTAGCTATTGTAAATGTTATTGAGTTCTTTATTTCCTTTTCAGAAGTCTCTTGCTATTGTAGAGGAATACAATGAATTTTTTATATTAATCTTGTATCATGCCACTATGCTAGATCCTTTGATAAGGTCCAATAATCTTTTTCATGAGTCTCTTGGGTTTTTTATATATAGGATCATATTTTCTGTAAACAAAGATAGTTTTGCTTCTTCCTTACCTATTTGGATGCCTTTTATATCCCTATCCTGCCTTATTGCCCTGGAGAGCCCTTCTACTACAATGTTGAATAGAAGTGGAGATAGAGAGCATCTTTGTCACGTTCCTGTTCACAAGGGGAATGATTTCAGTCTCTCTCCACTGAGAATAATGTTGGCTATTGGCTTCGTATATACACCCTTTGTTACGTTAAGGAATTTTCCTTCTATTCCTATTTTTCTGAGAGTTTTTTATCAGAAATGGGTGTTAGATTTTATCAAGTGCTTTTTCTGTATTGATTGATATGATCGTGTGATTTTTTTCATTTGTTTTACTTATATGATTGATTATGTTGATTGTTTTTCTAATGTTGAGCCATTCTCACATTGTTGTTGTTGTTGTTATGTGCCATCGAGTCGCTGGTATGAATCTCACTTGGTCATGATGTATTATTTTTTGTTTTGATATGTTATTGGAGTCTATCAGCTAGGATTTTGTTGAAGATTTTTGCATCTATACTTCTGAAGGATACTGGTCTGTAGTTTTCCTTTTTTGTAGTATCTTTGCCTGGTTTTGGTATCAGGGTTATACTTGTTTCATAAAATGAATTTGGGAGGATTCCAGCCTTTTCTATGTTATGGAATAGATTGAAGAGGATTGGTGTCAGCTCTTCTCTGAATGATTGGTAGAATTCTCCAGTGAAAACATTTTGACCAAGACTTTTTTATTGGTAATTGGTAATGACCCATTTTTATTGGTAATGACCCATTCAATTTCTTCTTTTGTATGAGTCTGTTCAAATTTTTTACCTCAGTCTGTGTGAGTTTATGTAAGTAGTGTGTTTCTAGAAATCTGTCCATTTCTTCTAGGTTTTCAAATTTGTTGGAGTACAGGTCTTCCTTGTTGTTGTTGTTGTTGTTATGTGCCGTCAAGTCAGCCCTGAGTCATAGCGACCCCTCCTTGGGTTTCCAAGGCAGTATCATTACAGAAGCAGGATTGCCCAACCTTCCTTCCGAGGAGTGACATCCTGATACTATCCTTTTCCTTTCTCTTGGTTCTTTTGTGGCATCACCCATTTCATTTCCTATTTGTATTATTTGCCTCTTCTCCTTCTTTACCTTCATTAAGTTTGCCAGTGGTTTGTTGATTTTATTAATTTTTTCAAATAACTCACTTCTTGTCTTGTTGATTTTCCTATTGTCTTTCTAGTTTCTGTTTCAATTATTTCTGCTCAAATCTTTATTATTTCATTTCTTCTGGCCTTTTTTGCTGTTCTTTTTCTAATTGTAGTGCCTAAGGTACTTGACTGATAACCAGAAGGCTGGTGGTTTAAACCCACCAGCCACTCTTCAGAAGGAAGATTGGGCAATCTACTTCTGTAGTGATACTGCCTCAGAATCCCAAGGAGGAGTTGCTAAAAGTTGGATCCAACTCAATGGCAGTGAGTTTGGCTGTTTTTTAGAGATGTTGGGTTAAGGTGTTGATTTTGGCTCTTTCTTCTTTTTTGATGCTATTGCTATAAATTGCTCTCTGATCACTGTTTTTGCTGTGTCCCAAGGATTTTGGTATATAATGTTCTCATTCTCATTTAATTCAAAGAATTACTATTATTTTTTATTATTATTTCTTCTATTACCCAGTTATTTTTAAGGAGGGTGTTATACAGTTTCCATACACTTTCTCTTTTCCATTAGTCTTCCTAGAGTTGATTTCTACTTTTATAACATTGTGATCTGAGAAGATGCTTTGCAGTATCTGAATGTTTTTTAATTGATTGAGGCTTGCTTTGTGGCCTAACTCATGATCTATCCTGGAAAATCTTCCCTGTGTGCTGGAAAAGAAAGTATACTGTGCTATTGCTGGGTAAAATGCTCTGTAGATGAGTATAAGTTCAAGTGGGTTTATTGCATTGTTTAGTACTTCTGTATCTTTGTTGAGTTTCTTTCCAGTTTGAACTATGGTTGAAAGTGGTGCATTAAAGTCTCCTACTGTTACTGTGGACTCATCTCTCTGTCTTTTCAATTCTGTTAAAGTCTGATTTGTGTATTTTGGGGCTCTTTTACTGGGTACGTAAATATTTATTATGGTTATGTCCTGTTGTTCAATTGATTCTTTAGTCATTACATAATGTCCTTTCTTGTCGGTTACATTAATTTTGGTCTCAAAGTCTATTTTATCAGAAATTAATATGAAATTAATATTGCCACTCCTACTCCCTTTTGATTGCCATTTGCTTAATATACCTTTTCCCAGCCTTCAATATTTAGTCTATTTTTGTCTTTGTATCTAAGGTGAATCTCTTGTAGACAGCATATTGATGGGTCATATTTTCTTATCCAGTCTGATACTCTCTGTCTCTTGAGTATATTTAATCCATTGACATTCAGTGTAATTATTGACAAGTAGGAATTTCTTGCTGTCATTTTGTTATTTTGTTCTTTGTGTGTGTGTGTGTGTGTGTGTTGTGGATTTCTTCATTTCATAAAATTTTCTGTGCTGGACTTATTTTGTTTAAGGATTTTGTTATAATTTCCTTCATTGTTGTTATTTAAAAAAAAAAACAAAAAAACAAAGCCTCACTGCTGTCCAGTTGATTTCGACACTACCCCTCCTTGGATTTCCAAGGCAGTATCTCTACAGACAGAAATAGCTTGCCCAGTCTTCCTTCTGAGGAGTGGCTGGTGAGTTTGAACTGCCAGACTTCTGGTTAGCAGTCAAATTTGTTTTAGTATTTGCTAAATATTTTTGCCTCTCCTCCTTTTCATTTTGATGTGAAGGTTTATAATTTTTCTTTGAGGTAATCTTGTGATTTATAATTTCCTTCCCAAGTTTACAACAGTCTGTTCTAGCTCACAAATGTCTTCATTTCCTCACCATATGGAAGTTCTGTACCTACGCAATTTATTCCTTCTTTTCGGTTTGTAGTTGTCTTTATGTACCAAATGATGTCTCTGGTTTCCTGTTTAGAGTCTTGTGAGCTCATTTTATTTTGGATACTTATATTACTGTGTTGCTTTCTGGGTTATGTCCTCGTGTCTATTAATCATGGGTTGTTGTCCACTGTTGTTGGTTCTCTTTCTGAAGGACTCCCTTTAGCATCTCTTGTAAGGTTGGTCTGGTTTCAACAAATTCCTTAAGTTCTGTTTACCTGGAAATGTCCTAATTTCACCATCATAGGTGAGGAACAATTTTTCTGAGTATATAATTCTTGGTTGTCAATTTTTTTCTTTCAGTGTTTTATATACACTATCCCATTGCCTTCTCACCTGCATGGTTTCTGCCAAGAAATTAGAACTTATTCTTATTGATTGCCCTTTGCAGGTAACTTTTCATTTTTCTTGTGCTGCTTTCAGGATTCTTTGTCTTTAGTTTTGGGGAGTTTGATTATGGTATGTCTTTCTGTATTATTTGATTTTCTTTTGAAGTCCATCTTGTTTGGAGTTGATTGAACTTCTTGAATGGATATATAGTGCGTAAGACATTTGACTGCTAACCAGAAGGCTGGCAGTTCAAACCCCAGCCACTCCTCTGAAGGAAGACTGGGCAATCTACTTCCGTATTGATACTGCCTCAGAAACCCAAGGAGGGGTTGCTATGAGTCAGATCTGACTCGATGGCAGTGAGTTTGTTTCTTTATTAGTTTTTCATCATATTAGGGAAATTTTCTTCTAAAAAATCTTTGGCAGTTTTCTCTGTGGTTTTCTTTATCTTGTCCTGTTCTGAAATGCTGATTCTGATTGTTCCTTTTGATGGTGTCTCACATGAATCTTGGGCTTTCTTCACTTTATTTTGATCATTTTTCTGATTGATCCCTTAACAAAATAGTATTGATTTATTTGTCTTCAATCTCATTAATTCTGTCTTCATTTATTCGATTCTCCTTCTTTGCCCATTCAATGTGCTATCTGTTTCTGAAATCTTGGTATTAATCTTTTGGATTTCTATTTGATGTTTTGGTATCATTTCTAATTTTTTGTTTATTTTGTCTGTTTGTTCTTGTATTGTTTTCCTAAATTGTTCCAGGGTTTTTTTTTTTTCTTTTTTTCTGTGTTTTCCTCAATTTTTCTAGTGTTTGCCTTGATCTTGTCACTGTTTTCCTTGATCTGTCTCTCCATCCATTGAAGATACCTGAATAAAATTCTTTTGAACTCCTTATCAGGGAGTTTCAATGCTGCTTCTTCATCAGAGATGTTTTCTGGGTCTGCATCCTGGTCCCTTGTTTGAACTACTTTATCTTGCTTCTTCAAGTGGACTGGGATGGTCTCTGAGACATTGTGATGTTGTTGTATTTATGTTTAATTTGTGGTTGCATGTTGGTGTGATTTTCCCAAGTTTTTTTTTTCCTTCCTTTCTTGTGATATATATTTTTGGTATATCTGTGTGAGTAAGGTACTGTGCTCCTCTATTTGCTAGTTAGTAACACAACACTCACCACCTGTCTCCTAGTGGTTGTGATAGAAGATGAGAGTATGTGCATAGATCCCTGTACCTTTTCATAAAGAGCAGCTGAAGGTGAGTTGAGCTGGTATTAACCACATCTATAGTTGGTCAGTTGGTGCAGAAGCAAGTGGTGGCCTTCACTCAGTGTGGGGTGCTGCAGGAGGTGAAAATGTGGTTGGGTTGTGTGACAATGGTTGCTGTCTCCCACTCAGTTACACACAAAAAATAAAAGCAAGAGAATAAAATTACTAACTGTATAAATAAATAGGAACAAGCGGGGGGGGGGGGAAGAGAGGGAAAGGCAATAAATGAGAAGAAAAATTTTAAAAATATACTACAAAAAGACAAAATAAAGATATTGAGAAAAAGAGAAAAAGAATACAATGTCTGGGGAGGGGAGAATGAGAGCAAAGAGCAAGAGTAAAAGAATAGAAAAGAGAAAATAGAAAAACTGCAAAAAGAAAAACAAGGAATGAGAAGAACCAAAAGAACAAAAGAAATAAAAAAAGAAGCGAAGCAGGAAAAAGAAAGAAAGAATAAAAAAGATCCAGGGAAGGGAAAGAGAAAAATAAATAAAAAAGAAGAAGGAAAAAAAATGTAATTTAAAAACAAAAACAAAACTGTGGGTGTGGGGCAGGGCACTCAGGCCTTGTCAGGGCAAAGATCAGAATGGAATTCCTGCTACTCAAGAAGGCAGGGGATGGCCACAACACTGTTCACCAAGAGGGTATGGTGTATAAGAATAGCAAGTGGACTATCGCACCTTTCTAGTCATCAGCCTCTAGTGTACTTGTCCATTTTGTCCTCAGCAAGCAAAGCCTATTATTAGTTTGCTGCCCAGGTAAGTATTTTACTTGCATATAGTTAAAATGGCCATGCCACTTGCAAATATTCAAAATGGCTGCACCCACAGGACAGCTGGCAGTCCACAGCTCTGTTTGTTTCCTTCTTTGCTGTTTTTCTTTCTGGTTGTGAGGAATCAGTGCAGTCCTTGCCAATGCAGTCCTTGGTGAGCAGAGCTGATTCTTAGTTTGCTCCCACATAGGGATGCCACTTGCAAATATTCAAAATGACTGCTCCCTCAGCACAGCCAGCAATCCATATCTCTGTTTGTCTCCTTACTCACTATTTTCATTCAAGTTCTTCAACTAATTAGTACTTAATCTACTTCTTTGTCCTTCCCTTCAAAGCTCAGGGTTTCAGGATTGTCTTCTGTATTAGTTTCAATTTGTTTCTCATTTCTTTGTTGCAGAGGGTCTGTGTAGCTTGTCTGCCTATTCTGCCATCTTGCTTGACATCTCCACAGGGTTTTTGAGGCTATAACTTTCAGAAGCAGATTGCTGGATCTGTCTTCCAAGGTGTCTCTGGATGTGTTAAAACTGCCAACCTTTTGACTGGTAGGCAAGTGTTTAACTGTTTGTGCCACCCAGGAACTTCTGAATATTGGTTAGACAGACAAATATTGTATTCACTGTAGTCTCAACATTCTTTCTCAACTGAAAAGTATGATGGTACAATCTCAAAGGACAAATAGAAATCTAAAACATGGCACATCCAAAACTGAAATCCTGACCACCCTACCTCTACATTCAGGATACCCATCTTAATTTATGGTAGCTCCACCTGACAGTTGTTTAACCTATTGTTGTTGTTGTTGTTGTTATTTGCCGTCGAGTCAGGCCCGACTCATAGCGACCCCTCCTTGGGTTTCCGAGGCAGTATCACTACAGAAGT
>NW_006921962.1:1761527-1769815 GCF_000298275.1 Orycteropus afer afer
ATATATATTATATATTATATATATAATATAAACTCCATTTTCTCTCTCACACTCAGTATCTATTTGGTTAATAAATTCTTTCTACTCAACCTTTAAAATATATTGAGAAATTTACCACTTTTCATTACTTCCATTGCCAATCTCCTAGTCCAGGCCACCATCTCTCAGCTGGACTACTATAATAGCTTCTAACTTGTCTTCCTTATTCCACACTATTGCCCTTCACTCCAGTCTGCTCTAAAAACACAAACCAGATCATGTCATTTCTTCCTTAAAATCCTCTATTAACTCTCAGTTTAGAGTAAAAGTCATAGTTCCTGGATGACCTTCAAAGCCTTATTTCACCCAGCCTCACTTATTTAACTGCCTCATGTCCTACCTGTTTCCCTTAACTCACTCTTCCAACCCTATTGCCCTTTGTACTATTCCTAGAAAATTCCAAGCAAGCGTACCCCTTAGCCTTTCAGCTAGCTCTTCTCTTTGCCTGAAGTACTCTCCCCCTAGACAACTGCTTGGTTAATTCTTGCAGAACCTTCAAAGCTTTGCACAGGCAGTACTTTCTCTATGTCATCTATTCTAACCATTCTGTTTAATATTGCAACCAACTTGTTCCACATGTCTCACACTCCCAACCATATTACCATGTTCTACTTATTCTTTTGTTCCATAGTAGTACTTGCAATATTCCAACATGTACATCCGTATCTCTATCTACCTTTCTATATATACTAATTTTATTTTGTATTTTTTCCCTGAAATATGAGTTCTGCAAAGGCAGAGATTGTGGTTTGTCTGTGATTGTGATTGATGTGTCCCAAGTACCTAAAAGAGTGCTTGGCCCATAATGTTGTTTTGTTGTTATGTGCCATCAAGTCAGACCTGACTCCTAGGGACCTCCTTGGGTTTCTGAGGCGGTATCACTACAGAAGTAGATTGCCCAACCTTCCTTCTGAAGAGTTGCTGGTGGGTTTGAACCACTAGCCTCCTGGTTAGCAGTCAAGTACTTTAAGCACTATGCTACCAAAGCTCCCTGGCCCATAATACACAATAAATATTTGCTGAATGACTGAATGTGGGGACAGAGAAGGGAAAGGAGTAGTGTGAAGAGAGAAACTGATGAACATTAAACATTTATTGAGCACTGTTCTAAGTACTTTCACATACAAATTTACTTATTTTACCTTCTTATACAAGGTTGGCAAAATTCAAGTGTCCATTTACATAGACTTATGTCACCATTTCTTGCTTAAGAGTTACTTTTTAGATACCAAAAGTAAATGCTGAAACATAATGGTCATATAACTATTTCTTCATATATAACTTGACCAGAATAATAACAGTAAGGAGAATAGATAATACATTCAGGATGAAATGAAAATGGCAAAATTTTTTAATGGACTGTCAGAAGACAAGTAAAAACATCTAGCAGTCAAGTTATCAAATATACAATCTTATGTTTATAAGTCTGAAGTGCAGTCAATTACTTAATATGGCCTTTCTAGCCATAGTCCTCCATTTTGTGATGTGTCGTAAATCCTAGTTTCTGTGTCTGTGGTTATGGCCCCATTTTGGGGTAAGTTGTTTTTTGGTTGCATTGATAAGACAGGATTAGAGTGGGATGTATCTTGAGTCCTGTCTTGCCTGACAGTGCGACTCAAATCACCACTGTTATCTTCCTTGAGAGTATACATGTGAATGTTCTGAGAAACTTTGCTTTCTTGTTCTGGATCCTGCATCTGGCTCATCAGTATCTCACCTCCGGTTCTGGGGACTTGAGACAGCAGCCAGATGTCTGACCTTCTGACTTGGGTTCTTCAGTCCCTGCAACCACAAGTGAGGAGAATCTTCCAGACCAAGGCCTGATCCACAGATTTGGGACTTGTCAGCCTACACCACTACAAGAGCCATTTTCTTGGCAGTTTGTGAGTTCTGTGAGAGGTTCAGTGAAATACGGAACTCTAAGATGGGAGAGAGAATACTGATGGTAGGAGTTGCTGTTAGAGATTATGGAGTGGTATAGCAGTTTGGAAACGCTGAACACTTAGGACATCTTTAACCTCTGCCTCACAGGGACCAGACTTGTTCCTAATCCTTCTAAAAGAAATTATTCAAGCAAAGTCATTTTCTTGGGCAAACTAGTTTGGATATGTATTACTGAAGAAAAAATCTCATCAAAAGTTAAATTCAATAATTTAATTGATAATTAAATTCAGCAAACATATATTGAGTTACCGTCATGTGCTAGGCAATGTGTGAGGAGTGAGTAGGATACAATAAAATGAGACATTGTCTTTGCTCAGTAAGAGGTTATAAAATTGGATAGGAGACACAAGACATGTAACACCAATAATTTTAATTCACTGCAGAATGTGATAAGTGCTATCATAAAAGTACAGAGTATAATAGAAAGACAGGAATAGGAGAGATTAATTCCAATACTTAGAGATTTTCACTTTTAAATTTCTTTTTAAATTGTGTGTGTGTTTGTTGCTTGCATGATGCTTCAACTAAATTGACCTGAGTTAACTGCAAATAATTGCTATAGGTTTTATTTTATGCTGTCAAACTGTTCACTTCATTTATCACTTCCTCAGTTTGTTTTGTGTTTTGCAAAGCACAGAGCCCTGAATCCTAAAGCTTTAAAGATTATTTTTTAATCTAGTAATTTTCCATATTTTAAAGCATAACTGAACTCAATCTAATTAATCTTATTATTTGAGGTTGAAATTTATCAGAAAATGTGATGAAACATAAATACCATAAAACATAATTCAACAAAAAACCCACTGCCATTGAGTTGGTTCTGACTCATAGCATCCCTGTAGGATGGAGTAGGACAATGTCTCATAGGGTTTCCAAGACTGTAAATCTTTACAGAAGCAGACTGCTTCATCTTTCTCCTACAGAGTGGCTGATGGATTCAAACCACTGATCTTTTGGTTAGCAGCCAAATGCTTTAACCACAGCTCATTCAAGCATCTATTAAAAAAAAAAAAACTATTCTGGTGTTACCTTCATAAACATGGCTATTGAAATGAATTTTATTTAGATTATCAAAACTATAAATATACAACCAAATAAAAAATGATGAGAAAATTCCTATGCTACCATTTCCTATTTCAGGAATCATAACATCACAATCAGAAGCTTAGGAATTGTCTTTGAAACCTCCCTGTTCTTCCTCTCATCCAGTAGCCAATTCATCATGAAATCTTAGAGATTTTTACCTCCCCAACACATTTCAAATGCACTCCCTTCTCTTCATCTCTAATGCTTACTGCCACTCATAATTTCATAATCTGCCACATGACTCACCTAGATGATTGCAATAAACATCTGGTCATCCACCATACCCTACTGGCTCTTGATCTCCTATTGATCCTTCGCCACACTACAGCCAGAGCGACTACTGTTTTTGTATGTGCTTATTTTGTTTGCCCGATTATTAAGAGTTTAGTTACTCATATTTCTACGCTTATGGCACACTATCATCATCAGTCAATGTAATGTTTCTTATTTTATATTTTGTTACTTTTCCTCTGCATTCCAAGTGACCATTCTTTCCCCTCTCTCTCCTTATCCAGATAGGTATGCAACCTCGTAACATAATGTTGTTTCAGTGTTAAAAAGAAAAACAAAAAACTGTGGCCATCAAGTCAATCCTAACTCATAGTGACCCTGTGTATCAGAGTAGAACTCTGCTCTACAGAGTTTTCAATAACTGACTTTTTAAAAAGATAATGATCAATCCTTTCTTCCAAGGCACCTCTGGGTGAACTCAAACCCTCAGGCTTTCACTTAGCTTCTGAATATGTTAACTATTTGCATCACACACCTGCAATTACTGTGAGTTAGCATCTCTGTGAATTAGAATCAACTCAAGGCAGAAATGATTTAGTGTTCCAAAAAACAAACCGAGCCTACCCTATAGGACAGAGTAGAACAGCCCCACAGGATTTTCAAGGCTGCAAATCTTTACAGAAGCAGACCGTCCCATCTCAGAGTGAGCTGGTGGGTTCGAACTGCCAAACTTTTAGTTAGCAGCTGAATGCTTTAGCCAACCGTTGCCAGCAGAGAGGGTTCCTTGATTTGGTGTTAACAGAATCCAAAAAATCAAACCTGCTACTGTTGAGTCTATTCTGACTGGTAGCAACCTTACAGGACAGAGTAGAACTGCCTCATAAGACTTCCAAGGCAGTAATCTGTGTGGAAAAGGAGCTCTGGTGGCATAGTGGGCAAGTTTTTGCCACTAATCACAAGGTCAGCGGTTCAAACCCACCAGCTGCTCTGCGGGAGGAAGATGAGGCAGTCCACTTCTATAAAGATTTATACCGCCTTCGGAACCCAATGGGGATCTATATGCGTTGAAATTGACTCAATGGAAATGTGTGGTTTTTTTTGATTTTTTAAAATATGTGTGGCAGCCGACTGTCACTTCTTTCTCTGTCAGAGAGGCTGGTGGATTTAAGCCGCTGATCTTTCAGTTAGAGCCCAGCTCTTTAACCGTTGTGCTTTACAGCATAATGGGTTTAACATTCGTATAAAAATTCCTATGAAATCCTTCACCTGCACATCTTAATGTTTCATTGATTATTTAATTATTTGTTTAACTTTATATTCTTAAGATTTATCCATGAAACTGTTCTTTTAAATAATTATTTCTGCCTGCTGCTAAGTGCTTGATTGAATATATTCACTGCACTTTTACTTATCATGTCATGAACATTAATTCTTTTGTTCAACATGTATTATTGAGCACCTACTAAGTGTCAGGCAACTTTCTAGGTCATAGAGATAACAAAAAATTCTTGCCCTGGAGAGCTTATAGTGATGGAAACAGATAATTAACAAGATAAATAAGTAGAATATATGTTTGACGGTAATAATTACAGTAGAAAAATAAAGTAAAAAGGTATAAGAAGTATGCAGGGTAGGGATTGCAATTTTGCATTGTTGTTGTGTTAGGTTGAGTCAGACCTGTCTCATAGCGACCCTTCCTTGGGTTGCCGAGGCAGTATCACTATGGAAGTAGATTGTCCAACCTTCAGATGACATTTGGGTTAAGAGCTGAAGGAAGTGAGATAGGAAATACACAGATATTTGAAGGAAGATCATTCCAGGTACAGAGTAAGTTCAAGCTTGAGGTAGGAGTGTACTTATGTGATCAAGAAACTGCAAGAGGCTAAAGTAGCTACAAGAGATTGAACCAGGGAGAAAAAGAATAGAAGGTGAGATTTGGATATGATCATGGGACTACATCATCTAGGGCTTTGTAGATCATTTCAGATATTTGCCTTTTATGCTAAATTAAATGAGAAACCCTGGAAAGATTTCAGCAGAGAAATGACACAAACTGACATATGTTTCATCAGGATCATTTCGTTTACTGAAAGGGACAAGGCAAAAGTAGGAAAACTAGTTAAGAGAGGCTTGCAACAATGTTGTTAGCAAAAATGATAGCTTAAACTAATATGGTTGTAGTAAAGGTGATTAGAAGTCTTTTAATTTTGGATATATTCAGAATGTAGGAACAACATTTTTTTATATATAAATCTTAATAGTAATAGGTAACTTCATAATAAATGATTCCAAAGTTTTAAGCCCAAGCAACTGAAATAATAAATTCTCATTTAATGAGCAGGAGAAGACTGTGAGCAGAGCAAGTTTAGGGAGAGGATAAAAAATTCCATTTTGGTCATGTGCAGCTTGAGATGCTTATTAAACATCTAAGTACAGCAGTTGATCTGGAGGTTGGATTTATGAGTTTATAGTTCAGAAGGAGAAATCCAGACTAGAGATATAAATTTGAGGGTCTTCAACATTTGATAATATTTAAAGCCATGAGATTAAATGAGTTCACTACGGGAATAAGTGTAGAGCAGGCACTCAAGAGCTGATGCATGAGTCATTCTCATATTTATAGATCAGGGATGAGGAAAAACCAGCAGAAGAACTAAAGAATAGCCCGAGCGGGAGATCGCCATATAATTAATGAAGGTAATTTTCAAAAGCCATGTCTGCTATATTCTATGGAAAAATACCTCAAAGTCAAAACAACAGCCTAGATTTGGGATGTTGATGAGTTGGTAGTATCAGGAGAAAATGTAAATAAACACCACTTAGCTAAAACAGCTTTCACTTTTTTATTTCCTCAACAAGTTAAGCAACATCTGTGCCCAGTGGAATGGGATGGAAAACACATGCTACATGTCTCTCTCACTAGCTCAGCCACTGCTCACTCCCAGCTGTTGTTGTTAGGTGCCATCAAGTCATCTCCCACTCATAGCGACCCCAAGCACTGCATAACAAAACACTGCCTGGTCCCGTGCCAGCTCCGTGATCTTTGCTATACTTGAGCCCATCATTGCAGCCACTGTGTCAATCCGTCTCATTGAGGGTCTTCCCCTCTTTCATCAACACTCCACCTTGCCAAGCATGATATCTTTCTCCAGGGAATTGTTGCTTTTTACATAACCAAAGTAGGTGTGACGAAGTCTGGCCATTCTCACTTCCAAAGAGAATTCCAGCTGCATTTCTTCCAGGACAGATTTGTTAGTTCTTTTAGCAGTCCATGATATTTTCAGCATTCTTCTCCAACACCACAACACAAAAGCATCACTTTTTCTGTCTTCCTTACTCATCATCCAGCTCTTACATCCATATGAGGCAATTGAAAATATCATGGCTTGTGTCAGGTGCACCTTAGTCCTCAAGGAGACATCTTTGCTCCTCAGCACTTGAAAGAGGTCCTTTGCAGCCTATTTGCCCAGTGCTCTATGTTGTCTGATGTCCTGACTGCTGCTTCCATTGGTGTTGATTGTAGAACCAAGTAATATGAAGTCTTTGACAACTTCAATCTTTTCTCCATTTATCGTGATGCTGCTTATTGGTCCAGTTGTGAGGATTTTTGTTTTCTTTATATTGAGGTGTAATTCATACTGCAGACTGGAGTCTTCAATCTTCATCAGTAAATGCTTCAAGTCATCCTCACTTTCAGCAAGCAAAGTTGTGCCATAAATCACAGATTGTTAATGACTCTTCCTCCAATCCTGATGCCACGTTCCTCTTCATATAGTCCAGCTTCTCGGATTATTTGTTCAGCATACTGATTGAATAAGTATACGTCTTATTGTCTCCACTCACAGATACTTGCCACAATCTTCATTAAAGGGTAAAAAAATACCAACCTCCCCCCCACACACACACACAACTGTTGCTGTCAAGTGGATTCCAAATCATAGTGGCACATGTGTTACAACATAGAAGTGTTCCATAGGGTTTTCCCAGCTGTAATCTTTAGGGAAGCAGATTACCGGCTCTTTTCTTTCTTGGAGCCACTGGGTGCATTTAAACTGTTAACCTTTCAGGTAACCACTAGCCCAACAGCAAATTGTTGGCACCACCCTGGGAACTTTCACTAAAGTTAAAAACAAAACAACCAAACATGTTGCCATTGAGTCGATTTCAAGTCAACTACCTCATAAGATAGGAGTGTTGATGGCATAGTGCCTAAGGCATTTGACTGCTAACCAGAAGGCTGGCGGTTCAAATCCACCAGCCACTCCCTGGAAGGAAGGTTGGGCAATCTACTTCCGTAGTGATACTGCTTGGAAACCCAGGGAGGGTTCGCTATGAGTCAGATCCGACTCGACTGCAGTGCGTGTTTTTTTTTTTATTATTATTTTTTTACCTATAGGACAGAGTAGAACTAGCCTACAGAGTTTCCAGGGCTGTAATACTTACAACGCAGACTGTCACATCCTTCTCCTGCAGAGCAGGTGGTAGATTCTAACTGCCAACCTATTACTTAAAGCCACGCACTTCACTTCTATGCCACAAAGTCTCCTTCACTGAGGTTAAATCACATTCTGGTCATTTGTGGCAGTTTGCAGTCAATTTAGCACACTCTTGAGGATGCAGGGAGTCAATGCTTGGCATTATTTGGCCAGCACAGCCTACCAAGAGCCTTGATACTCAAGGAGTGCCTTACATTTGATTGTTTCAGTCACATCAATTGCATTGTAAAGGGTTACACTCGAAGTTATATAAATGTGATAGTTGAAGATGTGTCAACTTGGCTGGACTCCAGTTGTGAGTAGTGGTTCCCATGATGGATCACATGACTGGGTTCTGAGTGGCCGGTCTGCCCGGGGGGAGTTTCCCCGGGGGTGTGGCCTGCCTGCAGTGCTATCCCAGGGACGGGCTGGAAGAACGGCATTCCGGACTATATACTTCCTTGAGTGAGCGGCTCGCTGCTTGCTCTGGAGGTTTCGGATTCATCCTTTGTT
>NW_006921962.1:1770070-1807989 GCF_000298275.1 Orycteropus afer afer
CCCATCCCCCTCCAGAGACGAACTTTTCAGCTTGAACTTGTCGACTTCTACATGCCTGTGAGCCATTTACCTAAGATAAATCTCTCTCTCTCTCTCTTTCTCTCTCTATAAATATATATATACACTTTGCTGGTTTTTGTGTTTCTCTAGAGAACCCAATCCAACACAATAAGCCATTACATAAACCAACATTACATAAACCATTTTACACAACAAATGTGATCATTGACTATACATTTGTTTGTTTACAACTCATATCCCTTACAAATATATTTCACAATTTTCTTTATACTTTTCAAAATATTTGAGGCATAGCAGGTATTTATCTCCTTGAGTGAGGTAGCCTATGCTTATACAAAATGGAGAAAATATGTTAACAGCTAAAACAACTTTTGAGAAAAACATATATACAAGCAAAGGAACATTTGTGGTGAAAAAGTTTGTTCACCACTTTTAAGCTCAGCAGAAATGTTTTTATTCATTCATATTAAGATCTAGGATGAAGAATCTTTCACAAAAATTCATGTCACACATGACACATGTTTGACCATGTTATCACCCCATGTGTGTCATGCATCAAATTCTTCAAGGGTTTCCTGTATTTCTTAGGATAAATGCTAAATCTCCAAAGTAGCCACCTGGGTCCTACAATGCTGTGCCTCAAACCACATTTCCAATTTCATCTCCAAACAATCCTCCTTCACACACATTGGTTTAATTAATTAATTTTTTCATTGATTCCCTGTTCAGTGCAGGGATTGTGTATACAGTTACCTCTGATTGAAATTTTTCCCTCCTTCACTCCCCATTCATCCAGTTAACTCCTTCAAATCTGAGATTATTTATTTATTCCTCATGGAAGACTTCCCTGACCCTTCAGAGTGTGTCCAGGTCCCCATCATGTGCTCTTAAACCATCATACTCTTTCCTTTGTAACCATTGTTATTTTATTTTTATCTGTGTGATGTCATTAATAGAACCCTCAGAAAATAGTAGACACCATTGTATTCCAGAAATTAACATGCCTTGTTACATAGTAGGTTTTTATCAATGGTTATTCAGTGAATCATTGAAAGATAAGTACTAGTCAATGGGTTCTAGTGGAACAGGGCAGCTTTCTTTAAATGTTTTATATTTTCACTTAAAAACATGCAAGTTAGAATCAGCATGTTGTATCAAGAAGTGTTGCATATGAAGTTGGCATCTTAAATTTACCATGAAACTGGATTTTTTGCCCTAGTGATGCAGAAGCTGGAATAATAGATGTTGTAACTCATGCTCAGTGATGTTTTAGACAACAGATATGATTTGTTGTTAGTCTGATCATCTAAAACCTGTGCATTACTATTAAAAGAGCAGAGTCTACTGAGCAACAAATATGAGTGGAATTTGACTCATTAAGTATCTATGTATAGTTCTTGTAATGAATTCTGGGATTTTTATAAAACACAGCCACAATGCCTATGAGTATGAGTCATGCAATGCACAAATGGAATATGCTCACATTCAATTAAGGAGACTATTCTGGCAAATCAATTGATACTTCAATATTTCCACTAGAAATTTTTGCATTACAATATGTATTCTGGGTTGATCACCATTCAAATTCCTTAATTATTTGTCAGGTAGGTTTACAGAGAGGCACTGGAGATTAAGTGGTAGAATTCTGGCATTCCGTGTGGGAGATCTGCATATAATTCCCAGCCAGTGCACCCCAAGTGCAACCACCAACCATCTGCAGTGGGGTCTTGTGTGTTTCTATGATACTGAAGAGGTTTTAGCAGAGCTCCTAGACTAAGTCAGTCATTTGCTTCATTTAAAAAAAAAAAAAAAACAACCAGTATTTCTAAGGCTGGGAGACTGAAATAAATAGAGCATGGCATGTATTGGGAAATACATTATTTATCTGGCAAATCCTGGAAGGTAGACATTGACCTACACAAATTGTGCATTTAATAAACATTTTCATCATGGTCATATGGTTTCTCCACTGACAAACAGAATAATCATGGAAACTAGAAAATAATCCATGTGCTGCTTTACTTACTTTGATTTAGGAACAATACAATTCCTCTCTCCTATTACATCAATACATTCTGGAGTAGCATTCACTCATGTCATTGTTGTTAGGTGTCACTGAGTTGGTTCCAACTCATAGCAACCCTATGAAAAACAGAATGAAACACTGCCTGGTCCTGCATCATTCTCATAATCTTTACTATGTTTGAGTCCGCTGTTGCAACCACTGTATCAATTAATCTCATTGAGAGTCTTCCTCTTTTTTGCTGACTTTCTACTTTATCAAGTATGATATCCTTCTCCAGGGACTAATCTCTCCTGATAACATGTCCAAAGTATGTGAGACAGTCATACCATCCTTGCTTCTAAGGAGCATTCTGGCTGGACGTCTTCCAAGACAGATTCGTTCATTCTTCTGACCATCCGTGGTATTTTCAATATTTTACCAACATCATAATTCAAATGCATCAATTTCCAGTATATTCCATGCTAGTTATTATAGAATAACTTTGGTGAATGTCTTGGCAATCGTAATTCATGCCTGATTTCTCTGTTTTTTATGGTTTCCAGCCAACTTCCATCTGTTCTGTAGTTTCAGTATGAATCTGTCACAAAAGAGATTCACTGCCCACCTAAGATTCATGGGGTGGAGTAAAAGCTTTAGAGACATTTCACATCTCAATCTGTAAGAAAAATTCATATGCTAGTACCCTGGGTACACATGAATCCCATTAAAGTCAGAAGATGGACAAGCATTACTGAGGTAATAAGAAGACATACAAAACAGAAGGCTTGTTACATACCTCACACTAAACAAAAACAAAAAGTCACTGGGGAACATAATAGGACCCTCAGGAGAGGGAGTGAAATTCTGAATAATGTTTTAGCATTCTAGTTAGATAGCAATCTCACACCCAAAGTCTTTCCTCATTTTTCCAGCCCATCCCCCTTTTTTCTAATCTTTATCATTCTTCCATTCTCTCTCAACACACGCACAAAATTAAGAAGCTTAAAACAATTATATTTAATTGCCATCATTTTTTTCAAAAACATGACATTTTACATAAAAATTGAGATTATTAGTTTCTCTTGGGGGGGGGGGGGAGAGATAGAGCAACACCAGTCCCACACTCTTTATTGATGATGATCAGCCAGAGCTGAGAGGTGTATACTACACACCGATTCTGTTGTTTGCCCCAGTCCCCACTACTAATTACTATCACATACAACCTCCTCCACTTGCTTACGTTATCTCTAAAGTCTTTAGAGTTTGAGATCTCTGATTTCTCTGTATTCTTATTCATCAGACAAACCTTAGTTATCTCTTAGGGTCTGTTCTTGTTATTGCCAATACACAACTCCTTCTCCTTATTAAACTGGCAGCTATGTAAGAATTTTCTGCCCCATTTTTTAATTTCCAAAGGGCCTATAATGGATGTTCAATGAATATTTGATAAAAGGCAGTGTAGTATGAGATAGTATCACAGAGTAGAGAAAGGACTGGTGCAAGAATCAGAACATCTGACTACCGAATCTAATTTTTCTATTATTGTACTATATGATCTTCAGCGATATATGCATTCTCAGTTCCCATAAACTGAATAAGGAAGGAAGTTAATTTATATGATCTTAACATACTTTTCACCCTAGAATTTTATAATTCTACAGTTCTTTGAACTGGATGTTTCTCAATTTCTACAAATTTGTCATATGGGTCATGAAATCCCAACCCTCTTTTCCATTGAATAGTGGAAAATTATTCTGATTATAGTTTTGCAAAGGCAGGCAAAAGAGTATGGCAAGGAAAATAATACTTGGCACATTGTGAATGAGATTTGAAACCAAATATTTTTAGGCAGCATTTTCCTTTGATGTGCCCTTATCTACATCCTCATTGCTTCCATTTCAGATGTGATTTAGAGTTAATAATATGGTAGGAGTCAAGCAACTCTGCCTTCTGTTATGCTACACAAAAGAAGAGAACAGGAGCCAGGGTGTGTGTGATGAAGAATTTGTGGACTCATATGTTCCTTTCTATCCTGCAGAGCTGTGAGAATTCTGTTGAATTCTTGAAAGATAAATAATAATAATTGCAATAAGTTCTTCTTTCTTTGCAGCAGGGCTGTCAGAATTTGAATAGTACTTTTTGTAATGATGGCAACTGGGTGACACAGGCTCCCTAGTGTCTTTGGGAGCTGCAGTATCATTTCATAGGAAATCTTCTCTTTTCCCTGACTTGCCCTCAGCCTGGATATCTTAGCTAAGGGAAGTTATTTTTCCCATTAAGATACATCACCATATAAATGTTAATTAATCATGGCTGAAATTTTTTAAATATGAAGGACACTTTATCATTAAAATCACTTAAAATGCTGCCACGTAGACAACTACTCTTAGTTTCAAGTGCATGCACACACAGACACAATGCTGAGAGGATATTTGTCATTTGTCTCTTCTAACATCCTTTCCTTTCCTATTACCACCCTAATATCCTTGTAGGGTGTCATCTCTACTCCCTCATATGGAATTTTGGTAATATGGACAAACTAGGTGCTAGGGAACTACTTATTTCCCAATGTTTACCTTTCTGTATTGCCAGTGTTTCTCAGCCTCAGGACTACTGTTCTTTGGAGCCTATAATTGTCGGTTAGGGAGAGGCCACTCTGTGCATTGTAGGGTGTTTAGTAACATCCCTGTCCTTCACCCACTAGATGCCAGTAGCACCCTGTGGTGATTAATTTTATGTATCAACCTCAGCTAGGCTGAGGCACACTAGTCTAGACATTGCTGTGAATGTATTTTGTGGATATGCTTAACATTCATTATCAGTTGACTTTACATAAAGGAGATTGTCATTGATAATGTGAGTGGGCCTCCTTCAATCAGTCGAAGTCCGTGAGAGTTTTACTGAGGAGAAAAAAGAATTGTGCCTCAAACTGTAAATAGAAATCCTGCCTGCGTTTTTTAGATTTCCTGCCTTCTCTACAGATTTTGGACTTCACAATCCCATGAGAAATTCCTTAGTATAAATCATATATATATATCCTATTGGTTCTGTTTCTCTGGAGAATCCTGATGATACACACCCTTTTAATTGTGATAAACAAAAAAATGTCTCAATACATTGTCAAATGTTCCCTAGGAGTCAAACTTTCCCCCGGTTGACAACTACTAAGATAGTGCCTTACAGTATAGTGCGACTGCCCTAGAATAAAATCTCAGGCCTTTTAGGAAGATGAGTGGTTTATAGGATTGGGAAGTTTGGAGGGAGGAACTGAGCAGGCGTGGCCCAGCACTTCCTGGATTCTCTTTGTGGTCTTCTCGCCTCCAGAGAATACAGTGTGGTTTGTACTTAGACTTCTAATAATATCTTAAGACAAAGGCTTGGAGCTTTGGCAGTGGTTTATTTAAAAAAGTGAGTTTGTGGGTGTGTGGGTGTTGTTTTTACCTAGATGATGGCTCATGTTTTATTACACAGCGTATTTTTTAAGTTGTGTAGTTGACTTCAAACGGGTGTGATCTTGGGTGGGTAGCTTTAAGTTTTAGGATTTTAGCTTCAAGTGCAAGCTACATTGGATTTTGACCTTGCAGGACACAACAGTTCAGGGTGGCTTTTCCCTCAGCCATATGATTATGTGGGTTAAATTGGCCATAATGGTCTTGGCAGATGTTGACTGCTTGGGCTTCAGAATTCAGGCTGTCATAGCTTAGCTATAAAATGCAGAGGGGCTTGTCATTGCAAGTGGGACAGAAAAATTGATTAGTTCTTTTTGAGCACTGACAAGGAGAAAAATATTTGCTGCTTCTGTTATGTTTTTCACCCAGCATTCCAGATCAGGACTTTGAACTGGATTGCTGAGTACCACATGGACTTCACTCGTGATTTCGAGCTTTAAATCATTAGGACCATGCTAAACACATTGTGCTACCTTAGCTGCTTGAATTTCCATCCTTTTTGTTGTTGTTGTCTTGAACTACATTCTTGGTAAAGTAGGAGCTAATGCCTTTGATTTGTGAATTGTGTCCACATGTTCTAACAGATAGTTCCTCCGCTACCATTACCACCATGACCTCAAACTGACTATGGCTTTGTTCATTACACAAGTTTTGGCCACAGCTTTAAATTTAATTCAATTCAATTTATTTATATTGTTTTTTAGGTGCAAGTTTATACAGCAGAGTTTGTTTTACATTCAACATTTCGTGTGCATTTGGTTTCACTCCCCAATTACTATCCTCAACCCTAACCCAGTCTCCTCCTCTCCCTGGCCAGTAACCCCGGTTCAGTGCCCCTCATATTTAATTTATGCACTCCTGTGTCTCCTGCATTTCCTCTATGCGAATGTAGCCCCTCTGGTACCCTGAGGGTCAATTGCTCCAACGGATGCATCTCCATAGAGTATGTGGGTGCATCACCCTGGGTTGAGTGGTCTGTGTGTACATCTTGTTTACTATTGGGCTGAGAGCAAGCCCCTGGGAGTGAGTTTTATTCCAAGCCTGAAACATATCCCAGGGCCATAGTATAGGGGGTCCCACCAGACTCCATCTGACCAGTAATTCTGGTCATTATTGTGTTTCTGAATTTTGTTCTACAGTTTTCCTCCCACTCTATCCAGGATCTCCAACTTTGATCCTTTCTGGAGTGATTGGCATTGGTGGCCAGGCACCATCCAGTTCTTCTGATCTTGAGGTCCAAAATGTCCCAGTACTGAGGACTTCCAAATGTCCTCTTTTTTTTTTCACACTCTTCTTCGGTTCTGATGATAGGAGACCATTAACTGCATCTTAGATAGCTGCTCAGCTTTTAAGACCCCAGTCATTACTCACCAATGTAGGTTGTGGAACAAGATTTTTATGTGTTTTATTGGCCAGTTGAGTCTGCTGTCGCCCAATACCATGGTTCTGAGTCGGTAGATCCATTGGATCTCTCTCCCACAGTGTCTGGCTGTCTGTGAAGGATTGCTCTATGTCTGCCTTCTGTGGTTTCTGTAAGGATTGTGGGTATTTTGTGTTACCGGTATCTGTGCAAGATTAGCCTCAGCTGAATCTATCCTTGATCTAGAGTATAATCCTGTTCACTGACCCCCATCTGATCTCAGATGTTTATGTGTTTATCTGTAGCCTGGTGTTTGGTGTTAATGGAAACACAGTATTGTGAATATACTGGTATTAGCCTCTGTAGTTTATATCTTATGTGTATAATTTGGTGTCCTCCCTTTTCCACAAGTTATAATAGTGGTCACAGGCTCTTTCCATACCATCCCTCCAATTATCTACCTCAGCCTGTGGCCCCAACTAGCCCAAAATTATTCCCTCCCCTTCCCTCCTCACCCCAGTAACCTACAAAGTGAATTCCCTTCCTTAAGCAAATGCTTCCTTGTCTTTTTACAGTAATAGTCTCCTATAATATTTGTCCTTCTGCAATTGACTTATTTCACTCAGCATAATGTCCTCCAGGCTCATCCACATTGTGAGATGATTTGTGTATGCTTCATTGTCCTTTAATATAGAATAGTATTCCATTGTGTGAATGTACCATAATTTGGTTATCCACTCATCTATTGATGAACATTTAAGTTGTTTCCATCTCTTGGCTATAGTGAATTGTGCTGTGATGAACATGGGTGTGAATATATATGTCTGTTCATGTCCTGCCTCTCACCTCTTTGAGATATATTCCTAGTAATGGAATTTCTGGGTCAAATGGTATTTCTATTTTCAGTTTTTTAGGGAAACGTCATACTGTTTGCCACAATGGTTGTACCATTTTACAATTCCCACCAGCAGTGCACAAGAATTCCAAACTCTCCACAACCTTACCAGCATTCGTTATTTTCTGTCCTGTTGAACATTGCTGTTATTTCTGGGGTGAGATGATATCTTATCGTTGTTTTGATTTGCATCTCTCTAATGACTAAAGAGGAGCTCTGGTAGCATAGTGCCTAAGGCACTTGACTGCTAACTAGAAAGCTGGTGGTTCAAACCCACCAGCCACTCCTCAGAAGGAAGGTTGGGCAATCCTACTTCTGCAGTGATACTGCCTCGGAAACCCAAGGAGGGGTCGCTATGAGTCGGGGCCGACTCGACGGCATATAACAACAACAATGACTAAAGACTGCGAACAATTCCTCATGTATGTTTGTTGGCTGCCAACATATTGTCTTTAGTGAAGTGTCAGTTCAAGTTTTTTGCCCATTTTTGGATTGGGTTGTTTGTCTTTTTGGTGTTGAGGTATTGAAGTTTTCTATAGATTTTGGAGATAAGTCCTTTGTCAGATATGTCATAGACAAATATTTTCTCCCAATTTGTAGTTTCTTTTTTTACCCTTTTGACAAAGTCTTTTGATGTACATAAGAATTTAATTTTTAAAAGGTCCTGGTCATCTAGCTTCTCTTCTGCCTGTGGTGCATTCTGGGTTATGTTTCATAGTCTATTTATGCCATAAATTAGGGTTCCTAGATTTGCCCCTATTTTGTCTTTGATGAATTTTATAGTTTTTGGTTTTACACTTAAGACTTTGATCCAACTTGAGTCTGTTTTTGTGTTTCAGGTGAGGTATGGTCTTGTTTCATTTTTCTGCAAGTGGATATCTAGTTTTGCCAGCACCATTTGTTAAAGAGGCTATCTCTTCCCCATTTAATGGGTTTTGGACCTTTGTCAAAGATTAGCTGTTCATAGATGGATGGGTCTATGTCTGAGTTTCCAATTCTGTTCCATTGGTCTATCTGTCTACCATTGTATCATTACCACACTGTTTTGGTTACCGTGGCTGTATAGTAGGTTTTAAGATCTGGGAGTGTGAGACCTCCTACTTTGTTCTTCTTCAGTAGTGCTCTGCTTATCCGAGGTCTCTTTCCTTTTCACATGAAGTTAGTAATTGGTTGGTTCATGTCCCTAAAACATTTTGTTGTTACCTGGATCAGGATTGCATTAAATGTGTAGATCACTTTAGGTGGTATTGACATTTTCACAATAATCAGTCTACCTATCGATGAACAAGGCAGGTTCTTCCATTTATGTAGAGCTCTTATTGTCTCCTGTAGTAGTGTTTTATAGTTTTCTTTGTACAGGTCTTTTGTTTCTCTGGTAAGGTTTATTCCTAGATATTTCACCTTTTTATTAGCTATTATAAATGGTATTATTTCCCTTATTTCTTTTTCAGAAGTCTCTTTGTGGGTGTAGGAATCCAACCTATTTTTGTACGTTGACCTTGTATCCTACCACTTTGCTGAACCTCTCTATTAGTTCCAGTAGTTCTTTTGTTGAGTCTCTTGGGTTTTCTATGTACAGGATCATATCATTCACAAATAGAGATAATTTTACTTCCTCTTTGTCAATTTGAATGCCTTTTATTTCTCTTTCTTGCCTTATTGCCCTGCCCAGGACTTCCAATACAATGTTAAATAGAAGTGTTCCCATTAGTAAGGAGAATGCCTTCAGTATTTCTCCATTAATAATGATGTTGGCCATTGGGTTTGCATATATACCATTTATTATATTGAGGAAATTCCCTTCTTTCCCTATCTGCTGAGAGTTCTGAAAAAGAATGGGTGCTGGATTTCATCAAATGCCTTTTCTACATCGATTGGTATAATCATATGGTTCTTTTGTTTTGTTTATGTGGTAGATTACCTTGATTGTTTTTCTGACTGTTTTTGAACCATCCTTGCATACCAGGTATGAATCCCACTTGGTCAGGATGTATTATTTGTTTGATATGTTATTGGATTCTGTTGGCTAGGATTTTGTTGAAAAATTTTGCCTCTACGTTCATGAGGGATATTGGTCTGTAGTTTTCTTTTCTAGTGGTGTCTTTTCCCTGGTTTGGTATTAGTGTTATGCTTGCTTCATAAAATGAGTTTAGGAGTATTCCATCTTTTTCTATTTTCTAGAATAGCTTGAGTAGTATTGGTGTCAACTCTTCCTTGAATATTTGGTAAAATTCTCCAGTGAAGCCATGAGGGTCAGGACCTTTCCTTGTGGGGAGTTTTTTTTTTTTTAATGACCTGTTCAATTTCTTCTTTTGTTATGGGTCTGTTCAATTTTCTCTCTCTAAGTGGGATAGTTTAGGTAGGTCTTGTGAATCCAGAAACTGGTCCACCTCTTCTAGGTTTTCAAATCTGTTGGAGTACAGTTCTTTATAATATTCTGTAAGTATCTTTCTTATTTCACTTGGTTCTGTTGTGATGACACCCTTTTCATTTACTCTTCTTGTAATTTGCATCTTCTCTTTCTTTTACTTTGTTAGATTTGCCAAAGGTTTGTTGATTTTGCTAATTTTTTCAAAGAACCAGCTTTTGGTTTTGTTGATTTTCTCTATTCCTTTTGTTGTTGTTGTTTGTTTGTTTTCTGTTTCATTTATTTCTGCTCTGATCTTTATTATTTCTTTCCTTCTAGATACTGTAGAATTCTTTTGTTGTTCTTTTTCTAATTGTTGAAGTTGTTGAGTTAGAGTGTTGATTTTGTTTCTTTCCTCTTTTTTGATGAATGCATTTATTGCTATAAACTGACATCTGAGTAATGCTTTCGCTATGTCCCATAGGTTTTGGTATGATGTATCTTTATGTCGTCTGTTTCTAGGAAATTTTTTATTTCACTTCTTATTTCTTCTATTACCCAGTAGTCTTTGAGCAGTGTATTGTTCAACTTTCACATGTTTAATATTTTTTCCTTGATCTTCCTATTATTAATTTCTAATTTTATAGCATTGTGATCTGAGAAGATACTTTGTAGTACTTCAATTTTTTTTTAAATTTATTGTGGCTTGTTTTATGTTCTAACATATGATCTGTTCTGGGTAATGATCCCTGTGCACTGGAGAAGAATGTGAATTGTGCTTTTGTTGGGTGAAATGCTCTGTATATGTCTATGAGGTTGAGTTGGTTGATTGTGTTGTTGAGTTCTTCTGTATCTATGTTGACTTTTTTTTCTAGTTGTTCTGTCCCTCCTTGAAAGTGGTGTGTTAAAGTCTCCTACTACTATTGTAGAGTTGTCTATTGTCCCCTTTAATTAAATTAATATTTGCTTCATGTATTTTGGAGCACCTTCATTGGGTGCATAGATATCATAATGTCTTATTGGTCAGTTGACCCTTTCAGCATCGTATTGTGTCCTTCTTCATCTCTTATGTTGTTCTGCACCTTAAAGTCTATTTTATCAGAAATTTAATATTGCCACTTCTGCTCTTTTTTGGTTACTGTTGGCTTGGTATATTTTTTCTACCCCTTAACTCTTAATTTGTTTTTATCTTTGTGTCTAAGGTGGGTCTCTTGTAGACAGCACATTGATGAGTCTTCTTTTCTTATCCACTCTGCCCTTCTCTTTCTCTTGATTGGTGCATTTAGTCCATTCACATTGGGTGCAATTAATGATAGGTATGAATTGATTGACATCAGTCTATTGTGTTTTTGTGTCATGTTGTTGGAGTTTCCTTGGTCCATATACTTTCCTGTGTTGAGTTCATTTTGTTATCAAGTGTTTCCTCTCCTTCCTTCCTTATTGTTGGTTTTGTGCTTACCAAACCCATATGTTTTCCTTCATTCTGGATATCCTTAGGAGAATTGTTAATTGTTTCTGTGGTTATCTTGGAATGAATTCTTATCTCTATATTTTTGATACAGTCTGTTCTATGAGGACATTGTCCTGTTTTCCTTTTCATTTGAAAGTTTTGTACCTAGAACTTTTATTCCCTCTATTGGGTTAGTTGCTGATGTCCTATGCAGGTTGACGTCCTTGATTTTTAGTGTACAATGTTTTATGGTCTTATTTTGAGAGTCTGTTTCTGATTTGGTTTTAATGTTGATGTCATGTGTCCTGATTTTGTTGTCCTCTGTTAGTTGTTCTCTATTGGAAGGACTTCCTTAAGCATTTCTTGTAGGGTTGGTCTGGTTTTCACAAAATCCCTTAATTTCTGTTTGTCTGAAAATTTCTTGATTTCACCTTCATATTTGATGGACATTTGACTGGATAAAGGATTCTTGATTGGAAGTTCTTTTCCTTCAGTGTTTTATATATGCCATCCCATTGTCTTCCTGCCTGCCTGGTTTCTGCTGAGTTATCAGAATTCAGCCTGTTTGATTATTATAAGTAATATTTCTTTTGTCCTGGGAAGCTCACAAGATTCTTTCTTTGTCTTTGGTTTTATAGAGTTTCATTATGATATGTTATGGAGTTTTTCTCTTGGGATCTATCCTGTATGGGGTTCTTTGAGCATCTTGAAGAAGTATCTTTTCTTCCTTCATGATATAGAGGGATGTTTTCTGTTAGAAGGTCTTCCACAATTTTCTCAGTGTTTTTTTTCCCACCTCTTTTTGTTCTGGATTTCCAGTGAGGTATGTTGTTTCTTTTTATGTCATTCCATATACTCTGGGAGCTCTGGTAGCATAGTGCCTAAGGCACTTGACTGCTAACCAGAAGGCTGGCAGTTCAAACCCACCAGTCATTCCTTGGAAGGAAGATGAGGCAATCTACTTCATAGTGATACTGCCTTGGAAACCCAAGAAGGGATTGCTATGAGTTGGGTCCAACTTGATGGCATATAACAACAACAACAACATATAACTCTTAGGTTCTTTTCAGTTCTCTTAAATCTTTGTTCTGATTTTTCTTCACACAGGCTGGTGTCATGGAATTTATCTTCTAGTTGAGAAATGCACTCTTCAGCCTGTTCTAGCCTACTTTTTTGTCACTTCCACTGTATTGTGTAATTCTGTAATTTTGGTATTCATCTTCTGGATTTCTAATGCTGTTTTTGTATGAGTTCTGATTGTGTATTAATCTTGTTATTTTGTTCTTGAATGGTTTTGCTGAGTTATTTCATGATACTGTCTGTGTTCTCCTTGCTTCTGTTTGGGGTTTCCTTAAGTTCTTGTAGAGTTCTATAAGCTTATCTTCTGAATTCCTTCTCAGATAATTCTACTGCCTCCTCTTCCTCCTTGTTTAATAAGACTTTTGTTTGGGATTTTACTTGTATTGTCTTATCCTGTTTTTTTGTTTGATCTGATGTTGTCTGTTGTTTCCTAGACATTTTGAAGTTGTCTTTAACTGTTAATTATGTATTGATTTGTTTTGTCTTGGTTTTATGATTTACGAAGGTGGGGCAATCCTACTTCCATAGTGATACTGCCTCAGAAACCCAAGGAGGGGTCGCTATGAGTCGGGACCGACTCGACGGCATATAACAACAACAACAATTTTTGAAAATGTGGAGCTGGTATATTTTATTTTTTTGGTTATTAATTCAGGTGTGCTGGGTTGTTGTGCAGTTTTCTTTTTGATGATGAAATCACTGTATGACATGAAGATGCAGGTCTCTGTTTGTCATGAAGGGAGTTTAGGATTTGAGCTGGCAGGTGTTATGGTGGCGTAATGTAGTTTTTCTACTGGATAAGGCAGGGGAGAGGCAGGGAAAGGAGTAAGAAAAGAGAAAATAAATAAATAAAGCATCAAGGTGCCAGGAGCAGTTTCTAGGGCTTTGAGTGGGCTGCTAATGATGACCTTATACTGTTACAGGCCTGCAGCTCAAGTTCAGCAAAGACTCCAATTGTTAGGGGGCTACCACTTTCTGCCAGCTTCAGACAGCTGCAAATACCCTGCTCTCCAGGCCCCTCTGTGCCAAAAAGCTGACCTAGGATAACTGCCCCAATCCACAATGGGAGTTTATCCCAGGGCCTGCCCACTTGCAGCATAATTTTCCTGTCAGCTCCTGACTCAGTGGCACCCAGAGCCAGAGGGGTCTGTGTTCCTTCCCAGCCGTCCCTCGCTTACAGATAAAAGCAGGTGCCGAAGGTAAATCTGTGGAGAGGCCACAGGTCTGCCAGTGTGTTCTCTCCACTGCCCCAGGGAACCCTCTGATGCCCCATCTCGCTGGTCAGTGGGCACTCTGCAGGGCAGGTTCACCTGTTTGTTTGTTTTTTTTCTTTCCTTTCTGGGTAATTGCACTGCCCCTTTCTCCTTTCTAACCTACTCCCCTGAGATTGGTTGTACTCTGACTTAATGAGCTGTTCAGAGTGCCATAATCCCTGTTTCAAACTGCTGCACCTAGTTTTTCAGGCACTAAGATGCTAGAGGGAACTAAAGTGTGTGCTACAGGAAAGATGTCATTTTCACAAAATCCCCATAGCTTTAAATTTTAGAAGCCCAAATTATTATTTTAGTTATATTAGGATGGTTGATTTTGGTAATTAGCAAGTTAGTTAAATTATGTGGTCTCTTACTATAAAGAGACTATTTCTTCTTAGTTGGAAGTAGAGAAACAATCCAACAAAACTTTTGAAAACAAAATGCTCAGAAAGTAATTAAAGAGGTATATGTCTGGGACAATATGTTTCTCAAAATCCCAGTTTCCAAGAAATCAAGGTAATATTGGAAATAATATATTCCATCCATACATTGAGAAAGAAGCAAGAGGAAAATAAAAATCAATTTAAAAAAAATATTTAAACTTGAGGAAAACAAAGCATTCTTTAATTTTAAGATCATAGAAGAAAAGCTAGACAGACATAAATGGTAGAATCACATCAAATCTTCAAGGTCACAATGAAAGGTTATAAAAAAGAGAAAAGAAGATGTTTCCAGGTCTAATTTCTTTTAAAGAGAATATTTGAAGTAGAAGAATTATTTTAGTTATTCACAAAGACTAATAAGGGTCCAAAAACATCTGATACAGGTAGAAAATGAGTTCTTAAAGCATAGGATTAAAATAACTGTTCTACAAAGAGCAGGATTTAAGAAAGTACTAGCTTTGAACTACGCAGTTAATAGTTCAAGTGATGCTACAGAGTCAAAGTGATTGCCCTTTAAAAGCTCCTTGAAGAATAGATCAACTATATCAAAAAGATATAAAAAAAAAAATCTGGGTCTATTTGGAATGAAAAATCAAGAAGATTAATATAGAAATTCCAAGAATTACTTGGTGAATTTTCAAAGTGATAATTAATGTTGACAGGCTTGCAGATATTATCTATCCCTTAAAGGAATATACTCCAGGAAATTTTGGCATTATGAATAGAAGGAAAAGCACAGGCAAGATGAGACATACTGTAAGGAACTGGGCAGAGCAGTAATAAAGCTTCAGGAAGACAATGTCTTAAGGAGCACATGGCAGAGATATTAGTCTTCATTGGGTCCTTGGATTCAAGCTTTACAACTTCAGCAACAACATCAGTTCAGGAATTTGCTGAAGGTGACTCTGCAGGTGAACAAATGTGGACACCAGGTGAAGCTCTTCCTTAGCATGCTGGTTTCAAAAACCAAACAAAAAAACAGAAATAGCAGCTACTGACTTATGGGTAGCAAAAATGAAGGTTTTGTTGATAAGTGTAAAAGCACAACATCCCAAAAAGAGATTCTAAGGAGGAAATGAAAATAAAAGAGTTTTGAATATGCTGAGTACTAAAGAATAAGATCTGGTCACTGGGGATTCCACATTGCAAATATTCATCTTTGCAAGGAAATAACAATGTTATGAAGTGTCTGAAGGCACTTGACAAGCAGATAAGGAAGAACTATTCTTCCAGATAGAAAGTAAGGCATCTTCAAAGCAAATGGACATGGGATAAATGTCATAATTGGAGAACTGAATTAGGTCAAGGGAGAGACTTGATCATATGTATGAAGAGTCTGACCCATAATATATACTAAGTGTGTATTAGAAGAGGTTGTACAGCCAGACAAGTTAAAAAAAAGTTTTAATAATGAAAATATTTAACTTATCTAAGAAAAAGCAGCTAGCACAAAAGTAGCATTCATGATAAGATTCATAAAATTGGGTTGAAGAGGGAAGGAGTGCAACTGAAGAGGCAAATAAATAATTATATCCTGTACCAATTAAGAATTTCTGCATAACAATGATCTCCAAAATTTAGTGGCTTAAAACAAAAAACAATTTATTATTTTTATTATTTCATTACTATATTGTTTATTATATTGTCTTATGTAATAAATATATCACTATTGTAGTGCCTAAGGCATTTGACTGCTAACCAGAAGCCTGGCAGTTCAAACCCACTAGCCACTGCTCGGAAAGAAGGTTGGGCAATGTACTTCCGTAGTGATACTGCCTCAAAAACCCAAGGAGGGGTCACTAAGAGTCAGGACTGACTCCATGGCAATGAGTTTGGGGGTTTTTTTGGTATCCAAGTATCATAAAAATATTCTTTTATGCTTTTGTTTAAGAGTTTGGTTTTCACATTTACTCTCTATTAGAGGCTTACCTTTTCCACTTTCCCCCTTCCTTCATTCCTTTCTTGGAAAATACACAGTCAAACATCATTTCAACTTCTGCATGTACAACTCATGAGATTAAATACACTCTTCAAGTTGTACAAACATTCTCACCATCCTTCTTCAAACTTTTCCTTCACTACTGACTTAAACTCACTGCCCTTAAACTTTTTATCTAAACTTTTGAGTTGAGTTGTCAATTTGATCTCACATAGATAATTCCTTAAAAAAGAACAATGCTCCAGGCAGATGTACATTACCTATTAAGATCAATTTTTTTGGCTCAAGCAAGATTTTTGGGGATAGTTTTGGTAAGGTTTAAAGCTTAAACTTAAAGCTTAGGACAATAGCTTCAGGGGTCATCCCACTTCAATGGCTCCATTGTGATTTGAAATTCTGTTCCACATTGTTTTTTCCTTTTGATCAGGATTCTTCTATAGATTTCAATTTCTTCTGTTAGATACTTGGGGACACAAACTAGATCTAGCTTGTGTTAAAGGGTCTCTGTTGTTGTTGTTGTTGTTGTTGTTATGTGCCATCGAGTCGGCCCTGACTCATAGCAAACTCTCCTTGGGTTTCTGAGGCAGTATCACTACGGAAGTAGATTGCCTCATCTTCCTTCTGAGGAGTGGCTGGTGGATTTGAACTGCCAGCCTTCTGGTTAGCAGATGCCTTAGGCACTAAGCTACCAGAGCTCCTAAAAGGTCTCTGGGTGACACAAATAGTTAGGTGACTACTAGCTAAAAGGTTGCTGGTTCAAAACTACCCAGAAGTGCCCTGACAAGGCTGTCAGAAGACAGCCCTGACAATCTGCTTCCATAAGGTCACAACTTTGAAAACCCTACACACGGGGTACACATGAGTTGGGATCAACTAGAGAGTATCTAACAACAACAGTTTGCATTCATTTCTCAATTTGGGATTTTTTGAACCAGGGAGATAGTATGAACTCAAACCCAAACTACTTACTTAGTTCTCAAGGAGACAACTTTGCTCTTTAGCACTTGAAAAGGGTCTTTTGCAGCCAACTTGCCTAGTGCTATGTGATGTCTGATGTCTTGACTGCTGCTTCCGTTGGTGTTGATTGGAGAACCAAACAATGTGAAGTCTTTGACAACTTCAATCTTTTCTCCATTCTTCGTGATGTGGGTTATAGGTCCAGTTGTATTTTTGTTTTCTTTATATTAAGATGCAATCTATACTGTAGACTGCATTCTTCAATCTTCATCAGTAAGCGCTTCAAGTCATCCTTACTTTCAGGAAGCATAGTTGTGTCAGCAGCATATCGCAGGTTGTTAATGATTCTTCCTCCAATCCTGATGCCACGTTCTTCTTCATATAGTCCAGCTTCTCAGATTATTTGTTCAGCATATAGATTAAATAAGTATGGTGAAAGGATACAACCCTGATGCACTCCCTTCTAGATTTTAAACCATGCAGTGTCCCCTTGTTCTGTTCAAATGCCAACCTCCTGGTCTATATACAGGTTTCTCATGAGTAAAACCAAGTGTTCTGGAATTCCCATTCTTCTCAATGTTATCCATAATTTGTTATGATCCATACAATCAAATGCTTTTGCATAGTCAATAAAACACAAGTAAACATCTTTCTGGTATTCTTAGCTTTGAGCCAAGATCCATCTGACATCAGCAATGATATCCCTTGCTCCACATTCTCTTCTGAATCCAGCTTGCATCTCTGGAATTTCTCTGTCAATATACTGCTGCAGCCATTTTAGAGTTATTTTCAGTAAGATTTTACTTGTGTGAGATATTAATGATATTATTCAATAATTTCCACATTGTGTGGGATACCCTTTCTTTGGAATGGGTATAAATATGGATCTCTTCCAGTCAGTTGGCCAGGTAATTCTCTTCCATATCTCTTAGCATAACCAAGTGAGTGTCTCCAGTGGGGCATTTGTTTGTTGAAACATCTCACTGGGTATTCCATGAATTCCTGGAGCCTTATTCTTTACCAATTCCTTCAGCACAGCTTCAACTTCTTCCGTCAATACCATTGGTTCTTGAACATATGCCACCTCCTGAAACGGATGAAGATCGACCAGTTCTTTTTGGTACAATGACTCTGTGTATTCCTTCCATCTTCTTTTGACACTTCCTGCATCATTCATTATTTTGCCCATAAAATCTTTCAATATTGCAACTTGAGGCTTTAATTTTTTCCTCATTACTTTCAACTTGAGAAGTGCTGGGTGTGTTCTTCCCTTTTGGTTTTCTAACTCCCAGTCTTTTGACATATTGTTATAATAATTGTCTTTGTCTGCTCAAGCTACTCATTGAAATCTTCTGTTTAGCTTTTTTATCTTGCCATTTCTTCCATTTGCTTTAGCTGTTCTTTGCTCAAAGGCAAGTTTCAGAGTCTCTTCTGACATCCATTTTGGTCTTTTCTTCTTTTCTCATTATTTTAAAGACCTCTTGTTTTCTTCCTGGATGATGTTCTCAATGTCATCCCACAATTCTTCTGGTTTTCCATCATTGGTGCTCAATACATCAAATCTATTTTTTAGATGGTCTCTAAATTCAGGAGGGATATATGCAAGGTTGTATTGTGGCTCTCGTGGACTTGTTTTAATTGTCTTCAACTTCAAGTTGAACTTGCTTATGAGCAGTTGATGGTTTGTTCCACAATCAGCTCCTGGCCTTGTTTTGGCTAATGGTGTCGAGCTTTTCCATCACTTCTTGCCACAGATGTAGTCAATCTGCTTCCTGTGTACTCCATCTGGCAAAGTTGACATGTGTAACTGCCATTTGTGTTGTTGCAAAAAGGTATTTGCAATGAATAAGTTATTGGTCTTGCAAAATTCTATCATGTGATCTGCAGAGTTATTTCTATCACCAAGACCAACTTTTCCAACTACCAGTGATTCTTCTATGTTTCCAACTTTTGCATTCCAGTCACCAGTGATAATTACCACATCTTGATTGCATGTTCAGTCAATTTCAGACTGCAGAATTTGATAAAAATCTTTAATTTCCTCATCTTTGGCTTTGGTGATTGGTGTGTAAATTTGAATAATTGTAGTATTAACTGGTCTTCCTTGTTGTTGTTGTTGTTGTTATGTGCCGTCGAGTCAGCCCTGACTCATAGCGACCCCTCCTTGGGTTTCCGAGGCAGTATCACTACGGAAGTAGGATTGCCCAACCTTCCTTCCGAGGTTTGAACCGCCAGCCTTCTGGTTAGCAGTCAAGTGCCTTAGCCACTATGCTACCAGAGCTCCCGGTCTTCCTTGTAGGCATATAGATATTATGCTATCACTGACAGCATTGTACTTCAGGACAGATCTTGAAACATCCTTTGTGATGATGAATACCACACTGTTCCTCTTTAAATTGTCATTCCTGGCAGAGTAGGTTGTATGGTTGTCTGCTTCAAAATGGCCAAAACCAGTCCTTTTCAGCTCATTAATGCCTAGGATATCAGTCTTTATGTGTTCTATTTCATTTTTGACAACTTCCAATTTTCTTAGATTCATACTTCGTACATTCCATGTTCCAATTATTCATGGTTATTTGCAGCTATTTCTCCTCAATTTGAGTTGTGCCACATCAACAAATGGAGGTCTCAAAAGCTTTACTTTATCCATGTCATTAAGGTTGGTTCTACTCTGATGAGACAGCTCTTTTGCACTTGTATTTTGAGTGCCTTCCAACCTAAGGAGATCATCTTCCGGCACTGTATTGGACAATGTTTCTGGGCTATTCATAAAATTGTCCAGTAATGTATCAGACAGAGTTTCTCTGCTGTTCATAATGTTTTCCCTGACCAATTCTTTGAGAAGTGGATGGCTTCTTCCTTCTTCCTAGCCTGTCTCAGTCTGTAAGCTGTGTTGAACCCTGTGCATCATGTGCAACCCTGCTGGCATTTGAAACACCAGTAGCACAGTCTCAAGCCTCACAGCAACATGCAAGCCACCACAGTAGGACAAACATGACAAGGTCATCTCCCTTAGCTTTTCAAAATCTCTCTGCTTCCTGACTCTTGGGGGTGGAACCTGTGTCCCTCCCCTTATCTGGATCCCTGCCAGTCTGTCTGAGTTCCCCCAGCTTCTCTTTCCCTTGCTTCCCACCTCTTAGGAGTGGGACCTGTGTCCCTCCCCTTACCTGAGATCCCTGCTTATCTCTCTGTGGTCCCCCAGCTTCTCTTTCCTCTGCTTCATTGACACCTCATCAAAATAGAAGCTCTTTCATCCAAAAAGTATACTTGGAAATGCAGTATATACAATTACAAATGTCTGCTACATTTTTTTCTTATTTTTGGTAAGAATCACATGTAACAGAATTAATCAAACTTCTTGTGTTGAAAAACACCACCTATATGTAACCATATTTCAATGAATGAGTCCACCTCTGTGTGAAGATTCATGTTTCATGCATCTTAATAAACAATTAATAAATAATTCTAGTAACCATTGTTGAAATAAGGTGAGGATGAAAGAATATGCAGCCAAAAAAAAAAGAAAGAAAAACATATTTTAAAAAGTATCAATTGATTAAAAATAATAGTATGTTGCTGTCCCTAATTGATTGATTCTATATTTGTAACTTTGTAAAATTTTTAATGTATTATTTGCTATTTATTATAAATAAATGCTTTATAATTTTTTATTTCTCTCTCTTAACATATCAGTTTCCTCAAAAATAAATTAGTGATTTCCTTAGTGTTTTCAATATATATTTATAACTAATCTAAGTCTACTTTTAAATAATACTGTAACAATTCACTGGTAGTGCAGGTGTTTTATAGGAGTATTTCCAATTTATCCCTCCCATCTCATATAAAACTTCTGTCACTCATTTTATGTATTTACTGTCTATAATCACAAAATATATTGTTACTATTATATATAGTAATAAATACACTATATATATTACTATAATAGTAATATATACATACTGTATATTGTTACTATTATTACTTTGGACAAACACTTATATATGAGATAAATTAAGATGTTGTTTTTCTTTCTTTAGCTCTTCTCCAATGCTTTTTCTCTTAAATGTAGATCCAGATCTCTGACCTATATTATTTGTCTTCTTCCTGAAGAACTTCTTTTACCACTTCTTTCAGAGAAGGTCTCCTAGTGATAAATTCCCTCAGTTTTTATTTTTCTGAGAAAATGTTTATTTTTCCTTCAGTTTTGAAGGATAATTTCACTGATTTAGAATTCTAGATTGGTGTTTTTTTCCAGTGATAAATTCATCATAATTCTTACCATTTTCCTTCAAAAATTTATTTTTATCTTTATTTTTCTGTAGCTTGAATATGACATGTGTGATGTACATTTTGTGTACTTATCCTGCCTGGTGTTCTCTGAATTCCCTGGATATGTGGTTTTGCATCTATCATTAATTTTGGAAAGTTGTCACACATTATTACTTCAAATATTTCTCCTTTTTCATTCTTTCTTTCTGGAATTCCAAATATACCTTTTGAAATTGTCCCATAATTCCTGGGTATTCTGTTCTACTTTTCCTTTCTTTTCTTTCAGTTGGGAAAATTTCTGTATTTCAGTTGGGAAAATTTCTATTGACATATCTTCAAGTTCATGTACTCTTTAATTTGCCATGTCCAGTTTATTGATAGGTCCAACCAAGGTATTCTTGATTTCTAGTATGGTGTTTTTGATTCCTAGCATTTCCTTTTGATCTTTTCTATAGTTTCCACCTCTCTGTTTATATTACTCATCTATTCTTTCATAAGTCAAGCACAAAATAATAAGAGCTTTTGTCCATTCCTATCTTTAACATATTCATCTCAGTTGTTTTAAATTCCTTGTCTGATAATTCCTAAATCTGTGTTTCATCTGAGTCTGATTCTAATGTTTGCTTTGTCTCTCTAGATAACTTTTGTTTTCCTGACTTATAGCATTTCTTGTAATTTTTGGTTGAAAGTTAGACATGACAATAGGAATGGAGGTGCTAAAAAGGCAAGAAGGTCACATCTTCTGACCTCCTCTAACCCCACAAGAGGAAGATAGAGTCACTATCAGTAACCCAAGGCCTATTCCTGCAAGGCCAGACATGCTGCCTCCCTCCAGCCCTTACACCAACCGTTCCTCCCGCAGCACCCAAAGCCTATCTGCTGGGTTCAATAATTCATTGCAGTGGCCACACAGAACTCACAGATTATGGGGTTTATTAGGGAAGCGTGAGGTTAAAATTCAAGTTCAGAAACAATGTTCAGTCTCTCTCCCAGCCTGCCGTCTCTCACCCAACAGTCTCTCTCAGCCTCTCTCCCAGCAATGCATGTGTCCCGGTGTCTCTTTCTCAGCAGTGCCTGTCTCTTGGTGTCTCTTCATCAGCAAAACATCTTCCTCAGCCAGAGGTCAGAGAGAGAGAGTTCTGCCTCTAGGAGGCCTCCTTTTGAGCCTGACAGAGTGGCCAAACCAACCAATCATAACATCAGAATTCTAAGCACCTGAGAGGAGCAGGAACCTCCCAGAACATTGCTTTGTGTTGTGCCAACAGAAATACCCTAGGTGGATAACTTTAACAATCAGAAGCTCCTCAGTTGCTCACAGCAAAGTCCACCACAGAGCTTACAAAGACTTATGACTAGAAAAGCCAAATCAGGTAATTTACTACATCGCAGGAGGTAAACAGAAATTTAGATAAGGTCTAAAAGGTGGCTAAGAGTTGAGTTGTGTTTAATATTTATTGTAGATGTAGGTATTAGAGGCCTGTTTCCTTGTTTTTGTCTTCCATGCTGTCTTTTAACTCCTTCATTCATAGAGTCTAGCCTTTCAACTCTTTGCAACAATTTTGTTATTGTTGTTGTGAGCCATTGAGTCAATTTTGACTCATAGTAATCTTATAGGACAGAGTGGAACTGGCCAATAGGGTTTCCTAGGTCGTAAATCTTTATGGGAGCAGGTTCCTTGGTCTTTTCTCACAAAGAGAGGCTAGTGCGTCCTAACCACCATTTTAGTTAGTAGCTAAGTGCTGAACCATTATGCAACTAGCCTCTTTTCTTTCATTGTAGTCCATTGTTCTTATACTGGAGTTTTGTTGGTAGGGACTGGGGAAAAGAAGCATCAAATGTATGATAAAATATCAGCCTTTTAATGAGCCTGTGTTCCTGGGCTGTGACCTTCATAAGTGTTTCTTATTTTTTCATATGTTCTCCCTGCCCTTAGGTGAGACAGAAAGGGGTCTGCAGATATGTAATTGTCCTTCAGTCTTTTTCATTGGAAAGAGGGCATCGTTATAGTGAATACACTAGATATATTTCAAAATGGTTATTTTCCCTCTCCCTCTGACAAAGGCAGGAGGTTATTTTTTCCTGGCACTTCACCTAGGTACCTGGTGAGGTTTCTGGAAATAAAACCTCTCTAAGATTGTGGCCTCCAGGCATCTCTCACTCTCAATATATTTCACACTCAGCCTGTAGCATGTCATCAAAGTTGCAATTTAATGTTTATGGCTCCAGCAGTTTCTGCTGTAGGTAAACTGATCTTAGCTGTATTTTTCTTCTTTTTCAATTTTGCTTTAGATGAAAATTTACAGAGCAGAGTTTGTTTTACATTCAACATTTCATGTATATTTGGTTTAACTCCCCAATTACCATCCCCAACCCTAACCCACTGTCCTCTCCAACATTCCCAGTAACTCCCCAGCCCACGCCCCTCATAGGTATGCACTCCTGTGCGTCCTACATTTCCTCCATGTGAATGTTGCCCCTCTGGTGCCTGTGGTTAATTGCTCCAAGGGATGCATCTCCATCAAGATGTGGGTGTGTCACCCTGGGTTGAGTGATCTGCATGTATGTCTATTTATTATAAGGCTGAGAGACAGCCCCTGAGAGTGAGTTTTATTTCAGGCCCAAAATGTATCCCAGGGCCATAGTATTGGGGGTCTCCATCCAACCAGTAATTCTGGTCATTATTGTGTTTTTGGCTTTTGTTCCACATTTTTCCTCCCACTCTATCCAGGATCTCCAGTTTTGATCCCTTCCCGAGTGGTTGGCATTTGTAGCCGGGCACCATCTATTTCTTCTGTGCTCGAGTTCCATCATGTCCTAGGACTGTTTCCAAATGTCCTTGGTTTTTTACACTCTTCTTCATTTCCAACGATAGGAGACCATTAGCTGCATCTTAGATGGCTTCTCAAAAGCTTTTAAGACCCCAGCTGCTACTCATCAATGTAGGTTGTGAAACAAGATTTTTATGTATTTGATCATGCCAGTTGAGTCTGGTGTCTCCCAATACTATATAGTCCTGAGTTGGTAGATCCATTGGATTTCTCTCCCATGGTGTCTGGCTGTCTGTGAGGGATTGCTCTATGTCTGTATTCTGTGGTTTTTGTAAGGATTGCAGGTATTTTGTATCACTGGTTTCTGTGCAAAATTAGCCTCAGCTGAATCTATCCTTGGTCTAGAGTATAATCCTGTTCACTGACTCCCATCTGATCTTCTCAAATGTTGATGTGTTTATCTGTAGCCTAGTGTTTGGTGTAATTGGTAATGCAGTATTGTGGATATTCTGGCTTTAGCTTCTGTTGCGCACATCTTATTTGCACAATTTGGAGTCCTCCCTTTCCCAATGTTATCATGGTGGTCACAGACTCCTTCTTACCATCCCTCCCCTTACCCACCTCAACGTGTGCCCTTAGCTAGCCCAAAATTATTCCCTCCTCTTCCTTACCCTCCCTGGTAACCTACAAAGTGAGTTCCCTTCCTTAAGCAAATGTTTCCTTGTCTTTTTACAGTAAAGGGTTCATACAGTACTTGTCCTTCTGTGATTCACTTATTTCACTCAGCATAATATCCTCCAGGCTCATCCACATTGTGAGATGATTCATGTATCCTTCATTGTTTTTAATGTAGCATAGTATTCCATTGTATGAATGTACCATAATTTAGTTATCCATTCATCTGTTGATGGGCATTTAGGTTGTTTCCATCTCTCAGCTATAGTGAATTGTGCTGTGATGAACATGAGTGTGCAAATGTCTGTTCATGTCCTGCCTCTCACTTCTTTAGGATATATTCCTAGTAATGAAATTGCTGGGTCAAATGGTATTTCTATTTTCAATTTTTTAAGGAAATGCCATACTGTTTGCCACAATGGTTGTACCATTTTACAGTCCCACCAGCAGTGCACAAGAGTTCCAATCTCTCCGCAGCTTTGCCAGCATTTGTTATTTTCTGTCCTGTTGAACTTTGCTATTATTGCTGGGGTGAGATGATATCTCATTGTTTTGATTTGCATCTCTCTAATTGCATCTCTCTAATATAAAGATTGTGAGCAATTCCTCATGTGTTTGTTGGCCACCAGTATATTGTCTTTATTGAAGTGTCTGTTCATGGCTCTTGCCCATTTTTGAATTGGATTATTTGTCTTTCTGGTGTTGAAGTATTGAAGTTTTCTATAGACTTTGGAGATAAGTCCTTTGTCATATATGTCATAAGCAAATATTTTCTCCCAATTTGTAGGTTCTCTTTTTACCCCTTTGATGAAGTCTTTCAATATGCATAAGAAATTAATTTTCAAAAGATCCCAGTTGTCTAGCTTCTTTTTGACCTCCTGTGCATTCTGCATTATGTTTGATAGTCTATGCCATAAAATTAGGGCTCCTAGATTTACCTCTATTTTATCTTTGATGGATTTTATAGTTTGTGTTTTCACATTTAAGTCTTTGATTCAACTTGAGTTTGTTTTTGTGTATGAGGGGAGATATGGGTCTTGTTTCATTTTTCAGCAAGTGGATATCCAGTTTTGCCAGCACCATTTGTTAAAGAGGCTATCTCTTCTCCATTTAATGGGTTTTGCACCTTTATCAAAGATCAGCTGTCCATAGATTGTTGTTGTTGGATGGGTCTATTTCTGTGTTTTCAATTCTGTTCCATTGGTCTATCTGTCTACCATTGTACCAGTACCATGTTGTTTTGACTACTGTGGTTGTATAGTAGGTTTTGAGATCTGGGAGTGTGAGAACTCCCACTTTGTTCTTCTTTTTCAGTAGTGCTCTGCTTATGTGAGGTCTCTTTCCTTTCCATATGAAGTTGGTAATTGGTTTTTCCATGTCCCTAAAAAATGTTGCTATCTGGATTGGGATTGTATTATAGATTGCTTTAGGTAGTATTGACATTTTCACAATATTCAGTCTACCTATCGATGAACAAGGTAGGTTCTTCCATTTATGTAGAGCTCTTGTTGTCTCCTGTAGTAGTGTTTTATAGCTTTCTTTGTGTAGGTCTTTTGTGTCTCTGGTAAGATTCATTCCTAGATATTTTGTCTTTTTATTAGCTATTGTAAATGGTCAACAACATTGTAAATGGTATTGGTTCCCTTATTTGTTTTTCAGAGGTCTCTTTGTGGATGTAGAGAAATCCAACTGATTTTTCTATGTTGACCTTGTATCCTGCCACTTTGCTGAACCTCTCTATTAGTTCCAATAGTTTTTTTTTTTGTTGTTGAGTCTCTTGGGTTTTCTATGTATAGGACCATGTCATCCACAACCAGAGACAGTTTTACTTCCACTTTGCCAACTTGGATGCTTTTTATTTCTCTTTCTTGTCTTATTGCCCTGGCTAGGGCTTCCAATACAATGTTAAATAGTAGTGGTGACAGAGGACATCCCTGTAGGTTCCCGTTTGTAAGAGGAATGTTTTGAGTCTTTGTCCATTAATAATAATAATATTGGCCATTGGCTTTGCATATATGACCTTTATTATATCAAGGAGTTTCCCTTCCATCTCTATTTTTCTGAGAGTTCTGAACAGAATGGGTGTTGCATTTTATTAAATGTCATTTCTGATTGATTGATATGATTATATGGTTCTTTCCTTTTGTTTTGTTTATGTGGTGGATTACATTGATTGTTTTTCTGATGTTGAACCATCCTTGCATATGAAGTATCAGTCCTACTTGGTCAGGATGTATTATTTGTTTGATATGTTGTTAGATTCCATTGGCTAGGATTTTGTTGAAGATTTTTGCATCTATATTCATGAGGGATATTTGTCTGCAGTTTTCCTTTTTAATGTTTCTTTCCCTGGTTTTGGTATTTGTGTTATGCTTGCTTCATAAAGTGAGTTCAGGAGTATTCCATCTTTCTCTATGATCTAGAACAGCTTGAGTAGTAAAGGTGTCAACTCTTCCCTGAATATTTGGTAAAATTCTCCAGTGAAGCCATCAGGGCCAGGATTTTTTCTTGTGGTTAATTTTTTTTTATGACCTGTTCGATTTCTTCCTTTGCTGTGGGTCTGTTCAAGTGTTCTATCTCTGAGTGGGAAAGTTTAGGTAGCTCTTCTCATTCCAGAAAATGATCCATTTCTTTTAGGTTCTCGAGACTCCTAAAGTACAGTTCTTCATAATACTCTGTCAGTATCTCTTTTATTTCAGTTGGTTCTGTTTAGATGACATCCTTTTCATTCATTATTGTAATCTGCATCATCTCTTTCATTAGCTTTGTCAATGTTTTGTCATTTTGTTAATCTTTTCAAAGAACCAGGATCTTGTTTTGTTCATTTTCTTTATTCTTTTTTCTGTTTCATTTATTTCTGCTCTGATCTTTATTATTTCCTTATTTCTAGATACTGTAGGATTCTTCTTTTTTTTTCCTCCTAGTTGTTGGAGTTGTGGAGTTAGAGTGTTGATTTTGTTTCTTTCCTTTTTTGATATATGCATTTATTCCTATAAACTGACATCTGAGTACTGCTTTTGCTGTGTCCCATGGGTTTTAGTATGATGTATCTTCACTGTTGTTTGTTTCTAGGGGATTTTTTTATTTCAATTCTTATTTCTTCTATTATCCAGTAGTCTTTGAGCAGTGTATTGTTCAGCTTCCACATATTTGATGTTTTTTCTTTGATCTTCCAATGAATTAATTTCTAAGTTTATAACATTGTGATCTGAGAAGATGCTTTTTAGTAATTCAATGTTTTGTTTTGTTTTTAATTTATTGAGACTTGTTTTATGTCCTAACATATGATCTGTTCTGGAGAAGGATCCATGTGCACTGGAGAAGAATGTGAATTGTGCTTTCATTAGGTGGAGTGCTCTGTATATGTCTATGAGGTCAAGTTGATTGATTTTGTTGTTGAGTTCTTCTGTATCTTTGCTGAGTTTTTTTTATTGTTGATCTATCCCTCCTTAAAAGTGCTGTGTTAAAGTCTCCTACTACTATTGTAGAGTTGTCTATTTTCCCTTTCAATTCAATTAATATTTGGTTCATGTGTTTTGGAGCACTTGCATTGGGTGTATAGATGTTTACTATCATAATGTCTTATTGGTCAATTGACCCTTTCAGTATCATATAATGACGTTCTTTGTCTCTTATGCTGTTTTTCACTTTAGTCTATTTTATCAGAAGTTAACATTGCTACACTTGCTCTTTTGTGGTAACCACTGGTGTTCTGTTTACCTAGTGTTGCTCTGACAAGAATATACCACAAATGGAATGGCCTTAACAAACAAGAGTTTATTCTCTAACAGTTTGGAGGCTTTAAGTCCAAGTTCAAAGTGCCAGGCTCTAGGTGAAAAGCCCCTCAGCCATGGGTTTCAGCTCTGCCTCCAGCTCCTGTCTCACTGAAGCTAGAGGCTTTTCTTCACTGACACAGCTGCTGGCTGCTGAGGCTGCCAAGCCCATGGTTGACAAGTAAAAAGGCACAGTCCCATTATTACCAAATCATATAGAAGACCATTAATTTAAGTCCATTGTAAGTCCCAAGGTCAGCAGAACATGGCAGGCTGCTGAACAATGACACAGCTACATGCAGCGCCCAAGTGTGCCGTAAGCTAGAGACCATTTCCCAAGGCTGCTGGTTATATACAGGAAGCAGACCACATTCCCTATGACAGCTACTCAGCTGCTTACAGTAGATTCCACCATGGAGTTGATTACTAGTCTCATTATGGGGAATACTACATCTAGCTATCCAGCCACTCAACCAGGCCCAGCCAAGTTGACACACAAACTGAACTACCACAGTTGGCTTGGTATATTTGGCCTAGTGCCTAAGGCATTTGACTGCTAGACAGAAGACTGGTGGTTCAAACCCACCAGCCATTCCTCAGAAGGAAGTTTGAGTATAGAGGTTAAGTGTTATGGTGGCTTAATGTGGTTTTTCTATTGGATGAAGCAGGGAAGCGGTAGAGAAAGGAGGAAGAAAAGAGAAAAATAACTCCAAGGCACCAGTAGCCATTTCCAGGGCTTTGAGTAGGTGGCTAATGATGACATTATACTGTCACTCACAGGCTCGCATCTCAAGTTCAACAAAGATTCCAATGGTGAGGTGGCTGCCATTTTTCACCAGCTTCAGACAACCGCAAAAACCCCATACTCCAGGCCCCTCGGCCCCTCCATACCAAAACTGTCCTGAAATAGCTGCCCTGACCCACGTTGCAAGTTCGTCCAGGGGTCCTCTCACCTGTATCATGTTTTTCCTCTCTGCTCCCAATTCAGCAGCACTCTGAGCCAGAGGGGCCTCTGCTCCACTTCTCAGAAATGCCACCCTCTCACTTAGCAGTGGTCCCAAAGTTACCGATAAAAGCAGCTGCTGAAGGTAGATCCCTGGAGAGGCCACAGGTTCTCCAGGGCATTCTCTCCACTGCCCCAGGGAGCCCTCCAATGCCCTATCTCACCAGCCTGCCGGCACTCCAAGGGGCAGATTCATTTATTTTTGTTCTTCCTGGCTGTTTATGCTACTTTCCCTCCTTTCTTCTCCTACTCCCTTAAGTCTAGCCTGCTATGAGCTGTTTGGAGCACCAGAATCTTTGCTTCAAACTGCTCCACCTAGTTTTTCAGGCACTAAGATGCTTGTTGTTGTTGTTATTTGCCATTGAGTCGGCCCCAACTCATAGCGACCCCTTCTTGGGTTTTTGAGGCAGTATCACTATGGAAGTAGGATTGCCCAACCTTACTTCCGAGGAGTGGCTGGTGGGTTTAAACCACCAGCCTTCTGGTTAGCAATCAAGTGCCTTAGGCACTATGCTACCAGAGCTCCTACTAAGATGCTAGAGGGAACTAATGTGTGGGCTACAGGTAATACACCATCTTCCTTAGCTGTATTTTTTGTATTCTCTTGTCTTTCCAGACTTCAGGATGGTTATTGACACCACTATGTCAAATCAGGTGGGGGGTGTGGGAGGAGCCAGTGCCAAGACAAAGCCACAGGGAACCCAAGTAAAGCTAGGCAGACAGGCCAGGCACCAAGATGTGGGAGGCATGGGAGGAGCCGAGACTGAGACAAAGCCTTGGGAACCAAGGTAAGGCCAGGCAGATAGGCCACACACACAGACACGGGAGGTGGGGGAGGAGCTGAGGCTGAGACAGAGCTGAGGGATCCAGGTAAGGGGAGGAAGACAGGCCACATACCCAAGAGGCAGGAAGCAGGGGAAAAGCCAGGGATGATAGAGCTGTGGGATCCAGGTAAGGGGAGTGTGGAGAGGTTTTGAACAGCTAAGGAAGACAAACTTGTCTGTAAGTTTGGTGTGTTGCTGGGAGGCTTGAGGCTGTGCCACCGGTGTCTCAAATGCCGGCAGGTTTGCACATGGTACATAGGTTTCAAGCAGCTTACAGACTGGGGCAGATGAGGAAGAATGAAGAGGTCATCCACTTCTCAAAAAATTGGCCAGGGAAAACCTTATGAATAACAGAGAAACACTGTCTGATACATTACAGGGCAACTTTATGAATAGCCCTGAAACATTGTCCAATACAGTGTAGGAAGACCAGCCCCTTAGGTTGGAAGGCACTCAAAATATGAGTGGGAAAGAACTGCACCATCAGAGGAGAACCAACCTTAATGTTAAGGATAAAGTAAAGCTTTCAAGACATACATTTGCTGATGTGGCACAACTCAATTTGAGGAGAAAAAGCTGCAAACATCCATTAATATTTGGAATATGGAATGTACAAAGTATGAATAGAGGAAAATTGGAAGTTGTAAAAAATGAAATGGAACACATAAAGATTCGTATCCTAGGCATTAGTGAGCTGAAATGGACCAATTTTGGCCATTTTGAATCAAACGATCATATGATCTACTATGTCGGGAACGACAGTTTGAAGAGGAATGGCATGGCACTCATCATCACAAAGGATGTTTCAAGATCTGTCCTGAAGTACAATGCTGTCAGTGATAGGATAATATCCATATGCCTACAAGGAAAACCAGTTAATACTACGATTATTCAAATTTATGAACCAACCACCAAAGCCAGAGATGAAGAAAGTGAAGATTTTTATCAACTTCTGCAGTCTGAAATTGACCAAACGTGCAATCAAGATATGTTCATTAACACTGGCTACTGGAATGCAAAAGTTGGAAACAAAGAAGAATTAACAGTAGTTGGAAAATTTGGCCTTGGTGGTAGAAATAACACTGGAGACCAAATGATAGAATTTTGCAAGACCAATGACTTATTAATTTAAAATACCTTTTTTCAACAACACAAAGGTCAGCTATACACATGGACATCACCAGATCAAGTACACAGGAATCAGATTGACTACATCTGTGGCAAGAGGCGATGGAAAAGTTCAATATCTTTAGCCAAAACAAGGCCAGGAGCTGATTGTGGAACAGACCATCAACTGCCCATATGGAAGTTCAACTTGAAGTTAAAGACAATTAAAACAAGTCCACGACAGCTACAATATGACCTTGAATATAGCTCTCCTGAATTTAGAGACCATCTAAAGAATAGATTCAATGCATTGAACACCAGTGACTGAAAACCAGAATAATTGTGGGATGACATCAAGAACATCATACATGAGGAAAGCAAGAGGTCATTAAAAAGATAAGAAGAAAAAAACAAAAACAAAATGGATGTCAGAAGGGACTCTGAAAATTGCCCTTGAGTAGAGAGTAGCTAAAGCCAATGGAAGAAATGACAAGATCAAAGAGTTGAACAGAAGATTTCAAAGAGCACCTCAAGCAGACAAAGCCAATTACTATAATGAAATGTGCAAAGATCTGGAGTTAGAAAATCAAAAGGGAAGAACAAGCTCAGCATTTCTCAAGCTGAAAGAACTGAGGAAAAAGAATTAAGCCTCGTGTTGCAATACTGAAAGATTCTATGGGCAAAATATTTAATGATGCAGGAAGCACCAAAAAAAGATGGAAAGAATACAAAAAATCACTATACCAAAAAGAACAGGTTGATCTTCCTCCATATCAGGAGCTGGCATATGTTCAAGAACCAATGGCGTTGAAGGAAGAAGTCGAAGCTGCACTGAAAGAATTGGCAAAGAACAAGGCTCTAGGAACTGACAGAACACCAATTGAGATGTTTCAACAAACAGATTTCCATCTGGAAGCACTCACTCGGTTATGCCAAGAGATTGCTACTTGGCCAATTGACTGGAAGAGTTCCTTATTTGTACCCATTTGAAGAAAAATGATCCTGCAGAATGTGGAAATAACTGAATATCATTAATAGTACATGCAAGTAAAATTTTACTGAAGATAATTCAAAAACAGTTGCAGGAATATATTGACAGCGAACTTCCAGAAATGAAAGCCAGATTCAGAAGAGGACGTGGAACAAAGGATATCATTGCTGATGTCAGATGGATCTTGGCTCAAAGCAAGGAATACCAAGAAGATGTTTACTTATATTTTATTGACTATGCAAAGGCATTTGATTGTGTGGATCATAACAAGTTATGGATAACATTGAGAAGAATGGGAATTCCAGAACACTTAATTGTACTCACGAGGAACCTGTACATAGACCAAGAGGCTGTCATTCAAATGAAACAAGGGGACAGCGTCAGAGTTGTATCTTTTCACTATACTTATTTAATCTAAATGTTGAGCAAATAACCTGAGGAGCTGGACTATATGAAGAAAAACGTGGCATCACAATTGGAGAAGAATTATTAACAACCTGTGATACACCGATGACACAACTTTGCTGAAAGTGAGGAGAACTTAAAGAACTTACTGATGAAGAGTAAAGAATATAGTCTGCAATATGGATTACATCTCAATATAAAGAAAACAAAAATCCTCACAAGTGGACCTATAAGCAACATCATGAAGAATGGAGAAAATATTAAAGTTGTCAAAGACTTCACATTGCTTGGTTCTACAATTGACATCAATGGAAGCAGCAGTCAGAACATCAGATGACATATAGCACTGGGCAAATTAGCTGCAAAGGACCTCTTTCAAGTGCTGAAGAGCAAAGATATCTCCTTGAGGACTAAGGTGTGATTGACACAAGCCACTGTATGATATTTTCAGTCATCTCATGCATGTGAGAGCTGGACAATGAATAAGGAAGACTGAAGAAGAGTTGATGCTTTTGAGTTGTACTGGTGAAGAATGCTGAAAGTACCATGGACTCCTGAAAGATATAACAAATCTGTCCTGGTAGAAGTGCATCCAGAATCCTCCTTGGAGGCAAGAATGGCCAGACTTCATCTCACTTACTTTAGTTATGTTGTTAGAGGGGCCATTCTTTGGAGAAGGATGTCATGCTCATGCTTAGTAAAGTGGAGGGTCAATGAAAAAGGGGAAGGCCCTCAAAAAGATGGATTGACACAGTGACTGCAGTGATGGACTCAGGTGCAGTAGGGATCATGAGGCTGTCCCAGGACTGGGCAGTCTTTTCTTCTGTTATATATATATATATGTTCACTATGAATCAGAGATGACTCAACAGCACATAACAACAACCGCAACAACAACAACAACAAACAATGTCATTACTGTACTGAGTCCAAGGAAAGTAATTGATTTTCATTTTTTTTAGCTTTTTCTTTCTAGTAAGGACAAGAGTGATGATTCTTATGTGCATTACATGTCAGAGCTGAAACAGGAAGTCCAATTGTTTTTCTTCAAAATGGTAGCCTCCTAACCTCTCAATTTTATACTGTATTAGCTCCACAATAGCCTCTATCTGGAGACATTCTGGAGCAAAATATTTGGTGACAATCTACTCCCTCACCAAGTAGCCCTGATGATGCAGCTAAGTATTCAGCTGCTAACTGAAAGATGGGCTGTTCAAACCCATCTTTTCCTCCATGGGAGAAAGACGTGGCAGTCTGTTTCCATATAGGTTACTGTCTTGGAATCCCTATGGGCAGTTCTACTCTGTCCTATAAGTTTGCTATAAGTTGGTATTGACTTGGCAGTAATGGATTTAACTCCCTCTCCAAATCAAGAGCAAATTATATGGTTATTTGCCATAAAAACAAACATTTATGAGCAACTTCATGTATTACATTAGACGTGTTTGGCTTCCATATGACACTCTGCTAATTTTCTCAGACTTCTCAGGCTCCTTTTTCCTAACCTCCTGTACAATCTCTTTTACTTTCTTTGACTCTTAAATATCAGTGGTCTTCAAGGATCATTCCTAAATCATCTTCTCATTCTACATTCTTTCTTATATCTTCAGTGACTACACAACTTAAAATAAATAAATAAAATTAAATCCTAGTTTTCTTTTTTAAACTTCACATGTATATATCCAGTTGTCTCTCAGCATTTCCACTTGAGTGTCTTAAAAGGATCTCAGTAAATATTTTTGATTGATGGAATGACCAAATGTTCTTGTGAGTTTCCCACTGCTACAAATATCATTAACAAGTGAACTCAGCCATTAGAGCCTGAGGATCATGAATAGAATTAGTTTGAAGCCCAAAGGTGAAAATATTTGTTTCTTTCCCCCACATGTGATTGTGAACCTCCTGAAGACAGGCTCTGCAATTTGTTCATTCTGACACGCTCATAAAGCATTTTAATAGTGTTGATATTTTAAAAAATAAAATAAAAGGGGAGGGGTTCCTAGAGGAGCTAATTTCTCCCTTGCCCTTATTTTATATGTGTTATCAGCCATGTGCCCAGTTAGAGTAGCACTGACTCAGTATTTATGCTGATATGTAGAATTAAGAATTTTTGAGCTGGGAGGAGGAGAAAGATGAGGTGAGAGTGAGGAAAGATGGAAGAAAAAAAGGACAAAAATATAAATTCTTTAGAAAAGGTATAAATAGGTTTACTTTGCTTTCTTTTAAATGTGAAATAATCAAGAGGAGGAAAAAAGGGAAATGAGTCTGCTATGAAGCTTGGGTTTAAATACTATTTCAGCATTTGAGTAAATATTCTAGTCTATTATAACCTCAGTTTCATAATCAGTAAAATAATGTATATAAAGAACTTACCACTGTTACTAGCATAAGACAAATGCTCAGTAAATATCTGATATTAAGGGAAAAAATGCATTTGAAAAATTTAAATTGCATTTTAATTGAACAAATTTAAAAATTGAATTTAAAGTCTTTCAAGTTGTAGGTTGACAGAAAATATGTCAGGAGTGGAGGAGTCTCAGTTTGCCACCATGACTTCAACTGAAAAAACTTAAGCCAATTTAGAATAATCCAACTTTTGCTTTTAGTTGAATGGATTTTAACATTTTCCTAATGACTTCTTAAAGAAGCAAAGCACTTCTTTTATTATTTTCCTGTAATACAAAACCAGAAGACAGATTAGAAACATTCCAATTATCTTTGGCAACATTGAAAGTATTTCAGAAGATCGGTACATGCTGAGTTTAGGTCTCATGCACACTCCATTGAGTTAGTCTAAACAGTTTTTTTCTTAAGAATAGAACATATTCTAAAAGTAGACAAATGACTTTTAAGTTGAAAATTCTCTAGTCTGGAATAGATTTAATATTCTATATGTTATTGTAATCATCACAGTTTATGTCAATGATTTATAAATTCTTCTTACTCTGCTTTTCTCAACAATAATTTTTTCCTATAGAAAATACCACAAAATGAGTATACTTACTTCAGTGTTAGCCAGCATCTCAAAATGTGTGATGAAGGCTCTATATAACTAACACTTGGATTTGCTTTCACTTATTGTTTGTTCCCTAACTCATCAGGATAGGACTGTTTCTCATCCTATAGAAAACTAAGCTCAAGGGAAGCCAACATTTGACTGATTCTTTTCTCTCTCTTTAGTAAGTTCTCTGCACACTGATGGCTCAATAAAGATATGACAATGGGTTATATTTTAAGTCCATAAATTCCAAAGAGAGGCATAAATAGAATTCTTACTGAACCTAGAGTAGTTAACTACTAAAAAAGGAACACTTAGAGAAATGTTTGTTAAGTGGCACTTAAAGATGTCTCTTTCTAAAAAGGCAACTGAAGTCAGTTGCATATCAGAAATGGCATCCATTAATCTCTTTGCCAAGCAGCGTGAAGCAAAGAGGCCTTTCAAAGGAGTTGCCCTTAAGTTTGGAGTCATGGTTTAATGTGTTTGGTTTGGAGCACCTTGCTTTTAGATGCCAGCACCTGCAGCAGATTGACAGTCACTACTTCTGGGAGCGGGTTGGATATTGATACTGATGACATTTATGGTCCAACGTTTCAAGAATTAATTTACAATGGAAATGGTCCTTAGTGCAAAGAATACATCATTGCAGTGAAGGATTGATTCCTAGCTTATCAGCTATAAACTATGCAGCCCAGCTTAAGTCCTTTAGAAGGCAAGCATTGCAGGCATTACTCACAGCTATGTGGGGTTCATAACTCATTAGGAGAATATTTGAAATGTGAAGATATATGTCACTATAGTAAAAATGAGTGGAAAAACCTAGAAAGCGATTTTCAAGCAGAGAGGAATGATGGGGAAATGTGTTCCAGGGGCCCTCTGTGTCTATTCCTCCTCTGGCTGAGTTTTCTGTGGAAGTCTCAGACATTATGCATGACAAATTTCTATATTTCACTTCAGTAAGGACTGAACAAAGTATTTTCTTCATTAAACTTCTCTTCTTCATCACTAACCTATAGCCAGCCTAACACTTTCATTAGATACATTTTTCTGTAATTCTATTAGAGAATTTACATCTTCATGTGTGTGTGTTTTATGCTTCATAAGTCACTAATTGCTATCCTGCAACAAAACCCGATACTTTCCTAAAACAGCTGAAATACTCTTCCAATGACTCTAAGTATCTGTTTCTTTCTTTCTTTCTTTTTTTTGTACCAATTTTTTTTTTTTTTTAAATTGTGATTTGGGTGAAGATTTACAGAGCAAATTCACTTTCCATACATCAGTTTACATATGCTTTGTCTCATGACATTGAGCACAGTTTACCACAATGCAACAGCTCCCCTCCTACTTCCTCCTCATAGTTACTTCTGCCCAATGTCCATCCCTCCATGGACTCCTGCCCCCTGACTGTCTCCTTGTGCATAGGCAGCCCTTCTTTCTCAATGACTGTTCTCTCCAAGGAGTGTATCTACCTCAGGTAAATGTTCAACTCATATGCCTATCTTCTGTTTGGCTGGAAACCACAGGTGTGAGTTCAATTCCAGACCTGAAGGGAAGCTAGGGGCCATAATCTCAGTGGTTCCACCAGGCTTTATTGGACCAGCAAACCTGGTCTCCCCCCACCTTTTTTTTTCTCCAAATGATTTTGAGTTTTGTTCCACATTGTTCTCCCTCCCTATCAAGGATCTTTTACATAGATCCCCTTCCAAGTGGATGACAGTGGTAGCCGGGCACCATCTAGTTTTTCTGGTCTCATAGTTGAATAGGCTGCAGATCGGATGTTGTACCAGTCGCTCGGACTAATTGTTTCCATGAACTTTGGTTTTCTTCATTCTTCTTTGCTCTGGACGAGGAGAGACCCATTGTTGCATCTAGATGGCAGCTTGCTAGCTTTTAAGATCGCAGTC
>NW_006921962.1:1810519-1827372 GCF_000298275.1 Orycteropus afer afer
CCTTCAAGGCTCAGGGGTCCAGGATTATCTTCTGTGTCTGTGTTAATTGCTTTCCCTTTTCTTTGTTGAAGAGGGTCTGTGCAGTCCTTCTGCCTGGTCCACCATCTTCGGTCCTCTTGTAGTATCTGCTTCTTTCCAAGGGAAGATGCTTTGTCTGCTGGGGGTGGGGGAGCACCCTACTATTACTGATACACTGGTAATAAATCTATATTTTAGTCTCTGAAATAGACTTGAGGTAAGTTTCTTGACTGACATTAACATTTTGTTTGCAATATTTTTATAGTGTTTTTCAAAGAGCCTGACTATAAATATGCTTTGGAAGGAGCAATTTAATAGGGAGTAGTCTGAGTGTAAATAGGGCAGTGGAGAGGGAGAAACATTTTAATTAGTTTTCACAAAGCCCATGGTCAGAATTGCATTTGAGCCTAATGTTTTAATAATAATGTCTGGTACATATCTGTCTTAGATATAAAGTGCTTCTATAACAGATATACCACAAGTAGATGGCTATTCTTTAACAATTTAGGAGGCTAGAATTCTGAATTCCCTAATCTACAGGACAGCTTTCTCTCTCTGTTGCTTCCGGGAGGAAAGTCCTTGTCTCCTTTCAACATCTGTGGACCCAATTCCTTGGCAATCTACATTTGTCTTGACATAACCTGCCTCTGGGTCTAGGAGGTTCTCAGCACAGGGACCCAAGTCCAAAGGATATGGTGTTTCTTTCTTAGTGGTAGCAGGTCCTACCTCCTCTGTTCACTTCTCTTTCCTTTTAGCTCTTAAAAATAAAAGATGATGCATAACACACTCTAGAAAAATTTCCCTAACGTCAGATCAGAGCTGTGACCTGAGTAAAGGTGTTCCATCCCACACTAATTTCCTTACAACTGATAGGCAGATCACATTATAGAGGATGACTACATCATTACATAACTGCCAAACCACTCACAATCATGTCTCAGCTAAGTTGGCACATATTGTGGAGGGACAGAGTTCAATCCATGGCAATATTCAAACACTACCACTCATACTCATCTCTCCTTATCTCCAGCCTTACCTTTCTTCTTGTGGCCTAACCTAATGATTGAATACATATGAACACAACCCATGAGACCTTAGGATTACTTTCAAATATTGAATAACTCTCTAAAATGAAATTTCAGATTGGAAAATGTTGTTATAAGAAGGATTGCTTCACCACTGTTTCATTCCCATTATTATTGCATCCATTTAGAAAATCTGGAGAAAAGTGAAAATAGTACAGCACAATTAATCTCTAGCTTCCTTATCCAAATACACTGTCATTCTTTGTACCTAGAAATATATAAGACAAGTGCTGCATGAAAGACTTTGCAACAATTACTAAGGGCAAATGCATAAAGTAATTAGAAAAAATATCACCCATAAAAATAGAAATCTTTCACTCACCACAAAGTTATATGGTTCACTTAGCAAAGCTAGAATGGACAACATTTTGTCTATGCTCCCAAGTACCACAGTAAATATAGCACCTGAAACTGAATAATTAAAAAAAAAAAAAAAAAAAATACCATTAAAAAATTATCTCATTGAATTACCATAAAAAAAAAAAAAATCTCACTGCTGGCAAGTTGGTTCTGATACATAGCTATCCCTCTTTGGGTTTTCAAGGCAGTATCTCTATGGCAGTAGTTTGCCCAGTCTTCCTTCTGAGGAGTGGCTGGTGGATTTGAACTGCCAGCCTTCTGGTTAGCAGTCAAATGCCTTAAGTGCTATGCCCCAAGAGCTCCTTGCAACAGAATAGCCATGATTTTAAGAAGTAATCTTCAAAGAACATATTATTCTGTTTGTTTGAACAGAACAAGGGGATACTGCATGGTTTAAAATCAGGAAGGGAGAGTGTCAGGGCTATATCCTTTTACCATAGTTATTCAACTCATATGCAGAGCATATAATCTGAGAAGCTGGACTATATGAAGAAGAAGACCGCATCAGGACTGGAGGAAGACTCATTAACAACCTGTGATAAGCAGGTGACACAACCTGGATTGCTGAAAGTGAAGATGACTTGAAGCAGTTACTGATGAAGATTAAAGACTATAGTCTGCCCATGTGGATTACACGTCAACATAAAGAAAACAAAAATCCTCACAACTGGACCAATGAACAGCATCAGAATAAATGGACGAAAGAATGAAGTTGTCAAAGACTTCATATTGCTTGTTTCCACAACCAATACCAATGAAAGCAGTAGTCAAGAAATCAGATGGATGATGTATTGAATTGGGCAAATGTGCTGCAAAAGACCTCTTTCAAGTGCTGAAGTCAAAGATGTCTCTTTGAAGACTAAGATGTGCCTAACCCAAGCCATGCTGTTTTCAGTTACTTCATATGCATGTGAAAGCTGGACAATGAATAAGGAAGATCAAAGAAGAGTTGATGCTTTTGAGTTGTGATGTTGGCAAAGACTACTGAAAGTACCATGGACTTCCAGAAGAACTAATAAATCTGTCCTGGAAAAGTGCAGCCAGAATTCTTCTTGGAAGTGAGAATGGCCAGATTTCATCTCACCTACTTTGGTCATGTTGTCAGAAGGGATCATTCCCTGGAGAACGAAATCATGCTTAGTTAAGTGGAGGGGAAGATCCTCAATGAGATTGATTGAGACAGTGGTTGCAGAACCAGACAGTGTTTTGTTCCATTATGCATAGGGTTGCTGAGTCAGAGCTGACTCCACGGCACCTAACAACAACAATAATGAGAATCTTATATATTTTGTTTTTAGTGATTTTTAAATCTTGCCATATAACTCTATTTTTTATATACATTTGACTTAAAATGGGAATGTGTTGCCTTCTATAGTCTAGTAAATATTAAAATTTATCTTCTCACTTTTGCTGCAACAGATATAAGAACCTAGATATATTATAGAGCTCTATAATTGTAGCATGACTGTAGCTCACTTATTCTAATTATTCATATAAAATTTCAAAATATAATTCAGATATTTTCTGAATAAGAAGTATTAGAAAATAGTTTTTGCAGAATGTTTGTATTATGTACTTACATACATTTACCAATGTTTTAGAATTTGATTTTTTTCAAAGAGCAGCTCAAGCAGACAAAGCCAATTACTATAATGAAATGTGCGAAGACTTGGAGTTAGAAAACCAAAAGGGAAAAACATGCTCAGTATTTCTCAAGCTGAAAGGACTGAGGAAAAAATTTAAGCCTCGAGTTTCAATATTGAAAGATTCTATGGGCAAAATACTGAATGATGCAGGAAGCATCAAAAGAAGATGGAAGGAATACACAGAGTCACTGTACCAAGAAGACCTGGTCAATCTTCATCCATTTCAGGAGGTGGCATATGAACATGAATCAATGATATTGAAGGAAGAAGTCGAAGCTACACTGATGGAACTGGCAAAGAACTAGCACCAGGAATTGACGGAATACCCACTGAGATGTTTCAGCAAAGGGATACACTGCTGGAGACATTCTCTCAGTTCTGCCAAGAGATTTAGAAGACAGCTACATGGCCAATTGACTGGAAGAGATCCATATCCAAAGAAAGGTGATCTCGCAGAATGTGGAAATTATCAAACAATATCATTAATATCACATGCAAGTAAAATCTTACTGAAGATAATTCAAAAATGGTTGCAGCAGTATATTGACAGAGAGCTTCTGGAAATGCAAGCTGGATTCAGAAGAATCCAGTGGAACAATGGATATTATTGCTGATGTAAGATGGGTCTTAACTGAAAGCAAAGAATAGCAGAAAGATGTTTACTTGTGTTTTATTGACTATGCAAAAGCATTTGATTGTGTGGATCATAACAAATTATGGATAACATTGAGAAGAATGGGAATTCCAGAACACTTGATTGTTCTCATGAGGAATCTGTACATAGATCACAATGCTGTTGTTTGAACAGAACAAGGGGATACTGCATGGTTTAAAATAGGGAAAGGAGTGCATCAGGGTTGTATCATTTCACCACATTTATTCAATTTGCATGCCAAGCAAATAATCTGAGAAGCTGGATTATATAAAGAATATGACATCACAATTGGAGGAAAACTCATTAACAACCTATGATATGCAGATGACACAACTTTACTTGCTGAAAGTAAGGATAACTTCAAACACTTAGTGATGAATAAGACTATATAGTCTGCAGTATGGATTACACCTCAATATAAAGAAAACAAAAATCCTCACAACTGGTCCAATAAACAGCTTCATAGTGGATGGAGAAAAGATTGAAGTTGTCAAGGATTTCATATTACTTTGTTCTACAGTCAACCCCAACAGATGCTGTTGTAATTTGCCATCGAGTCGGCCCTGACTCATAGCAACCACTCCTTGGGTTTCCGAGGCAATATCACTACGGAAGTAGGAATGCCCAACCTTCCTTCCGAGGAGTGGCTGGTGGGTTTGAACCGCCAGCCTTCTGGTTAGCAGTCAGGCACTTGCTACCAGAGCTCCTACGGAAGCAGCAGTCAAGATATCAGACATCATATAACATGGGGTAAATCTGCTGCAAAGGACCTCTTTCAAGTGCTGAAGAACAAAGACATTTCCTTGAAGACTAAGGTGAGCTTGACACAAGCCATTGTATTTTCAATCACCTCATATGCATGTGAGAGCTGGCCAATGAATAAGGAAGACTGAAGAGTTAATGCTTTTGAATTGTGTTGTTGGAGAAGAATGCTAAGAGTACCATGGTCTGCTAAAAGGACTAACAAATCTGGCCTAGAAGAAGTGCAGCCAGAATGCTCCTTGGAAGCAACAATGGCCAGACTTTGTCTCACCTACTTTGGTCATATTGTCAGAAGGGACCATTCCTTGGAGAAGGATATCACACTTGGTAAACTGGAGTGTCAATGAAGAAGGGGAAGGCCCTCAATGAGATGCATAGACACAGTGGCTGCAACGATGGGCTCAGGTATAGCAAGGATTATGAGGCTGGCACAAAACCAGGCAGTGTTTTATTCTTCTGTGCATAAGGTCGCTATGAGTCAGAGACAACTCAACAGCACCTAAAAACAATAACAACAGCAACAACAATAAAAATATTTTTAAATTATGGCAGCTTCAGTTACTAATTTAAGGAATGAAAGCAAAAATTCTGAGAGGAGAGGGAATAGAGTAGATATTGCTGGTGGTCTTGAAAGTAACATTTTTTTAGAATTTGTAAATTAAACAAAATAAAGAAGTAATTTTTGATAAGTTATTTAAATAGTTTTTATAGTGGTCATTATACACCCTAGGAATTTTAACCTGAATAGAAATCCTAGGGTTTGCTAAACTGAGCTTGAAATCATTCATTTTAGAATTTGGATCTCTGGTAGCATAGTGCCTAAGGCACTTGACTGCTAACTAGAAGGCTGGCAGTTCAAACCCACCAGCCACTCCTCAGAAGGAAGGTTAGGCAATCTACTTCCATAGTGATATTGCCTTGGTAGCCCAAGGAGGGGTCATTATGAGTCAGGGCCGACTCAATGGCACATAACAACAACAACAACAACAATTCAAAGAGCAGCTTCCACTTCTTTTCTATCAATTTGTCATACTGTTTTGGCTAGAGTGTTGCTGTGATGTTGGAAGCTATGCCACTGGTATTTCAAATACTGGCAGGGTCACCCATGGTGGATAGGTTTTAGCAGAGCTTCCTGACTAAGAAAGACTAGGAAAAAGATCTGATGATCAATTTAAAAAAAAATATATATAAACTTTCGTCTCACCTATTTTGGTCATGTTTTAAGAAGGGACCATTCCCTGGAGAAGGATGTCATGCTTGGTAGGTTAGAGGGTCATGGAAAGAGGGGGAGGCCTTCAACGAGATGGATTCACACGGTGGCTGCGATGATGGGCTCAAGTATAGCAGGGATTGTGGGGCTGGCACGGGATCGGGCAGTGTTTCGTTCTGCTGTGCGTGGGGTCGCTATGAGTCGGAAATGACTCGACGGCACTTAACAACAACAACAACATATATAAACTTTCAGTGAAAGCCTTATAAATAGCAGAGGAACATTGTCAAAGTGCTGGAAGATGAGTCCCTCAGGTTGGAAAGCACTCAAAATGTGAAGGGCAAAGAGCTGCCTCTTAAAAGTAGAGTCCATTTTAATGACATGGACTGAGTTAAGCTTTTGGGATCTTCATTTGTTGATGTGATACAACTCAAAATGAAAAGAAACATTGTAAACATCCATTAGTAATTGGAATGTGGCATGTGAAAAATATGAATCTAGGAAAATTGGAAGTCATCAAAAAGGTAATGGAATACATAAAGATCATATCTTAGGCATTAATGAGCTGAAATGGAATGGTAATAGCCATTTTGAATCAGAGGATCATATAGTTTACTATGCCAGGAATAACAAATGAAAGAATAGTGTCACATTCACTTTCAAAAAGAACATTTCAAGAACTGTTCTGAAGTACAAAGCTCTCAGTGATATGATAATATCCACATGCCTACAGGGAAGACCAGTTAATATATTATTCAAATTTATGCATCAAACATTGATGCCAAAGATGAAGAAAGTGAAGGTTTTCACCAACTTCTGGAGTCTGAAATTGATCAAACATGCATTCAATATGCATTGATAATTACTGGTGATTAGAATACAAAGTTAGAGACAAAGAAGAAGGTTCGGCAGATGGAAAATATAGCGTTGGTGGTAGAAACAACGCTGGAGATAATATAATAGAATTTTGCAAGACAAATGATGTATTCTTTATAAACATTCTTTTAGAAACAAAACGGCAATTATACATGTGATACCCACAAGACAGAAAACACAGGAATCAAATCAAGTACATCTGTGGAAAAAAAAACAAGGACACAGGCCAACTGCAGAATAGACAAACAATTGTTCACATGCGAGTTCAAGTTGAAGCTGAAGAAAATTAAAGCAAGTCCATAAGACCCAAAGTATGCATTGAGTACCTCCCACTTGAAATGAGAGACCATCTCAAGAATAGCTCTGACAAGTTGAACACTAATGACTGAAGACCAGGTGAGTTGTGGAATGACATCAAAGGCATCATACATGAAGAAAGCAATAGGTCATTAAAAACACAAGAAAGAAAGAAAGGATCAAAATGGATGTTAGAAGAGACTCTGAAACTTGCTCTTGATAGTAGAGTAGCTAAAGTGAATGGAAGAATTGATGAAGCAAAAGAGCTGAACATGAGATTTTGAAGGGTAGCTCAAGAAGACAAAGTAAAATATTATAATGAAATCTGCAAAGACCTGGAGTTAGAAAACCAAAAGGGAAGAACATGCTCAACATTTCTCAAGATGAAAGAACCGAAAAAAAAAAAAAATTAAGTTGCAATATTGAAGGATTCTATGGGAATACATAATTGTGATATGAGTGAAAGTTTACAGAGAAAATTGATTTTCCATTCAACAGTCCATATACATTCTGTTTTGTGACATTCACTGCAATACCCACTCTGTAACAACATTCTCCCCACTTGCCCCCTGTGCCTACCCTTTCCCTTTGTCCTTCCTTTCCATCCACTCCTGCCTCCCTAGTTATACCCTTGGGAAAATGCTGTTCTCTTGATTTCATATGCTGGCTTGTTCTAATGAGTGCAAACCTTTCTGATATTATGGTTCACCATATAGTCATATCATTTGGCTGACACTTGAGTCATTGGGGGTAAGTTCAGTTCCTAGCTTGCAGGATATCTAAGGATCATAGTGTCAGGCATTCCAACAGTCTTCATAATACCAGTGAGTCTGGTCTTTTTTATGATTTTCAGTTTTCCTCCACATTTTCTATGGGCAAAATGTTGAACAACACAAGAAGCATCTAAAGAAGATGGAAAGAATACAGACTTTCTGTACCAAAAAGAATTAGTTGATGTTCAACCAGTTCAGGAGATAATATATGATCAAGAACTGATGATAGTGAAGGAAGACATCCAAGTTGTACTCAAGGCACTAGTGAAAAACAAAGGTCCAGGAATTTATTATATACCAACTCAGATGTTTCACCAAATGGATGCCACATTGGAAGCTCTCACTCATATATATCAAGACATTTGGAAGACTGCTACCTAGCCAACCAACTGGAAGATATCTATATTTGTGGCCATTCCAAAGAAAGGTGATACAACAGAAGGCTGAAATTATCAAACAATATAATTAATATTGCATGCAAGTAAAACTTTGCTTAAGATAATTCACATATGGTTGCAGCAGTGCATCAACAGGGAACTGCCAGAAATCCAAGCCAGATTCAGAATAGTACATGGAATGAGCAATATCAATGATGATGCCAGATGAACTTAGTTGAAAGCAGAGAATATCAGAAAGATATTTACCTGTATAATATGGCAAAGAATGGGAATTCCAGATATTTAATTGTGTTTATGCAGAAACTGTACATAGACAAAGAAACAGTCCTCTAAACAGAACAAGAAGATGGCTGCATGGTTTAAAATCAGGAAATATGTGTGTCAGCCTGTATGCTGAGCAAATCATTTGAGAAACTGGACTATATGAAGAAGAATACAGCATCAGGATTTGAGGACGATAACTAACAACCTGCAATGTGCAGAAGACACGACCGTGCATGCTGAAAGAGAAGGGTTGAAGTACTTACTAACAAAGATCAAAGACTATAGTCTTCAGCATAGATTACACCTTTATACAATTATAGAACTTTATACAATTATAAACTCCTCATAACTGGATCAGTAAGCAACATTATGATAAATGGACAAAATATTAAGTTGTCAAGGATTTCCTTTTACTTGGGTCCACAATCAACATCCATGGAAGCAGCAGTCAAGAAATCAAATGAACTTATTGCACTAGGCAAATCTTTTACAAAAGACACATTAAAGTGTTAAAAAGCAAAAATATCACTTTGAGGACTAAGGTATGCCTGACTCAAGTCATGGTATTTTCATTCACTTCATATGCATATAAAACCTAGACAATGAATAAGGAAGCCAGAAGAAGAGTTGATATCTTTGAATGATGATGTTGGTGAAAAATAATAAATATACCGTAGACTGTCAGAAGAATGAATAATGAATGAATAATAAAGAATGAATAAATCTGTCTTGGAAGAATGCTCCTAAGAAGGGAGGATGGTAAGACTTTGTTTCATGGACATGTTATCAAGAGGGACCAGTTCCTGGAGAAGGACATCATGCTTGTTAAAGCAGAGAGTGAACAGGAAAGAGGAAGACCCTCAATAAGATTGATGGACACAGTGGCTGCAGCAATCTTCTTAAACATAGCAATGATTGTGATGATGGTTGCAACGGTGGTGCTGGACTAGGTTGTTATTCTGTACATAGAATTGTTATGAGTCAGAACCAACTCGACAGCACCTAACAACAAGAAAAACTTGAGGTGGTGAGTTTTAAGAACTTCATGGTGGTTCAAACCTACAAGCCACTCCTTGCAAGGAAGATTGGACAATCTACTTCCATAGAGATATTGCCTCAGAAACCCAAGGAGTGGTCGTTATGAGTCTAATTGACTAGACGACAGTGAGTTTGTTTTTTCTTTTCTTTTTTTTTTTTTAAGTTTTGCTATGACTGAAGGAAATAAAATACAGAGAGGGAAAGTAGCTTGCTCAATTTATGAGTTGTGGACTTGGGATTTGAACCCAGTTTGCTCTTACTTCAAAACTCATATCCTTAACTACCACACACAGGGCTTTCTATATATATATATATTTTTAGTTGGACCTGAAGAACACAACAGTCCCAAGTGTGATATTAAAGAACACTTGAGCCCCTGAATCACATCCTGAAATTCATTGGTAATACTAGCATGACATTTGTGGTCATCAAGGATTCTAGAGACTTTATACAATTATAGAACATTTAACCTTTCTGTCCTGCTTAGAAATCTAATTTGAGCAACTTTACTTTGATGCTCTATTTTTGATTGGTTAAGCCATTCATCCTGTTTGACATTGTTGTGCAGTGTTGCTATGCTTAATTTCACCAGCTGTCACATTCCAGCCCAGAGGTGGGTGAAATAATTCTTGTTTATATGTAATTCTGAAAGGGCTTTTAGATGCTTTGGATTGGCAATATGTCAATGTAAAACACATTTATTCTTCCAGCAAAGCAAGCCTAAAAGACTCGAAATTCTTTGTGTGATGTAAAAAGAAAAAAATCTTTCTCACATTGAACTGTTTGTAGATCATTCTTATGCAATTATTTCTAGCTCTACTATTAAGTCTGCAACTGATAGATATTTCTTTGTAGTGGATACTCATTTGTGTGTGTGTGTGTATGTGTGTTAGATAGCCTCTAAATTTGTATGGGACTATTCATATAACAAGGACCCCTGGTGCTACAGTGGGTAAGCACTCAGCTGATACCCAAAATGTTGGCAGTTTGAACCCACCAGCCACTCCACAGAAGAAAGATGTATCAATTGGCTTCTGTAAAGATTAAAGTCTAGGAGACCCTATGGTGCAGTTCAGCCCTAACCAATAGTGTCACTGTGAGTTGGAATCAACTCGATGTCAATAGGTTTATTCATATCATACATCCTCTCTTTCTGAAAAAGAGTATACCATTTAAAAAAGCATGGATGTTCTGATCTACAATTAGGTATAGGAAGGAGTCTGAATTTCTCTAAACTCTATTTTACTCATGTATGCATATGGAAATGAGGATATAGAAATTTATTCAATGAGCATGTACTCTATACCTTTTAATGTCCCTGAAATAAGACTAGGGATTAGGGATACAGAAAAGAACTGAACACAATTTTGCATTCTGAGAACTCATAACCTCACATAAATAAATAATAAGAATCATAAACACATCCTTTTAATACCCTTTAGCTACAAACACATTCACCCCAAAATATGTTGTCCACTCACGCTAGTAGAGTTTTACGCTTAGTTGCTCAGAAAATGATCTCAATTCTCCTTACCTCCTGTATGGATAACTCATCTCTCTAGTTCCTACTGTCTCTATTCAGAGAAGGTAAATCCAACTTAATGATTCAAAACAGTAATTTAAAAAGTTAGTAATTTTTCAAGAAAAGGCCAAAGCCTACAGCAATCACTCTCTTTATCATCATGCACATAAATCACCCAGCTGACCAGTTTTTTTTTTTTACTTGAACTTTCACTTTTAAACAAGCCAGATTAACTTCTGGATGTAGAATAGTCTAATTAAAAGGAATTATATTCAATGATAAGTTAGTGCTCTTGTTTTCAAGTTATATTTACTTGAAGTTGGAAACACAATATTTTGAAGAACAAAAAAATATTTACTTTATTTTAACATGTTTATTTAATTACAGCAGCATAATTTTACCAAAATTGGGAGTTTTAAAATGAATTATTATAAGATATATAGTGGTTTAGGAGAATAACATGTACTTTTAGTTAGCTGAATATGGAATTACAGTTACATTTTATATCACATTTTAACTGTGCACAGAAATAAAGTGTTAACATTTAATTGGCTGTGAGGAATTTTTGAGGAATTAGCTTTGAAGTGAAAAAATAATAGTCACTTAGAACTGTAATGTTGTAAGCTTGATACACCCAGCCCAATGAACAGTCTTCAAATAACAAGAAGAGAAACCACAATATGTAGCCTTTAACATGCACCTCTGATAAAGCCTTTGCTTTTTTCATTATTCACTAGTTTTTGTTTATTTCAATGTTCATTTGTTGGCTATACCACTACTCATGTTAGTGACTGTATCAGCATTGACAACCTGATTAAAAATTCCCTAATAAAAAAATAAGGAATAGTAATTGGTACATGCTCAAGCTGAGTTAACTCAATACTATTTATCTGGACAAAAAATAAAAAAGGCACTCAATCAGCTAAAAATTTCTAAATGTTTGATGGTGCCATATCATGTAACTGTAACATCTGGATGACTGGATTTTACTCTTTACTCTTTACATCCAGATGTCTGGCATCATGCAGACACAACCTCAGTGGTTCAATCAGTCAGCAACTTTTATTGAGAACCCCCCTTTGTGCAGAACAACTCAGTGAAAGCTGAAAAGGAATATCATCTTATGCATGGGTTGCTAAAAAATTCTCTTAATTAATCCTCTTTCCTCTTCATTTCACACTACTAAAATGCCATTTTCAATATCTTAGTTATTTGCTCAAAGGATTTGTCTTATCTCAGGTTTCACTGAACTCTCTATTTGCTGTATTGGGCTGTTATAACAGAATTTTCAACAACTCCTCTTGCACATTGATTGTGCTATTTATCCTGTGTGTAATCCTTTCCACAGCTATAACATGGAGTTGGTAGTACTCCTCTTCAACTTGTTTTCCACCATTGATCTGCCAGTTTGTCTGACTGTGGTGGCTTACATGTTGCTGTGATGCTGGAAGTTATGCCACTAGTATTTCAAATACTAACAGGGTCACCCATAGTGGACAGGTTACAGCAGAGCTTCCAGACTAAGTCAGAATAGCAAGAAGGACTTGGAGATCTATTTCTAAAAAAAATTGACCAGTGAAAACCTCAGAACTAGCAGTGGAACATTGTCTGATATAGTGCTGGAAGATGAGCCCCTCAGGTTGGCACTCAAAATATAACTGGGGAAGAGCTGCCTCCTCAAGGAAAAGGCAACTTTAGAGATGTGGATGGAATAAAGTTTTGGAGATCTACATTGATGATGTGACACAACTCAAAGCCAGAAAAAACAACTGTAAATAACCATTAATAATCAGAAAATGGAATGTATGAAATATGAATCTAGGAAAACTGAAAGTTATCAAAAATGAAATGGAACATTTGAGGATAGATATGTTAGGTATTAGTAAGTGGAAATGGATTGGTATTGGCTATTTAGAATCAATTATATGATCCACTGTACCAGGAATGTCAAATTGAAAAGAAATGGCATCACATTATCAAAAAGAACATTCAGGATCCGTCTAGAAGTGGAACGCTGTCAGTAACAGGATGATATCTATGTGCCTACAAGAAAAACCAGTTAGTATGATGATTATTCAAATTTACACATCAACCACCAATGGCAAAGATGAAGAAACTTAAGATTATAACTTATTTCCAATGTTGAAATTACAATTTGAAATTGATCAAACATGCAATTAAGATACATTGATTGTTACTGGTGATTAGAATGTGGAAATAAAGAAGAAAGATTGTAAAATATGACTTAGAAGATAAAAGTGATGCTGTAGATTGTATGATAGAATTTTGCAAGACCAATGACCTATTCACTGGAAATATTTATTTTCAACAACATAAACTATAAGTATGCATGTGGATCTCACCAGATGGAATAGACAGAAATCACATCAACTACATCTATGGAAAGAGGCAATGGAGAAGCTCAATATCATCAGTTAGAACACAGGAGTTAATAATAGACCATCAGTTGCTCATATGCAAGTTCAAGCTGACACCAAAGAAAATTAGAACACATATACAAGTACCAGGGAGCTCTGGTAGCATAGTGCCTAAGACACTTGACTGCTAACCAGAAGGCTGGCGGTTCAAACCCACCAGCCACTCCTCGGAAGGAAGGTTGGGCAATCCTACTTCCGTAGTGATACTGCCTCGGAAACCCAAGGAGGGGTCGCTATGAGTCGGGGCCGACTCGACGGCAAATAACAACAACAACAACAACATACAAGTACCAAAGCACAACCTTGAGTTTATTCCATACGAATTTAGGGACTATCTCAAGAACAGATGTGGTGCACTGAACACTAGTGACTAAAGACTAGATGAGTTGTAAGATGATATCAAGGACATCATAAAAGAAAAAAAGAAAGAAAGCAAAAGATCATTAAAAAAGACACAAAAGAAAAAAGACCAAAATGGATGTCAGAAGAGATTCTGAAACTTTTTCTTGAATGTAGAGTATCAAAATGTGTGGAAGAAATGATGAAGTAAAAGAGTTGAACAGAAGATTTTAAAGAATGGCTTGAGAAGACATAGTAAAGTATTACAATAAAATGTACAAAGACTTGGAGTTAGAAAACCAAAAGAGAAGGACACTGTTTTGGTTTTCTAGTACCACTCTAACATACATAATACAAATTTGTGGCTTTAACAAACAGAAATTTATTATCTTATGGTTTTGGAGGCCAGAAGTCCAAATTCAAAGTGGCAGCTCTAGGGACTGGGTGAAAGCCCTTAGACCTTGGGCTTCAGCTCTGTTTCTTGTTCCTGGCCCACTGGAGCTGGAGGCATCTCTTCACTCTGGCAGCTGCTGGCTGCTGAGGTTAACAAGCTCAAGGTCAACAGTCCCAAGATTATCACAGAACATTGCAGGCCATTGGTTCAAGTCTAGGAATAATCCTAAAATGGCAGGTTGCTGAGTGAAGACTTAGCAACATGTAGGGTCTAAGAGTGCCGAAAAGCTCCAGAGATCTTCCTCAAAGTTTCTCCTTATATACTAGAAGCAGACCACATCCCTAAGGCAGCTACTCAGCTGCTCCAGTAGATTCCACCATGGAGTTGATCATCAATCTCATTGCTTTGGTTACCTAGTGGTGCTCTGACAGGAATATACCACAAATGAGATGTTTTTAACAAACAGGAGTTTATTCTCTTACAGTTTTGGAGGCTAGAACTTTGGGTTCAAAATGCCAGGCTCTAGGGGCTGGAAGAAAATGCCTCAACTTTGGGCTTCAGCTCTGCCTCTTGTTCCCAGCCCACTGAAGGTAGAGGCATCTCTTCACTCAGGCAGCTGCTGGCTGCGGAGCTGACAAACCCAAAGTCGACAAGTGAAAGACACAGTCCCGATATTACCAAACCACATGGCAGTCCATTGATTCAAGTCCATTGAGAGTCCCAAGATCAGCAGAGCATGGCAGGCTGATGAACAAGGACTTGGCTACATGCATGCCATCAGCTAGAGACCATTCCCAAAGCTGCTTCCTATATACAGGAAGCAGACCACATCCCTAAAGCAGCTACTCAGCTGTGTGGGGTAGATCCCACCATGGAGTTGATTGACAGTCTCATCATGGGGAATAACTACCACCAGATTCTCAACCACTCATCCAGGCCCAGCCAAGTTGACACACAACCGTAACTACCACACTCATCATGGGGAATAACTACATCCATCTGCCCAGCCACTCAAAACCAGGCCCAGCCAAGTTGACACACAACTTAACTACCACAGGCATGCTCAGCATTTCTCAAGCTAAATGAAAAATTCAAGTCTTTAGTTGCAATATTAAAGGATACTATGGGCAAGGTATTGAACAATGCAGGAAGCATCAAAAGAAGATGAATATAATATAGAGTCACTGTACCAAAAAGAATTTGTTGACTTTCAAACATTTCAGGAGGTAGTATATGATCAAGAACAGATGGAATTGAAGAAAGAAGTACAAGATGGACTGAAAATATTGGTGAAAAACAAGAACTGATGGAATACCAGTTGAGATATTTCAACAAACAGATACAACCCTGGAAGCACTCACTCATCTATCTATGCCAAAAAATTTGGAAGACAGCTACTTGACCAATTGACTGGAAGAGATCCATATTTGTGCCCATTCCAAACAAAGGTGATCTAACATAATGTGGAAATTATTGACCAATATCATTAATAAGCTAGTAAAATTTTGCTGAAGATAATTAAAAAACAGTAGCACCACTACATTGAGAGGGAACTGCCAAAACTCAAGCCATGTTCAGAAGATGACATGGAATGAAAGATTTTATTGATGATGCCAGATGGATCTTGATTAAAAACAGAGAATACCAAAAAAGATATTTACCTGCATTTTATTGACTATGCAAAGGCATTTGACTGTGTGTATCAAAACAAGTCATGGATAACGTTGCAAAGAACAGGAATTCTAGAACACTTAATTGCACTCATGGAGAACCTGTACATAGACCAAGAGGCAGTCACTTAGAAAACACAAAACTACATGGTTTAAGTTCAGAAGAGATATGTGTTATTTCACTATACTTATTCAGGTGGTATGCTCAGTAAGCAATCCAAGAAGCTGGACTATATGAAAAAAGAAGATGGCATCAGGATTGGGGGAAGACTCACTAACAACCTGCAATGTGCAAATGACAAAACCTTGCTTGCTGAAACTGAAGAGGACTTGAAGCACTTACTAATGAAGACCAAGCACTACAGCCTTCAGTATGGATTACACCTCAACATAAAGAAAATGAAAGTCCTCACAACTCTACCAATAAACAACATCATGATCAATGGAGAAAATATTGAAGTTGTCAATGATTTCATTTTACTTGAATCTACAATCAACACTCACAGAAGCAACCATCTAAAAATCAAACGACATATGTTGTTGTTGTTGTTATGTGCCGTCAAGTCAGACCCGACTCATAGTGACCCCTCCTTGGGTTTCCGAGACAGTATCACTACAGAAGTAGATTGCCCCACCTTCCTTCCGAGGAGTGGCTGGTGGGTTTGAACTGCCAGCCTTCGACATATAGCAATGGGCAAATATGTTGCAAAAGACTTCTTCAAAGTGTTAAAAACTAAAGGTATTACTTTGAGGACTAAGATGTGCCTGATCCAAGCCACAGTGTTTTCAGTCACCTCATATACATGCAAAAGCTGGACAATGAACAGGAAAGACCAAAGTGGAATTGATGCATTTGAAATATGGTCTTGGTGAAGAATATTAAAAATATCAGGGACTTCCAGAAGAATGAACAAATTTGTCTTTAAAGAAAGTCAACCAGAGTGCTCCTTAAAAGCAAAGACGGTGAGACTTTTTTTTCATGTACTTTGTACATATAATCAGGAGAGATCAGTCCTTGGAGAAGGACATGCTTGAGGTAAAGTATAGGGTCAGTGATGAAGAAAACTCTGAGTGAGCTGGACTGGGACAGTGGCTACAACAATTGAAC